>NW_006790352.1:0-2125 GCF_000442215.2 Lipotes vexillifer | reverse complement strand
AGGAAGATCCCACATGCTGTGGAGCAACTAAGCCCGTGCGCCACAACTACTGAGCCTGCGTGCGCTCTAGAGCCCGTGAGCCACAACTACTGAGCCCACGTGCCACAATTACTGAAGCCCGCACACCTAGAGCCCATGCTCCGTAACAAGAGAAGCCACCGCAATGAGAAGCCTGCGCACCGCAAAGAAGAGTAGCTGCCGCTCACCACAACTAGAGGAAGCCCGCGCAGCAACGAAGACCCAATGCAGCCAAAAATAAATAAATAATTTTAAAAAATTTTTAAATAAATAAGAGCTGCTCCAAAATATAAAAATAAACAAACAAGCAAATAAATAAATAAATGTGCTCCTCCAGTGAACATGTGAATGGTTAAGAAAGCCAAACAGCCTTCTTGCTGATATGGAGAAAGTTTGAGTGGTCTGGATAGAAGATCAAACCAGCCACAACAGTCCCTTACCCAAAAACCTAACCCAGTGCAAGGCCTCACCTCTCAATTCTATCAAGGCTAAGAGAGGTGAGGGAGCTGCAGATGAAAAGCAGCTACCAGAGATCGGTTCATGCGGTTTAAGGAAAGCTGTCTCCATAACATAAAAGAGTAAGGTGAAACAGCAAGTGCTGATGGAGAAGCTGCAGCAAGTTATCCAGAAGATTTAGTTAAGATCATTAATGAAGGTAGTTACACGACACTACAGATGTTCGATGTGGACAAAACCACCTTATATTAGAAGAAGATGCCATCGAGGACTTTGACAGCCAGAGAGGAAAAGTCAAGGCCTGCTTTTAAAGCTTCAAAGGACACGCTGACCCTCTTGTTATGGGCTAATGCAGTTAGCAGGTGATTTTAAGTTGAAGCCAATGCTCACTTACCATTCCAAAACTCCTAGGGCCGTTGAGAATTACGCTAAATCTACTCTGCCTGTGCTCTATAAACTGAACAATAAAGGATGACAACGCATTGGTTTACTGAATATTTTAAGCCCACTGTGGAGAGCCAATGCTCAGAAAAAGGATTCCTTTTAAAGTAGTACTGCTCATCAGCAATGCACCTGGTCACCCAAGCGCTCTGATGGAGCTGTATGAGGAGACTAATGTTATTTTCATGACTGCTAACAAATCATCATACTGTAGCCCATGGATCAAGGAGTAATTTTTCAAGTCTTATTATTTAAGAACTACATTACATAAGGCTACACCTGCCATAGATAGAGATTCCCCTGATGGATGTGGGCAAACTCAATTGAAAACCCTCTGGAAAGCATTCACCATTCTAGATGCCATTAAGAACATTCATGATTTATGAAAAGAGATCAAAATATCAACACCGATAGGAGTTTGGAAGAAGCTGATGCCAACCCTCATGGATGACTTTGAGGGGTTCAAGACTTCATGAAGGAAAGTAACCGCAGATGGGGTAGGACGAGCAAAGGAACTAGAATGAGAAGTGGAGCCTGAAGGTGTGACTGAATTGCTGCCATCTCAGGATAAGACTTTAATGGACGAGGAGTTGCTTCCCATGGATGAGCAAAGAAAGTGGTTTCTTGAGATGGGAACTACTCTTGGTAAAGATGTTGCAAAGACTGTTGAAATGGCAACAAAGGATTCAGAACATCATATGAACTTAACTGATACGGGGCTGGGGTTGGCAGGACTGACTCCAATTTGGAAGAAGCTCTACTGTGGATAAAATGCTATCAAACAGCACTGGGTGCTTCAGAGAAATCGCTGGTGCATGGAAGAGCCAGCCGATGCAGCAAGCTTCACTGTCATCTTAAGAAACTGCCACGGCGACCCCAATCAGCAGCCACCACCCTGATGAGCCAGCAGCCACCAACATCGAGGCAAGACTCTCCACCATCAAAAAGTTTATAACTCGCTGAAGGCTCAGATGGTCGTTTTTTTTTAGCCATAAAGGTTTTTTAGTTTTATTTTCTGCGTGACCACGCTGCACAGCATGTGGGATCTTAGTTCCCCAACCAGGGATCAAACCTGCTTGCTTGCTTGCTTACTTTACTTACTTACTTACTTATTTACTTATTTTTGTGGTACACAGGCCTCTCACTGTCGTGGCCTCTCCCGCTGCAGAGCACAGGCTCCGGACGCACAGGCTCAGCGGCCATGGCTCAC
>NW_006790351.1:0-292 GCF_000442215.2 Lipotes vexillifer | reverse complement strand
TAAAGTGATGAAAGGGAAAAACCTACAACCAAGATTATTCTACCCAACAAGGATCTCATTCAGGTTCCACAGAGAAATTAAAACCTTTACAGATGAGCAAAAGCTAACAGAATTCAGCACCACCAAACCAGCTTTACAACAAATGCTAAAGGAATTTGTCTAGGCAAGAAACACAACAGAAGGAAAACACCTACAATAACAAACCCAAAAGTATTAAGAAAATGGTAAGAGGAACATGCATATCGATAATTACCTTAAATGTAAATGGATTAAATGCTCCAACCAAAAGACA
>NW_006790350.1:0-2565 GCF_000442215.2 Lipotes vexillifer | reverse complement strand
TATATATATATATATATATATATATATATATATATATATAGTCTGATTGGTTGGGGAAGTAATACAGACAGACATGTTAGGAATTATTCTAGTTTCCTGGCACAAACACTGGATGAATGTTGGGACCTTTTACTGAGAAGATGGAGCCCCAGAGAGAACTTGTTTTGGATCATCATCAGCAAATTCAGCTGTCAAGAGCTGGAGATGAAGAAACATGTGAAAGGATCAAGAAGGGCAAACCTACTTTATCTAAATCTGTTTTCACATTTCCTAATATCTCATTTGGCACTGGGCTACTTTAGTTTCCAAGAGCCAGAGTCCTTTCCTGCTCCATTTCTACCAGCTACTATGTTTTCTCAGGTGGTTACCTTATGTAAAAACCATCTCTAACGTTAACAGGTATCCCCCCATCAACTCTGTAAGCCCATCCTCAAGTGTCTTGGAGAATTCAACTGGAAAAACCACCAAATTGAGGAACAGTTGTAGCTGTAGTTTCCCAAGACTTAAAAAAAAGACCTTCAGCTTTGAATCTGGATCCCTGGCATGAAGCCCTGTGTCCTTGGCCCCATGTGTGTTCTTCTCAAATGCTGTTTATCTGTTTAGGAGCTTCTGTTTGCAAAGAGGTTAATGATGGTAGATGGGAGGCTGTATAAAATATGGGCCGATTTTCAAACACAAAGGTGATAAATGAACAGATTTTCCCCCAGATTGCTGAGCAAACATCATCAGAGCAAACTAATGTAGAGATATAATCGTGATTAATCTCTTGATTAAAATAATTAATCTTGGTTAATTCTGCATTTAATCATCTCTTTTTATCAATGTCTTACATGCAGCTTTATAGAAATATTCATTTAGATTAATGGATATTTCATTCCTCCAATTAGTCTGTTTATTCTGAGCTTCTAAAGGCCTCAAATTCCAGCTCTTTCATTTGCAGCAAACTTCAGTCGTATTATTATAGCTCTACGCAGAATGTTTATTTTGTACCCAAGAAGTCCCTACAATGTTTAGTTAAGGACAAAAAGAGGAGTACTTGGGAGGGTATTAAGGAGATCTGAGGGCTTCAGGGCCTAAAGGAGGCTATAGGGATGATCCTTATCAAACATTTGCTTAGGGATCCAGAGTTTTACTTTGTGGCCACTAATTGCTTGTACTGTAATAATAATATCATGCATTTGATAGGAATTTACAATTCATTCTTTCACATCTAACATCTGACTTAATTTCTGCTAAGAGAAGAACTTGCTTTCCCGTTTTATTGATGAGAAAACAAAAGTCTAGAGTAGTTATGTGCTTCCTCAAGTTCGTATAGATAACAACAAAGGAGACATTGGATCTTGGCTTCTCAAACTACCAATGCTGTTTCCCAGTTTGAGTAAGTTATGCAAAAACCAGAAGTGTCCGAGAAGGTCAAGGGATGTGAATCCTTATATAAGTTCTAAAGGGAGCAGACTGAGTGAGGCTGAACCAGTATTTCTCCCATCTGTGTGAAGCAGCAAGTCATTCATGCCTCTGATTTTTGATGCATGCATTCAGTGAATATTTATTAAATATGCATCTACTTTATAACAAGCACTGTCCAGAAAAAAGGGATACGTTAGGGGACAATAAAAAAGTCTAAAACCGTGACTTCCAGCCCTAGTGAAGCCCGCATGGTTCAAGTTTAGTACCTGAATCACTGAATCACAGCTTGTCCAACACAGCACTACAGATATATATGACAGGAGAGGGGTTCAAGGAAAAAACGTGGAGAGGCGAGGGAACTATTGACTTGGGGACAGAATTGGGGGAGATGAAGTTTCCCCTTCTTAGTCACTCACTGTGACATTTCCCTCCCACCCTATTTAATTTCATCATACCTCTTTTACTTTCATCCGATTACCTGTGCCATATGAACTTACCTGATTTTCCATTGGTCTTTTCTCCTTCCCCTTCCTATTCCTCCTTCTCCTCCTTCTATTTTGCCTCTCTATCCACGAGAAGATAAGCCTCAGGGAGACATAAACTGTACCTTGTTCCTTGCTATACGTTCAGTACATAAAACTGACCGACTCATAGAAAACACTGGGTAAATCCTTGTCGAATGAAGAAAGGGGAGAGTGTGGTGTGGCATAAGGTAACACTGATTGGGCACTGATCATATACCATGCTCTATATATGCATTATTTCATTTCATCCTCACGGTATCCTTAGTTATTATTGTCCCCACTTTACAGATGAGAAAACCGAGGCACAGAAAAGTGATTACAGAGCTTGCTCACAGTCACAGAACTGCCAGACAGCCTGACCCCAGGGCCTGCCTTCTTGACTACTGTGCCCTAGTGCCCCTGTGTAGTAGCTATGAGACACCAGGGAGGGATCATCGACCCCCTAGGATATCCTACAGTGTTCCTAGGTGCTAGGCCAAGAGCTTCTCTACCCTGGTGTATAACTGTCACTTTGGGAAAGATGTTGCAAGCACCATGGATTGTGATATACTTACTCTTTCTATAAATTATAACAGATTCAAAGCTATGATTGTATGGTAAGTCCCTCTTCCCTTTTTTTTTTTTTTTTTTTTTG
>NW_006790349.1:0-223 GCF_000442215.2 Lipotes vexillifer | reverse complement strand
ACCTCATTGTAGTTTTGATTTGCACTTCTCTAATGATTAGTGGTGTTGAGCATCCTTTCATGTATTTGTTGGCAATCTGTATATCCTCTTTGGAGAAATGTCTACTTAGGTCTTCTACCCATTTTTGGATTGGGTTGTTTGTTTTTTAGATATTGAGCTCCATGAGCTGCTTGTATATTTTGGAGATTAATCCTTTGTCAGTTGCTTTGTTTGAAAATATTTT
>NW_006790347.1:0-1512 GCF_000442215.2 Lipotes vexillifer | reverse complement strand
AGGAGAGACAAATGCCAAAGAGAATGAAAACTCCTCTCCCATGAGTGGGCCATTTGGGGTATTCTCTACCATCTCTACTGCTGTTCAGAGCACAGTGAGTAAAAATTTCAAGGTGGCCTGCTTCCTTCCATGATTATAATGGGTTTTTGTCTCTTTCTTTTCCTTGAAAAGTCATGGGGACTGATTCCTCTTATGGGAGTTCAAATTCCTGAAGATCATTCACTTTGATCTTAGGGTAGAGTGAGAGCTGACTTGAAAACTTAAAAGAAGTAAAAGAGGGAGCAGGAAATGCAGAGTAATAGAGAGGCAATGTACATAATATTTTATGGACTAAGAATTCTTAGTTTGGTGGCCCTAGAAAAACATCTCTGCTTTACAAAAATATTTTTGTCATAATTATATCTTTTAGGCAAAGGGAAAATGAGATGTTTATGATAAATACTTATTGAACTATAGATTAGAAACATTTTTGAAAGGATTAAATAGGAAGCTTAATATCTTTCCTACATGAGGATAGATAGCTAGTACTTTTTTATTTTAACTTTTGTGTGTTTTTTTTTGTGTTTTTTTGGTTTGTTTTTTTGTTTGTTTTGCGGTACGCGGGCCTCTCACCGCCGTGGCCTCTCCTGTTGCGGAGCACAGGCTCCAGACACGCAGACCCAGCGGCCATGGCTCACGGGCCTAGCCGCTCCGCGGCATGTGGGATCCTCCCGGACCGAGGCACGAACCCGCGTCCCCTGCATCGGCTGGCAGACTCCCAACTACTGCACCAGGGAAGCCCCTAATTTTAACTTTTTATTGAAGTATAATCTGTATACAGACAAGTGAAATCATAAGTGTTCAGTTTTAATTTTCACGACGTGAGCACACTCAGACTAAGAAACAGCAGGGTGGTATATCAGATGTCTCCCCTGTGCTGTCTCCCAGTCTTCTGTGCCTCCCTCTCTTGCCATCTAAGATAACCACAATCCAGTCTTCTGCCATCATAGATTAATTTTTCCCTGCTATATGAACAGAATCATACAGAATGTACTCTAGTGTATCTAGTTTCTTTCACTCATTATTATGTTTATATAATTTCTCCACGGTATAGTTTGTGTGGTGTATTCCATTTTCTTTGTTGTATTCCATCAAGTGACTATGTAACATTTACTCATTCCAGGATTGGTAAGTATTGGGGTAGTTTCCAGCTTTTAGGTTTTATAATAGTACTGCTATGAGTGTTCTTGTATGTCTTTTGATGAACCTCTACACATTTTTTTGAGTATTTAACCATGCGTGGAGTTGCTGGGTCATAGGATATTCACATGTTCAGCTATAGTAGATACTGACAAATAATATTCCAAAGTGGGTATACTGCTTTACATTCCCACAAGCACTGTATGATTGTTTTAGTTGCTCCTTGTTCTAGCCAGTGGTTGCTATTGTTAGCCACTATTTTGTGAAATGAAAACATGCAGGTGTCTTTTTTCAGTATTATTGTAATGAGGTTGCATGTGTTTCCTAGGGAAA
>NW_006790346.1:0-643 GCF_000442215.2 Lipotes vexillifer | reverse complement strand
TTTTCTATTTATTTATTTATTTCTATTCATTTTAATAGACTTTCATTTTTAGAGCAGTTTTACATTCGCAGCAAAACTGAGCAGAAGGTACAAGAGTTCTCGTATACCCCAAACCCCCCACACAGGTATAGCCTCTCCCGTTATTAACATCCTCTGATGAACCTGCACTGACACATCTTTATCTTCCAAAGTCCAGAGTTTACATTAGGGCTTGCTCTTGGTTGCTTTGACAGTTTATTTATTAAAATCTGTTGCCTGAATTTTTAAAAGCTTGTTTTCATCTAAAATCTTGGAAAAGCAGAAAAACATATATTAGAAAATAAAAATCACCTGCACCCTCACTCAGGAAAAGACCACAGAAATATTTTGACATACAGATTTCCAGATCTTTCTGTTCTTCCTCCCTTCTCCCTTCTTTCCTTATTTTGACCTCTCTTTCTCCCGTTCTTTCTTTCTTTCTCCTTCCTTCCTTCCTTCCTTCCTTCTTTCTGTCTTTTGCAACAGTTTTCCACCTATTTTCGTTTTCCTATGTTGTTTTCTGACAGGAGTATTTTTAGTGGCTATATAGCATTTCATCACATAGATACAATGCAGTTTAGTTAAGCATACTCAGTACTGGTTTATGGGTTGTTTCTGCTTTTTT
>NW_006790345.1:0-201 GCF_000442215.2 Lipotes vexillifer | reverse complement strand
ACACATAATTTTTCAGTTTGGGAAATGCTGGTCTACACTTCTGTTTCTGGAAAATTTGGCTATCTAGCAGAGGACTTTGAGTTCATGGTTTTTTTTCTATATTCAAAGATGGCATTTCTTTCCTTCTTTAAAAATTTTACATCCTTACTGGAGTATAATTGTTTACAATGGTTAGTTTCTGCTGTATAACAAAGTAAATCA
>NW_006790344.1:0-275 GCF_000442215.2 Lipotes vexillifer | reverse complement strand
TTTCATTAACATTTTTTCCCTGAGGTTCTATCTTGTTCTTTCATTTGCAATATACTCCTCTGTTTGTTTATTTTGCTTGACCGTGTTGGTTTCTATACAGTAGATGAAACAGCCACTTCTCTTAGTCTTGGAGGTGTGGCCTTAGGTAGGAGATAAACCTACATGAGGCCCTACCCCAGCTCTTCGTTCAATCCTTCCCCAGCTCTTTGTTATCTCTCAAACCTTTGTGCTTGTCCCAGCAGTCTATTATATTTTTAATAGCTCCCTGTAGTTGA
>NW_006790343.1:0-292 GCF_000442215.2 Lipotes vexillifer | reverse complement strand
AATTTTAATTGCAGAATTTAGGATTAGTTGAGGTCAGTTAAATTTCAATGTCTTGGGGCCAATCCTAAGCTTTCTGTCCTAAAATATACTAAGCTTTTTTTTGGTTTTATATCTGTTTGGTTTTGTTTTGGTTTTATGATCGTTATACATTACAGATTCCATCCAGGTTTGCTTCTGCTTCACACAATTTTTAAAAATTTATATTTTCTTGTCAAATCATCTACTTGAGATTTTAGAATGTGCTTATATCAAATTAAATACACTATTTTATAATGTTTACATCTGCATGCAT
>NW_006790342.1:0-8283 GCF_000442215.2 Lipotes vexillifer | reverse complement strand
ATGGAATTTAAGGGAAAAAAAATGTTATGAAGAACCTAGGGGTAAAACAGGAATAAAGACACAAACTACTAGAGAATGGACTTGCGGATATGGGCAAGGGGAAAGGTCAGCTGTGATAGGGCGAGAGAGAGACATGGACATATATATACTAACAAACGTAAGGTAGATAGCCAGTGGGAAGCAGCCGCATGGCACAGGGATACTGGCTCGGTGCTTTGTGATTTTTTGCGGTACGCAGGCCTCTCACTGCTATGGCCTCTCCCGTTGCAGAGCACAGGCTCCGGACGCGCAGGCTCAGCGGCCATGGCTCACAGGCCCAGCCGCTCTGCGGCACGTGGGATCCTCCCGGAACGGGGCACGAACCCGTGTCCCCTGCATCGGCAGGTGGACTCTCAACCACTGCACCACCATAGAAGCACCCCCCCCAAGCATTTTTAACTCTATCTTATCCGTACTAAGGTTCTATTAGTTAGTCACAGTTTAACTTTGCCTACCTTGGTACTGGCTTCAGTGGAGATCTCTGCTCCTTAGACTTTTGCTCTGGTAAGCAGTGATTCTTGGTAACTGGCTATCTCTCTAATTTAAGGAGCGTTAGTTTGCCTATGACCACAATTCCCTGATGAATCTAAGAAGAGTTGATTTTCAGTTAGTTCAGCATTTTTGTTGTTGCTGTGAGTGCAATAGTGATGACTTTCAAGATCCTTACATATTGGACCAGAAGCCTACTTGATCTTAAGACTTACTAATAAGCTAAAATAACCACCATAGTTTGAAGTTATTGAGAAAAAGAAATGCAAATTAATGGAGCAGAATAGAGTCCAGAAATTAATTCACATATTTATGATCAATTGATTTGTGACAAAAGTGTCAGGACAATTCAACAGATAAAAGAAGGCCTATTCAACAAATTGTACTGGAACAGTGGTACAGAACAGAGTTCAAAAATAAACTCAAAATGGATTAAAGACCTAATTGTAAGACCAGATACCATAAAACTCCTAGAGGAAAACATAGGCAGAACATTCTTTGACATAAACTCTAGAAATATTTTTTAGATCCATCTCCTAGAATAATGGAGATAAGAACAAAAATTTAAAAATAGGACCTAATTAAGCCTAAAAGCTTTTGCACAGCAAAGGAAAACCATAAAAAAAAATGAAAAGACAACTTACAGAATGGGAGAAACTATGTGCAAATGATGTGGCCAACAAGAGATTGATCTCCAAAATATACACACAGCTCATACAGCACAATAGAAAAAAACCCAGCCCAATTTAAAAATGTGCAGAAGCTCTGAATAGACATTTCTCAAAAAAAGACATACAGATGGCTAAAGGCACGTGAAAAGATGTTCAACATCACTAATTATTAGAGAAATTCAAATCAAAACTACAATGAGGTATCACCTCACAATGGTCAGAATGGCCATCATCAAAAAGCCTACAAACAATAAATTCTGGAGGGGGTGTGGAGAAAAGGGAACCATCCTACACTGTTGATGGGAATGTAAATTGGTGCAGCTACTATGGAGAACAGTATGGAGTTTCCTTAAGGAGCTAAAAATAGAGCTACCACATGATCTTGCAATCCCACTCCTGGGCATATATTCAGAGAAAACTATAATTCGAAAAGATACATGGGTCCAAATGTTCATTGCAGCACTATTTACAATAGCCAAGACATGGAAGCAACCTAAAGGTCCATGAACAGATAAATGGATAAAGAAGATGTGGTATATATATACAATTGAATATTACTCAGCTATAAAAAGAATGAAATAATGCCATTTACAGCAACATGGATGGACCTAGTGATTATCATACTAAGTGAAGTAAACCAGACAGAGAAAGACAAATATCATATTATATCGATTATATGTGGAATTTAAAGATAAAAATGAACTTATATACAAAATGGAAATAGGCCCACAGACATAGAAAACAACATTATGTTTACCAAAGGGGAAAAGGGGAGGAATAACTTAGGAGTTTGAAATTAATATGTACACAATACTACATATAAAATAAATAACCAACAAGGACCATCTGTATAGCACAGGGAACTATACTCAATATTTTGTAATAACCTATAAGGGAAAAGTGTCTGAAAAAGAATTGATAGATATATGTATAACTGAATCACTTTGCTGTACGCCTGAAACAAACACAACATTGTTAATCAACTATATTTCAATCAGTAAAAATAGCAAAAGCCTATCCTTTCCACCTACTGTGCACTCCTTTCATGGACCATAGCCTCTTTTGTATCTGGGAAGAGTGCTTGTCTAGGAGTTATGGTACCTGAGTTCTTTTCCATATGTTACTGACTTGCTGAAAAATATTTTGGTCAATTCATCTAACTGTGTTCACATCCCTTAGTAATAAATATTAATTATAAATAATAAATAAATAATTTAAATAAATAATAAAGCTAATATTTGTCCATAAAAAAATGAAGAATGTAACCAGACAGAGGAAAAAAAAAGAATGTAATATAATGGTAAAGAAGTTAATTCTTCAAAGAGATATAACAATCTGAAATGTGTATGCAAATAACAACAGCGTTGCAGAAATACGAGAAAAAAACTTATGGAATTGAAAAGAAAAATATATAAATCAACAATAATAGTTGGAGACTTTGACAATCCATTCTGAGTAACAAGTAGCATATAGAAGATCCGAACAACATTGCCAACCAACTAGACAAATTGGTCTAGTGTGTGTATAGAATACAGTAGACCAATAACAGAAGAAAATACTTTCTTTTCAAATGCACACAGAAAATCCATCAAGATAGACCACATTCAGGGCCATAAAAACAAATCTCATTAAATTAAAAAGAATATAAATAATACCAAAATATGTTCTTGGACCATAATGAAAGTTAGAAATCAATAACAGAAACATATCTAGCACACCAAAATATAAAAAAATTGAAACAAACTTCAGAATACGTATGCGTCAAAAAGAAAGCTACAAAGGAAATTTTAAAATGCTTTGCACTAAATGAAAATACAAGATATCAAAATCTGTGGGATGGACTTCTGGTTCAGGTAAATATGGAATGGCCATATTCCTCCTGGTTCTTCTCTCTTACAACTAAAAAACCCTAGGCATACACAAGAAAGAATCATAGAAAGACTCTGAAAGATGGAAAGAAGGAAAATTGCCTAGGCATCTCCAGACTTGAGGGACAAACATAACTGTGAGTTCTCTAGGTTTCCTTATTAGTGCCCATATATCCCAAACATGGCACTTTATTTTCTTTTTAACATCTTTATTGGAGTATAATTGCTTTACAATGGTGTGTTAGTTTCTGCTTTATAACAAAGTTAATCAGGAGTTGCTCAGCTAGCTTCCCCCCCCCCAAGGGAAATTGTTCCAAATGTGGCTCTAGATGTGGTGTGTCCATGGAAGGAGGTGAGTTCAGGATCCTTCTATATCACCATCTTGAACTGTAATCAATCTCATAAGTTTTTGTAGACACTCTTTATCAAGTTGAGGAAATTTGTTATTGCTAGTTTGCCAAGAGTTTTATTTTTTCTTTTTTAATAATGGATGGATATTCAATTTTATCAAATGATTTTTTGTTGTGAATAGAGATTATCATGTTTTCTTCTGCAGTCTGTTGACATGATGGACTACACAAATTAATTTTTGAAAGATGAACCAGACTTGTATACTTAGAATAATTTCCCACTTGGTCATTGTGTATAATTCTTTTATACATTGATAGATACAATTCTCTAATATTTTGTTGAGGAGTTTTGAATCTATATTTATGAAAGATATTGGTCTGTAAGTTATTTTTTATCTGGTTTTGCTATCGAGGTAATACTAGCTTTATAAAGTAAGGGGAAAATGTTCCCTCCTTTATATTTTCTAGAAGAGATGTATAAAATTAGTGTGAAGTTTCCTTTAAATGTTTGGGAGAATTTTCTGATGAAATCATCTTGGCCTACAGAATTCTTTTGGGGGAGTTTTACAAGTATAAATTCAATTTTTAAATGGTTATAGGACTCTTCATATTGTCTATTTCATCTTAGTTGAGTTGTGATAACCTGTGGTTTTAACAGAGTTCACCCATTTCTTCCAGATTGTTGAATATATAAATTGTTCATAGTATTGCTTTATTATCTCTTTAACGGCTACTAGATCAATAATTATATCCCCTCTTTCATTCCTTGTAGTATTAACTTGTATCTTCTCTCTTTTATCTTCATCAGTCTTGCTAGAGGTTTATCAATTTTATTGATTTTTTTTAAGAGGCAGATTTTTGTTTCATTGAATTTCTCTATTGTTTCTCTATTATTTTCTTGCTTTCAGTATTTATTTCTGCTCTTATCTTTATTATTTTCTTTCTTCTGCTTGTTTTGAGGTTATCTGGTTCTTCTTTTCTACTTTCTTGAGGTAGAAACTTAGATTATTGACTTGAGACTATGCCCCTTTCCCCTCAGTATGTTTCAGCTGCATCTTGCATATTTAGATATATTTAATTTTCATTTTCTTTCAGCTCTCTGTATATTTTTCCCTTTGACACTTTCTCTTTGACTCATGAATTACTTAGAATTTTGTTGTTTAGTTCCCAAGAGTTTGGAGATATTTTATTTTCTTTCTGTAGCTTTTTTCTAGTTTGATTCAGTTTTGGCCCCAAACCAAATTCTACTTGATTTCAATTACTTTAAATTTGCTGAGGTTTTTCCTTGCTTGTTTCTGTGGACCGTGATATGGTCAATCTTAGTGAATGTTCCATGGGCTCTTGAAAAAAATGAAAGTGTATTCTGCTGTTGTTGGGTGGAATATTCCATCTATGTCAGTTAGATCCTGTTGGTTCACTGTGTTGCTCCGTTTTTCTCTAACTTTACTGATTTTCTGTCTAGCAATTTTATCACTTGCTGAGAGTGGGTGTTGAAGTCCTGAAATACAATTGTGAATTTGTCTGCATCTTCATTCTGCTCTATAAGTTTTTGCTTCATGTATTTTGAAATTCTGTTTACTGTATACACATTTTAGCTTGTTGTCTTCCTGGTGGATATATAATTTTATCATTATATAATGTCTACCTCTGTCTTTAGTAATTTTCTTTACTCAATTATATATTTTTCTGATATCAATATAGTCACATATCCATTTTAAAATTAATGTTTGCATTGTATATCTTACCTCATCATTTTGCTTTCAGCCTACCTTAGTGTTGTATTTGAAGTAAGTTTCTTCCAGACAGTATATTTTTGATCATTTTTAAAATCTACTCTGCCGATCTCTGTTTTTTTTTATTGGTGTATTTGGACCATTTACATTTTAGTTTGTTTTCTGTATCTCTTCTCTTGTTTTCCTATGGGTCACATAAACATTTTTTAAGATTCCATCTTGATTTATTCTACTGTCTTGAGTACATTGCTTTGTACAGTTTATTTTTACTGATTGCTCTAGGTATTACAACATAATACATAAATTATCACAGTCTACTAACATTGATGTTTTATCACTTCAAGTCTACTTCCTTACTTCCAGTTAGGAAACTTTAGCCTTCCTACTTTTAAAATATAAATGTCTTAAATATTTCCTCTACATCCATTGAGCACCACATCAGACAGTGTTACAATTTTTGCTTTAACCAGCAAATATAATTTAAGACACTCATGAGAAGTACTGTCTATTATATTTACACAAAGCTTTACCCATTCTGATGTTCTTTCCTTTTTGAAGTTCCTGTTATTATTTTTTGGTTTAGAGAACTTCCATAAGCCATCCTTTAACGGTAGGTTTGCTAGGGACAAATACATTTAGTTTTCTTCATCTGAGAACATCCTTATTTCCCTTCCATTCCTGAAGGATATTTTTGCTGAATATCAAATTTACAGTTCAAAGTTCTTTCCTTTTGTATTTGACAAATGACATGCCACTTTGTTCTGTCCTCCAAGGAATCCACAGTAGTTTGAATTTGTAATAATGCATCCTTTCTTGTTGCTTTCAAGATTATTTCTTTTCCATTTGTTTTCAGAAATTTAACTATTATGTGTCTTGGCATAATTTATATTTTTTCTGTTCTATTTTTGGTTCACTCACTCAGCTTCTTGAATGTATAAATTTATGCTTTTTGCCAAAATTGGTAATTTTCAGTCATTATTTCTTTGAGTACTTTTTTAGTCCTACTCTCTCTCATCCCTCTCCTTCTGAAGTTCTGATATATAAATATTAGCTCTATTGTTGTCCAACATGTCACTGACTCCACTTTTTTCAGTCTATCTTCTCTCTGTTGCTTAGATTGAGTAAATTCTATTGAACTATTCTCAAGCACATTGAATGTATCTCCTGTTATCTCCTCTATACCATTGAGGCCGTCCACTGAGTTTTTTTCTAAATTTCTGTTATAATATTTTTCCTTTCTATAATGTAAATTTGGGTTTTAAAAAAATAACATGTATTTCTTTGCTGAGATTTTCTATTTTTTAAAATTTGCTTCAAGTGAACTCTTCATTGCTGTTGAAGTATTTTTAATGATTGCTGTTTTAAAATCTTTGTGAGGTAATTCCAGTACCTGATTCATCTAGGTATTGGTATCTGTTTCTTGTCTTTTCTCACTCAACTTGAGATTTCCTTGCATATTAGTATAATAAATGATTTTCAATTGTATCCTGAATACTTTTATATCATATTATGAGATTTCAGATCTCATTCAATCTCTTTTAGCACGCAGCTCCTCTGCTGAGGTATAGCTTTAGAATTGGACAGGTGTATACATTTAGCATCCCTTCAGACATTGCCAATACCACCCTGGCAAAGGTCACTGACTTACACCTCCTTGTTCCAGACTGGTATGGGGGCAATTCGGCTCCCCTGGCCCCACTAATACCTTCCTGGTGAAAGTGAGGCATTGACTTGCACATCCTCATTGATTCTGCCTGAGAGCATAAGCTCAGCTTCTCACTGAGCCCTGCTGCTATTATAGAGGTAGGAAGCAGAGAACTGATTCACACTGCTTTGTTGCTGCAAGGTAGGGGCAGAAATTAAACTCTCTGTTGGGCCCTACTGACACCGGTGGGTGGGAAGCAAAATATTGACTAACTCCCACCTTACACCACCTGGTTTTGCCTCACTGATACCAGGAGTGGATAGAAGCTCAGCATCTCACTGGTCCTTCTGATACCAGAGCTGTGTATGTGCTTTGGGGAGAGTGAAGTACTGACTAGCCCCACCTTATACTGTCTTATTTAGTCTTGTTGATGCCAGATGAGAGGTGGAAGCTGAGCCCCCCACCAGACCCCACTGACACCTAGGTGGGGGAAAAGCAGAGTGTCAACTTGCATGAAGCTCAGCTTATTGCTGGATTCTAATGACACTAACCTGTTGGGGGAACTGGCACTCAACCTGTTTCCATCAATTAGGGGTGAAATATTAGCTTCCCATTCAGTCCACCAACACAACTCAGAGAGAAATTGAAGAGCTACCTACTCCTGCTAGAAAGGAAATGGAAGATTAGCTCTCAGTTTTGCCCTGCTGAAGCCACCAGTTGTGAGAATTGGAACATCACTGTCTGCTCTCATGGATGGGATGGGATAGGGTGGAGTGAAAGATCAGCTCCCTATTCGGTTTTGCTGACGCCATGGTAGGGCTGAGGGGGTAGTTGTGTTTGGTTGGAGTAGAGTGGGTCTTGCCAAAACAGGTTTTCTGTTGTAAGGTCATTCTTTTCTCAATTCTTTGTCTAGGGAAAACAGGCTTTTCTCAAAGCTTCTTTTCTTTTGTTTTCTTTTCTTTTGTCTGTTGATGGTTCTGGGCTGGAGGAATCTAAAGTGCACATATATACAATGTAATATTACTCAGCCATAAAAAGAAACGAAATTGAGTTATTTGTAATGAGGTCGATGGACCTAGACTCTGTCATGCAGAGTGAAGTAAGTCAGAAAGAGAAAAACAAATACCATATGCTAACACATATATATGGAATGTAAAAAAAAAAAAAAAAAAGACATGGCTCTGATGAACCTAGGGGCAGAACAGGAATAAAGATGTAGACGTAGAGAATGGACTTGAGGACACGGGGAGGGGGAAGGGTAAGCTGGGACGAAGTGACAGAGTGGCATGGACTTATATATACTACCAAATGTAAAATAGATAGCTAGTGGCAAGCAGCCGCATAGCACAGGGAGATCAGCTCGGTGCTTTGTGACCACCTAGAGGGGTGGGATAGGGAGGTTGGGAGGGAGACACAAGAGAGAGAAGATATGGGGATATATGTATATGTATAGCTGATTAACTTTGTTATAAAGCAGAAACTAACACA
>NW_006790341.1:0-246 GCF_000442215.2 Lipotes vexillifer | reverse complement strand
CAGAACCCACTTCACCTCCATTATACTGACAGTGATCTTCCTTACTTCAACCTTGTGCTTCTTGGTAAAGTTGAAAATACTGAGGCAAGAACACACAGAGACAATGCCAGAGACTCAGATGTACCTATAGGTGCTTTCAGACAACAGCAGCCACCCAGGCTAAAGTCCTGCTTTAAAACATCGCAACATGAATGAATCTCAAAAACCATATGCTGAGCAAGTGAAGCCAGATCAAAAGGGAACCTA
>NW_006790340.1:0-301 GCF_000442215.2 Lipotes vexillifer | reverse complement strand
CTCAATATATTTTTGGCCGATAGTTGTCCTTTACAACTCTGAAGGTTTGTGAATTCCACTTACTCTGAGCTCCTGTTTTCAACTCGCTTTTTTGTGAGCTGGCCTCAAACCTGCAAGATTGCTTCAGGCCCTATTCTGGTTCCGGCGTGGCACGCTGAGCCTTTGATTAATTCTTCTTCCTGGTGGGAAATTAGAGTGAAATGTGCCCGTGTAAACAAGTACAGCTAGTCTCTCATTAGTTCTCCCTATTCCCGTTCATCCTCCGCAGAAATTGCAAACTGTGCCATACAGGAGGTTAAAG
>NW_006790339.1:0-825 GCF_000442215.2 Lipotes vexillifer | reverse complement strand
TTTTTTTAATGTCTTAAATATTCCATGTTTACCAATTATAGAATATTAGGTTTGGATACTAAAAACTGTATTTTATGCCAGGCAAGAATGAAGAGCTAAGCCAGTAGCTCAACATAATGTTATATGTGTAACCCCATTTCATGAAGTGTAAGTCACTTGGACTCTGTGAGAAGTGAGACCTGAGTGAAAAGTGAGAATCCTCAGGACATGTATACTGGGAAGAGGCTTTAAATAAAATTTCACTTTATATAAGGCAGTTACAGTTGGACTCTGGGATCTTGTTAGTTCAGGAAATATATCTGATTCCTATTGCCCATAGAGATCACAGTGTAAAACACTGGATAATCTTCAAAATAACAGATTATTCAGAGTAAAGACATCAAACACTATTGTAGTGATGGTGAATAGCTATCTAGGCCTTTTGAAGACAAACAAGCAGTAGTTAAATAAGTGGTAGATTTTGACTCTAGTGCAAAGAGAAAATGGCTTTGCTATTGCATACAATTAAAAAAAAAAAAAAAGGGAAACAAAATTCTCTGGATTTCTCCACTGGGTAAGAGTGGTATATTAGGTTAGCAAGGAGCTGATTTTTGGAAGAGCTGTAGGTGAAAGGGGAGAATTTTTGTTTTGTTTTTTCCTTTGATGTTTAAAAGAAGTTTATGAAGTATAGAGTAGGTGACACGGTTTGCAGTATCCGAGTACTAGAGATGAACTAGTACTAGTTCATTCACTAGAAATGAACTTGGAATGATATAGATGATAGAACTACTAGACAAGGATATTAATGTAGCTACTATAAATACACAGCATTTGTTCAAGAAGTTA
>NW_006790338.1:1027089-1039851 GCF_000442215.2 Lipotes vexillifer | reverse complement strand
GTGTGTGTGTGTGTGTGTGTGTGTGTGTGTACGTGTACACTGGCCCATGTATGCACACAACTATATTTCTGTACGTGTACGTTACTATAATAAATATGTTTGTACTGATCCCTCTGACTCTAATCTGTAACCACAGGGCTTATTTTAGCCTTCCCTTCCCCCCTTTGCTTATTTGAACTTCGTTCTCTGACAGAAACTTGGCTTCCTACTAAAGATGGTTTATTTATGTATTTGTTAAACTCTAGTATATAAAATAGTTTCATAATTGCCAACTTGTACCCCTATGAGAAACAAATTTATAATATAGCATTTATGTACAGTTCTTTCTGTTTTTAGCCTTAAAGTACCAGTGAAAGCACTGTTTTCAAAGTTACTTAGCTCTGTTGCTTTTTTCTCCACCCTCCTATGTCATATACATACATTTATAGTAAAGTTAGATTTCTCAACATCTGCATTCAATTCTGGGATTCCACGATATCCTGTTTTTTACTGTAAATTTTCATTACTTTACTTTTTGTGCTGTATATTTCTGTGGGGTTTAACAGACATAAAATGTTATGTGTCTACCACCACAGTGCCATACAGAACATTTACACCACTCTAAAAAGAATCCCTTGTGATACCTCTTGGTAGTCAGCCTCTACCCCCTCCCCCAGCCCCTGGAAATCACTGAACTGTTTTCCATCTTTTTGTTTTGTATTTTCCAGAATCTCATATAAATACAGCATGTAACCTTTTGGGTCTGGCTTCTTTCACTTAGCACAGTGCATTTAAGATTCATTGATAGTGTTGCATGAATCAGTAATTAGTTTTATCCCTGGTATTGTATGGATGTGGTTTATTTATCCATTCACCTTGAAGTTCATCTTAGTTTCCAGTTTTGGAGGATTATGAATAAATTTACTATAAATACTTACATACAGGTTTTTATATGAACTTTCAATTCACTTGAGTAAATATCTAGGAGTGGCCTGGATGGATGGAGTGGTACGTGTATATTTAACTTTATAAGAAACTGCCAAACTGTTTTCCAGAGTGGCTGTACCATTTTGCATTTCTACCAGCAACGTATGAAAGTTCCAGTTGCTCTATATCAAATGTTATAGTTTTATGTTTTACATTTAGGTCTGTGATCCCTTTTGAATTAACTTTTTTATAAGGTGTGAAATGTGTAAAAGGTTCACTTTTCTCTATGAACACTTGTTTATTTCAGCACCATTTGTTAAAAAGACTATCCTTTCTCTGTGGAATTGCCCTTGTACTTTTGTCAAAATCTAATTGACTGTATTTGTATAGGTTTGTTTCTGGGGTGTCTAGCATGCTTCGTTGTTCTGTGTATCTGTCGTTTCACCCATACGATCCACTAGGAGAATCTTTTCATTCTATCTAGAAATATTTAGATCGAAATTTTTGAGAAACTTTAAGAGGCACTCTCCAAGCTAAAGAGTTCTTTTTATTTTTTATTTAAAGCTCATTTCAATTTTGTATTCTACTCCAAAATATAGTAATTCTTAATTTAGTATGAAAATGCCTGCCATCCTTCTGCCCCATTAATTAAAATTGGTGCTTTGAATTTTTTTTTAATCAACTTTCTATGGTATGTTAAAATTTTACATTAGACAATTTCCAAGTCATTCTGTTTATTTTTCTCAAATGCCTAATCTATAATATATTAAAACATTTGTTGTTTTGAGCTAAATCTTTTTTTTTTTAATGTAGTCTATCTAACGCAAAATAAATGGTACAGAAATGTTGCGTAATTTTTCCTGTCCCTTTTTGCTTGTAGGGAAGCAGCACGAGAGTGTCGTAGAAAGAAGAAAGAATATGTGAAATGTCTAGAAAACAGAGTGGCAGTGCTTGAAAACCAAAACAAGACACTGATTGAGGAGCTAAAAGCACTTAAGGACCTTTACTGCCACAAATCAGATTAATTTGGGATTTAAATTTTCACCTATTATGGTGGAAAAAGGAATGGCTTGGCCACAACCAGAAAGACGAAATAAACATTTATTTTCTAAACATTTCTTTTTTTCTATGCGCAAAACTGCCTGAAAGCAACTACAGAATTTTCATTCATTTGTGCTTTTGCATTAAACTGTGAATGCTCCAACACCTGCCTCCACTTCTCCCCTCAAGAAATTTTCAGCACCACGAATCATGAAGAGACTTCTGCTTTTTATCCCCCGCCCTCTTCAAGAAGTAATAATTTGTTTACTTGTAAATTGATGGGGGAAATGAGGAAAAGAAAATCTTTTTTTAAATGATTTCAAGGTTTGTGCTGAGCTCCTTGATTGCCTTAGGGACAGAATTACCCCAGCCTCTTGAGCTGAAGTAATGTGTGGGCCGCATGCATAAAGTAAGTAGGTGCAATGAAGACGTGTTGATTGCCAAATTGACGTGTTTTCACATTTTCATTGTGAATTATGTAAGATTGTTAAGAGACATACCCTCTAAAAAAAGAATTTTAGGATGGTGTTGAAGAAATTAAGAATGAATTTGGAGTGCTTTCTATGTACATTCTCTTCAATACTGAAAATTTGTCCTTGGTTCTTAAAAATATTCTGTATTAACTACAGCTCTTCCATAGGGCAGTTTGTTGCTTCTTAATTCAATTCTGTATGTGTTCAGCATTTTGAATACATTAAAAGAAGTAACCAACTGAATGAAAAAGCATGGTATTTGATTTTAAATTAAATCAAAGTAAGTAAAAGTACAAAGCTTGTTTTAGTTTAGTACTAAATTCTTAGTAAAAAGATGCTCATTAGTAAACCAATCCCTTGAGTTATATAACAAGGTTTTTAAATAAATGTTTTTGTCATCGCCTTCAAAAATATTTATATTGTCACTCATTTACTTTAAAAGGTTTTTCTAATTAAACTGTTCCCCTTTGCACTTATATTATACCACCAACAGGAAAGCCTTCAAGATGTTAAAGCAAAGTGCTGTATTTGTTTATAAAATGTTATGTGTTGTAGAAAAATACTGATTTTAAATCTTTTCCGTATTAACATACTTTAACAGAGTAGTGAATTTTTTAATGAAAGAAGTTATAAGGATATAGTTCTTTTAAAGTACAGTATTAGATATGCACAAGGAAAATAATTTTCTTCAGACATATTTGAATGACTGCTGTACTACAATATTTGGATTGTCATTCTTGCAAAACATCTTTGTTGTTTTCTTCTATTGATAAAAAGGATAGCTATGCTTTAGCTTTCCAATATGCTATATATCCTTTGTTATTCTGTAAAGGAGATACCTGTTTTAATTCCTTACCTATAACAGTCTGTATTTGTATGTATCACACATTGTTTCCAGTACTACTTTTAATTACCAATACTCATTTTATTCACTAAGCTTGATAAATTTAAAAGTTACCCTTTAAAAAAAAATAAGACTGAGGTGGATTTGAAAAATTGGAGATTGACATAATGTTAGATTACAATTTCTCATTTGAGAAGGTATTCCTTTTTTAAAAGAGAGTCTAGAATTTAATGTTTTATATTTAGTCATGGGTTGTTTTTAAAAGTTAAGTTAATGTGTTAACAAAATATGCAGATATGGGTGTTAATTATTGAGTCCAGTTTGAAAAGTAAGATTTTTAATTAATATTTGTAAATGGTATATTTTTATTTGTAACAAACCGTTGTCTTTTTTCAAGGATGAACAGAGTTTATGAAGGAGCACCATTCTAAGAATTGAGTGATGTAGTCTTATATCTGGACAGTTCGCCAGATTCTCAAGAAGGCTTTCAAACGACTGTAAATTTTGTTGTTTATCCTGCTGAGCTAATGGGGAAAGTTACAGTGTAAAAATTATTTGTATACCTGCATAGATGTGTCATTTTCCAAAACTGGTTTAATAGAAACCAAGCAAAATCACAAATCTATTCACAAACTAGAAGTCTTTCTTTGAGGCAGAATGTGAGACCTGAACATTTTAAAAGTCATAAGCTTTATAAATGAAAATTGCCTAGTATTTGGCAAGTTAAATGTTTTCAAAAGTTGAGGCTTTCTATTTAATTAGAAAGTTGGTGGTCCTCTTAGTCCCTGATAAATCAAGGCAAGTCACATCCATATTAGCTGGCTGAATTTATAAGTTACAAAAGACTGATTGCGCTGGTTTGAAGTCAGTTACTTAATGGTGAGATAAATGTATTCTGTTGCTAAATCTGTTTAGACCCTTGGAGAGATTTGAAGGTTTCAGCTTATACAGATAGAAATTAAGCATATTTTGAGCAAACTTTTTTTAAGAGAATTGGGAAAAAAGGTGTTTGTTTTTAAGCATGCAACTTTGAGAATCTTTGTTAAGAAAACAGCATAATTTTAAAAAATCTTATAGCCAATAACATGCGGCCACATTATGTTTTTTCTCTTCATTGGCCAAAAGGGAATAAAAATGTCATCATAGGAATCTGTACATATGCTACTGATTTGCCTAGAAAAATAGCAAGTTTGGTATTGCTCACTTTGCAAATATAGGGCCATGTGCCACTTTTATCTATAGGACAGATTAACTCTAATAAAAATGAAGTGGGAGGGGTTTATTTTTTATATATTGCTCTTATGAGTTTTCAAGCTTTGATAGTGTTTAACTGAAAAATGGTTTAGAAAGGGCTAGATCCAATGTGTTCACATTATTAAAAATTGATATCAGATGTAATTTTTAAGTTCATTTTTCAAACTCAAGTACCATATTGGCAACCATAATATTGTCATAGGTGCTCTGTTGATTTAGATATTCCTGGCCGGGGGGAATGGCATTTGTATAATATATGTGTACATATATATATATATATATATACATACAGTATATAATCTGAAGCTCTGAGAGCTCTTAAGTCAGGAATGCTGAGTATTATAGTATACTGAGGTCGGATGAAATTTTACATTTTTGTGTATTTTATTGCATCACCTTTGGTAGTTTCTTGGACTGAATTACTCCAGCACTCATGATTGATGTTTTTTAATCTCCTGGTTTTTTTTTTAATTGTCAGTTTTCTTTGGCTTAATACTTTTAAATATGTTACTAGTCACTTGAACCACCACCACCTCCACCCCCCCCACAAAAAAGTATTTGGTTTTTGTGCTTTGTCTCTGGCAGCTATAACAGTGGTAAGAACATTTTGAAGATAGCTTCTAAAAGGTACCACTGATTTTTCAAAAATCATCCTGGGGGAGAATTTTTGGTGTTTTCATTTGAGCAGGGATTTTTGTCAGAAAATGTATCTTGATGGCAAGTCAGCAGCAGTGCTAGTATCTGAAAGCACAATACCAGTCAGGCAGGCTGTCCGATCGGAAGTCATCTGGCTGAAGTTTATCTCTGTCTCTCAGGCCTAATCCCTGATCCTTTTGACCATTTGGGGTGACATGTGGAATCATACAAAGGCTTAGGAAGAAACAAGTTTGTTTAAACCAGGATGCTTTTACTTACTTTAAGTGACTTCAATCTAGATTTCGTTTTTAATGTTTTTAGTTCTGTGATCAGCTGTAGTCAGCTATCAGCATATATTGTTCTCTTTATTTTGAAGATCAGAAGGCTGCTTAATTTTGCAGGATTAAAATAAGGCTATATCTTAAAGTTAAGATTCTGAATTAAAGTGGGTTTTAGAGACAACTGTTAACACACCTTTTCAGTTTTTCCAAGAGGCTTTATTTGTTGCCATTGTAACCCTGAAAGCTGTTGGTATATTGTTTCCCATTGACTTAATACAAAAGTTGTATATTTATTTGGATTATTTTTACATTATATTCTTTGTAAATGTTTGGTGTAACTTGCACTTTTAAAAATGACCCTGTTTGGGTATTAGCAAACTTGAGAAATTCCCTCATCAATTAATTGTCATCTGACTTTTTATGTCTTTCTCCTCTCTTCAAATCATGTGGCATTTTTATGGCAGCTTTTTTCATTGATTAAAATATTTTAACACCTAAAGGCTAGCCTTATAAATGCTGTAAAAGAAAAATATCAGGAAATTAGATTAGACTAGCCCAATTAATTAAAAGATGGGTTCAAACCCTATCTTATTATCTTTCATCATGGATAAAGATAGAAGGAAAAGCAACTCAAGTGAATAAATATTTATTTCCAATTTTAAGTAAGACTGTCCTCACCCCAACATTAATACTGTTTATAGAATCCCAAAGATATCCTTGAACTTGTCTAGAACAGTAAAAGACTTTCAAGGCAATTAATCATCATTATCATGGAGAACACATGTATTAATTTGATTAAATTTTTTCACTTTAAATTGTTAACATCACATTTGACTGATTTCAGATGAGGAGGGGAAAAGTGAGGTATGCTTAAGTAAGCCTGTAGGTGAAGAATTGTGGTATAAATTTGTTCACTCAGTTGTACAAAGCACAACTAGAACTTTTTATTGGATGGCTTACATACATCTTGAATACTTTTAATGTTGATATGTTGACTTTTTTAAGTTGACTGCACAGTCACTATATGTACTAGGAACTGGTTTCCTTGACTTTTCTAAAATCAATGGCTAAGAGAGGCACTAATCCCTGAGGGGTCGAACATATCATGAAGCTGAGTCAGTATGGAAGAATTTCAAATAAATCAAACAGGGTGCTGAAGTTCCATCTGTCTCATCTGCTTATGATAAGTTCTTATTGATTAGTGAATGTAGCTTAAGCCTTTGTATGTGTCCTCAGGGGGCAAACTTTAAGAGGGACCAGATAACGTTTGAATGGAGGGATTATATTTCAGGTGTTTTAGCTTGAAATTTATTTTTTAAAAAAATTAAAATAGGAAAAAAAATAGAACAAAGCCTGTGAAGCAATTTGATATTATAAACAGGCTGAGTTGTTTAGCACAGAGAGAAAATATTGACCTGTCTGCATTCTGGTACTGTGCATACAGGTCCTAGCTGGGTAAAACACGATACATTTTGAGTTATTCTCACCAGCAAGTAAAAGGAAAATGAAGAGTCTTCAGGAAATGTCTTTTTGAAAGGGTCATACAGTAGGAAATTCAAATTTTACCTACTTTATAGAGGCATTATTTAATACTTGCCTGCAGAAGTATGGCATTTCTAAGCTTGTGTCTGAGGAGCATCTCAGAGATGTGAGAGTAAATCTAAAGTAGTTTAAAAATTGGTAGGGAAGGAAGACAATCCCTGCAGATTATGATCTTACGTTAGTTGGCTGAGTGAAATGATCTGTCATTGTGTTTGGGAGGTTTTATTTTCTTATTTTTTTTAAATTGAATTGGTATATGCTTTATAGACATTGTATTTTTATCCAGGTGCCACTCCAATTTGTGTATGTAATAAAATTATTTATATTAAAAATGGGAAATAATTCGTCAGCATTTTTCTGTGAGTATAGGTTAGGATGGCAAAGAAGAGTGCTAGTTTGCAGTTTGCCGTGTAAAATCCCCGACTGATTTGTCACGTCAGTTGTCATCGCCCCCAAGAAGAGGAATTATTTCTAACCTAGCTGTATCACTTGAAACTTTAGAAACAAAATAATCAGGGAAGTTTCTAGAGAGAAAGGTGTTTGTTTGGGTTTTTGGTTTTGGTTTTGTGGGTGGTTTTTGTTTTTATTTTTTATTTTTTTTTGGTTTTTGCTTGAGGATTGGGGTAAAGAATACCTCCCCCCAAAACTATCAGCACAAAACAGGGTATTGATTTTTAACTCTGATGTTGCTATTGGAGTTGAATACTAAATAAGTAACTATAGTGAGGGAAATACATTTCTAATAAAATTCCCTACAACCTAGAAACATCCCTGTTTTAATTTTTTTTACCTAAATCTTTTTGTGCTTTATATGTGTAAAAAGAAAAATGTACTGAGCTATAATGGATTTTATTAACACTATGTACATATTAGCTGCTTTGTGTTCAGAATGGTAGCAATTGCTTTGTATATTAAAGTGATCCTTGTGAATTTGTGAAATATTGTCATAAAGTGCTTTTTCTTACTGTAATCTTTGTGGTATCAACTGTCATAATACCCTTTTTACACAAACATTTATGTGCAGTCACATAAACATGCTTTTAAAAACTCCGGAAGTCTCTTTTTTGGGATGGGATCTCTACATTGTGGTTTTCGCTAGTTGTGTCAAGCTATATTTTGTGGACTTGGCTTATTACTTTTGTTAAAGGGCAGAAGTTATGCTAGAATATATCACAAGCTTGTGGTGCACAGCAACGGAAAACTAACTCAAGCAACAAGAACATATCTTTAGTTACTTAATTTCACTGTATTCCTAGTTTTAGCACAAGATTTCTTTTTTCAGTAAGATTAAACAGTGTCTATTTGAAGATCTGGAGATGTTACTCCCCTGTTGAGACGACCAATGGGAGGAGACATGGCCAGCTGTCTCTAATGTCATAAAACGCATCTTTGCATTGGAAGAACTGATAAGGACAGATGACTTCCTGGCTCCCCTTGTAATTCTCAAGTTCTGTGACCATAAAATGGAAGGAAAGGAGAGGAGATATGGTTAATCTGCTCTTTGCTTAAAGCACAAGAATAAAAGATTCTCTCCTGTACTATTGATTCAATTTCTGAAAATAAGCAGTTGCGTTCTAAAGGAATTTTTTAATTGCGATGTTTATTAAGCCTGTTATATCTGCCATTGTATTGAAGGAATTACATCAATTGTATTCCTTTTCTTTTTTCTTCTACAAAGAGTAACACGTAATTTATTGTACAAATAGACATTTTTGAGAGTGAAAGGGTGAGGTGTAAACCAGGATTGTGCTGAGCGAATTGGGACCTATGTTGACCCTCCTTGCAAACCGTGTTCAGGTGCTTGGACCGCCAGTAAAAGCAGAGTGCATATCTTCTCTCCATCCATGTCTTTGCTGTCACTTGCTCATTTCACAAATACGTACCTGTTGAGAACATACTTCTGGGCACAGACGTTCCTGTCATCAAGACGCTCTAAGACACACAGCCAAGGAAACAATTCTAACACGTTTATACAATTTTAGCCTTGAATCCCAGACTCATATTTCTCATCTCTACTCTGATTGCAAAACAATAGGTCCAAACTGAACTTTTAATTCCTCCTGTAAATCTATTCTTCCTTTGGCTGGTTCTTCTCCGTCTTGCAGATGCTGCCATTATCCACTAAACGCAAGAACCCAGAAAAGCCCTGCCTTCATCAGTATTATCCTTCCCCTCACTGCATTTTAATTTCTCGACAACTTTCTTAAGTATATTGACCAAACTGGGGCTTAGGATTCTAACGAGGGCCTAACAGGTGAAGAGGAAAGGTAATTTCCAGGCATTTGAATGTAATTTTTATGATTGAGGTGCAATTCACATAACAAAATGTATCATTTTAAAGTGAACAATTACGGCATTTAGTGCATTCATAATGTTGTATTACCACCACCTATATCTAGTTCCAAAACATTTTCATCACTCCGAAATGAAACGCTGTACTTGGTAAAGAGTCACTCTCAATTTTCTCCTCCAGCCCTTGGCAACCACCAATCTTTGTAGACTCACCAATTCTGGATATTACATATAATCATGTGACATTTTGCATCTGGCGGCTTTTAGTTAGCACACTGTTTTTGAGGGTCCTCCACATTGTAGCATCTATCAGTACTTCATTCCTTTTTATGTCTGAGTAGTATTCCAATGTAGGTGTATGCCACAATTTATCTGTTCATCTGTTATACGTTGCAGTTATTTCCACTTTTGGACTACTGTAAATAATGTTTCCATGAACATTCACTGCAAGTTTTTTGTTCTGGGTCTCTCTTTTCAATTCTTCGGGGTATACGTCTAGGAGTGGAATTGCTGGGTCATATGATAATTCTGTTTAACTTTTTGAGGAACTGCCAAACTGCCTCATTGGCTGCACCATTTTACATTCCCACCAGTGATGTATGAGTGTTCCAATTTCTCTACATCCTGGCCAACACTTGTTATTTTGCTTTTTTAAAGAAAAATAGTAAAGCCATCCTCATGGATGTGAAGCGGTATCTCATTGGGGTTTTGACTTGTAATTCCTTAATGACTAATGATATTGAGCATCTTTTCATGTGTGTGTTGGCAATTTGTATACTTTGGAGAAATGTCCAAGTTCATTGCTCAGTTTTTAATGGTTTTTTTGTTGTTGAGAGTCTTATGAGTTCCGCATATACTCTGCATATTAGACCCTTAACAGATAATATGATTTGCAAATATTTTCTCCCATCCTGTAAGTTTTCTTTTCACTTTCTTGATAATGTCCTCATATTTTTTAACTTAGTTTTTTTTTAGGAATATGTATATTTGGAAAAAACTAAACAGTACAAACGGGTGAGTTTGTGTATCCTTTTAGTGACAATCTGTGCATATACACACAAATGTAAATGTCTTTTCTCTCCTCCCTCTCCCTTTTTTATATAAATGGTGCTTTTTTTCCACTGAATGTGTCTTGGCAATAGTTGTATTTCACTATATGTATATCTACCTCAGTTTAACAGGTGTGAAGTATTCCATTGTATAGATACAGCATAGTTTATTTAACCAATACCCTCTTGTGGACATTCAGGTTGCTTGAAACTGCTGACTGTTAAGATATATACAAGTTAGTATAGATACATACAAGTTAGTATATCTCCAGGATAGATACTGAAAAGTGGAAACTTATTAAGTATGGTTTTCTTCATATTTGGAGGTTGTTTCCTAAGCAGTATTAATCTGCTAAATTAATAAAAATGTCATGTTGGTTAGTATTTTTTATGTCATAGTCTCTCTCTTCATATATATATTATATGAAAAAAAATAGAAGTAGCAGAACCAGCCTTACACAAAGTTACAGAAAAGAAAGCTGGCCCTTCCTTTTCTCAACCCTCTTATACTGTTTTCCCTTCAAATCTCCCTGAGAAACAGTTGTTCTCAGCTAGGGAACAATTTTTCAGTAGGCCTTACTTTCTAGTGTTAAATTTTAACCCTCCTCTGGTTGTAGAAAGAAAAGCGTAACATGATTTTTAGAGCAGAAACTTCTGAGCTAACAAATCCTCAATTTTTAAAGTGCAAAAAAAAGACCCTGAGGACTGCCCTGCCTTTTCTGCAGTTCACCTCAGTGCTAAGAGAACCCAAGTCTCCAGTTTCCCACAACAGGGAAATAATACTCACTGTAATGTCTCACCTCATTCTTGTGAAAGAACTTGAAAATGCTACTTCTGTCTTGGTAGAGGTTCTGGGGAGCAGTAAAATTACGACTTTCTCTGACACTAAAATAAATCACACGTCTGTTTCACCAACTATATCTAGGACCTCTAACCAATACTGGTACATGAAAAAGTGATTTTTAAAAGTATCTTAAATTGTTGGAATTCCCCGGCGGTCCAGTGGTTTAAGACTGCACTTTCATTGCCGAGGGCGAGGGTTCGATTCCTGGTCAGGGAACTAAGATCCCACAAGCCGAGTGGTGCAGCCAAAACAATAAAAAAATAGAGTGCTTGAATTTTTTTAAAGGTAAACTGTTATTTTTGTTTCTTGATTTCAAAAATGACTGAAAATGCTTCTATCAACCACTATAAAAGTATAGAGATTAAACAGAAATGATGTTGGAAGTGAATCTTTTATATAAGTTCATAACAATTTTGTTACTGAGAATATGCTTTACATTTTGATATCCCTGAGAACAGGCAATTTAATAAGGTAACTGATCTGTAAAGGAATCTGTATTTTTCATGAGTATATGTTTATTGAACTCCCTTTATGAAGAGGTCACTGTTAACACTTGAAATATAAATATGAGGTATGGTCCTTGTCTTACTGGAGCATAAACTATTTGGTAAGATGAAACATTTCAGACAATGTTACTCTGCCCTCAGTTTTCAATCTAGTGTTCAGTTCGCTTAGATAAAGTATTTTGATTGATTATAATTCTGATCCTTTAGTATAAAAGAAAAAATGTACCGCTAGAAACTATCTGAAGATGGTACCATGGATTCAGATGGTTCTATCATGAACTAAAGCAAGATACCCTTAAGAGGTAACTACTTAGAAGACAACAGCGTACTTTGTAGTTTTAGTTCTAAGAATCTGATGTATATTTTAACTTAGCATCTTGGACATGGCATTTGATTTTAACTGGGAAGAAAGTTACTGATACCCACTGGCTAAGTTAACTGCATAACAGTTTGAAGAAACTGAGCAATGTGAGGATCAAGGCTTAGTACAGTAGGTCCAGAGACTAGATTTCTATCCTTAACTTGAAGACAAAACAAGCACACTTAAAATGCACGTTTATGGGATAAATTAATCCTTTTCTCCTAAGTAAAAAATGTCACAACTTCGATGACATCTATAGTGGACAATGCGCTACAATATCCAGATATAGTGTCACGTCCCCATCCCCACACACACATCCCTGAAGCACTCATTTCCCAGCTTCTGGGAATGTTCGTGGCTGATGGCTCTCAGCTGAGTCTCTCAGGTGTTGTCTTCACCCCAAGGTTCAGCTCCTTGCATCCAATGACTGACGTCACAAGGATGTAAGTCCCACCCCCCTGCCTCAATTCCCAGCTTCCGGCCACCTCAGCTCTGAATTCCGCTGAGGACTTTCCTGACTGCATCCCAACCCAATTTCTTCCTCTTTCCCAGTCCTGCTACTTTTACTCCATCAGAGGTGTTGCTCTCGAAAGCATTCTCGTTTAAACGTTCTGCACCTTAACCTTCCCCTCTGAGTCTACTTCCCTAGGGAACTGGACCTGTGGCCACATTTTGAACTCAAAGCCAGAAAAAATCATTTGATTTTCACTTAGACAACCAAGCTATTCCTGCT
>NW_006790338.1:1019805-1027063 GCF_000442215.2 Lipotes vexillifer | reverse complement strand
CTGCTGAATTTTTCTCACCTCTTCTATTTGTAGGCCAAGGGGAAAGAATTACCTTCAACCTTTTCTGAGTCTTACTGTTTTATGAAAATGTAAAAGAAGCCGATCACTGCTTCCTTCACTTGGTAGAGCATCCAGGCTCCCCGCCCACCCCATGGACACCCCAAGACATTCTAATACCTCTCTCCAAAGTTAGGGATGTTAAAGGAAAGCAGCTTAACTCCAATTAGTATCTTCATTTCTAATATCATACCTAGATGGGATTAGTCTTTCATTATAGTGTTGTTGATATTACAGGGCTTTTATTTTACTTTTTTTAAAAGACCTTCCATGCCTACGGTGCAGTACTGGCATTTTATGGATTCAGTAAGCTGCAGATATTTCAATTTCATGTGCATTTATCAGAATTGTGTTGAACTGGTACATCACAATCTCAGAACTTTAAATTCACCTTTATTAAAGCCAAAGCTCTTTTTAAAATATGTGTAGAAAACAATTTATTTGGTGTTTCCACATCCAAAATATTCACTGAAAGGTTAAGAGGGAGGAGGTCTTGTTTCTAAGGGTTTACGAAGGAAATCTATCTCTAGTACCAAATACCACACTGAGATTATAATATTCTTTGGATCTCAATCTGTTTAAGCTGTTAAGCTTTTACATTGTAAAAAAAGGGCAGGGTATGTGTATGACTTCACAAAGTCTATCAAAGATAATCATAAAACAATGTAGCAATCAATTAACCCAGAGATCAATACCCTCTAAATGTAATGTATCTTTTTCAATCAACAAATATTTGGTTATGATATACTAGATACTGGGGAGGCTATAATGAAAGGGGCAGAAGCATTCCTGGCCCTCAAGAAGCTCACAGTCTTCTGGGGAGCACAGACATTGAATAAGCAATTACCAGTACAATACAGATGGAGCTTATACTTGGGGAGCTAACCTCCCATGGCGGGATGAGGTTTAAAACTTTTTTTCATTGTCATCCTATGCAGTATAAGGAGGCAGGGAAAGCCTAGGAAAGAAATACAAAAACAACATTTGACAAAGGGTAAAGCTGAAGGGAGAAACTCTAGCTTTTGATCTGAAGATAACCTATTCCCAGCACACAGAGGTCCAAGATTTTAGGTGCTATATCAAAAAGTAACTAAAATTTTATTTTGATTTTTTTTTTTTTCTTGCGTTATGCGGGCCTCTCACTGTTGTGGCCTCTCCCATTTGCGGAGCACAGGTTCCGGACGCGCAGGCTCAGTGGCCATGGCTCACGGGCCCAGCCGCTCCGCGGCATGTGGGATCCTCCCAGACCGGGGCACGAACCTGTGTCCCCTGCATCGGCAGGCAGACTCTCAACCATTGCGCCACCAGGGAAGCCCAAACCTCTTGTTCTATACTCAGAAAATTAGAGAAGTGGGCTAAACATATGTCTTACAATGTGTTTTAAATGATTTGCAGGATCCAGCCTCACCAAAACAAGCTCACTGCTTTGAAGATGCCTTTCTACCAACCCTTCATCACAGCATCAGTGAAAATTGTTTATTGAGAGGGAGCAGTATGGGATACAGAAACAACATAAACCAAAATCGCACACTTTCCTTTAATGTTAATTGAATTTCAGAGTGAGTAAAACAAAACTAAAAAGTCACAGCAATGGGACAAAGTGCTTTGTTTTAAAACTGCACATTTGCTTTGCCTTTTGAGAACCTTTGGTTAGACTTTTTGTACAGTAAGCCATTTCATTACATATGGTTATATTCCCAGTCTAAGACCTTAATTGACACACTCAGTGACAACATTCTTATAAATTATAGCCAACTATAAGTCCTCCCTCAGGCTTCTCCTCTGTGCTTTGTAAATATGCACATCTTTTTCAGGATCATAGTGAACCTTACTCACAGTAAATTGCCTCTCAAGCATCGCTAAGAAGTTGTGATCCCGTTCATAGCGAATTCGGCAAGCTAAAAGAATCACAGAGTGGTTGCTACAGAGATGTTCCAATGTTTGAAGAAGATCTGTGAATGTTTCTTCTAAATAAATGATATCAGCTCCAAGTATCAGGTCAAATTCTCCAGGTGAGAAACTCCCCAAATTCTGTCCCCAAGTCAGCTCCTTAACAACAGCTCTGGGCTGGATATGGGGAGGTAAGTTGGCTTGAACGTTTGATTTAAGAAACTCTAATGCTACTTTTCGATCCGTGATAGTCACATGAGCACCTAAAACATGGGACAGAAATGCACACATCAGTACAACTAACAGGTAGAGGGATCAAGTTAAACAGCGGGGTGAGTGTCTCTAAATATTCCACCTCATAGACACAATATGATGCCTTCGTGGAGAGCTGTGACACGTCAGAACCATGGCCAGATGCTCCTTCTCTACTGCCTGTAGGTAAAAGTGAAACTTTGGTTTGCTTCTATGACACACTTGCTGTTTGCTGAAGTTATGCTTATTAAATACAGGTGATAAGCTAGCTGATGCTTCTGAATTGTGCAGACAGAAGTGGCTCACCCTTCACAGGTATCTACCATTATATTTCATTCATTAGGTCACCATCTTCAAGTCAGTAGGCCTCAGGGTAAAATGGAGTCCAAAGATGAAAAATCTGGGAGCAAATGATTATGAGGATGACAAGATACCATAAACTGGGAAAGGTTCCTTTCTGGGGCTAAAGCTTTAAAAAGAATCAAGGAAAAGATTAACTGGCTACTAAGAAATCTCAGTCTTCCTCTCCTTATGCTGTCATGAAGCAGACAATCTATATGTATTCATGCAATTCATATATAATTATTGAAAAATAGTAAAGTTAGAATTTACTAGATTGTATTAAAGTACTGTAGGTTAAAATGTGAGGTAATGTTCTCTATGTGCTAAGTTTCTACATGCAATGTGTAAAATGAATGAGGCAATATTTTATTAATCTGTTTCTTGAGGGTTGTTTACCATGAACTAAGAGATCCAACTTTTTGAACCAATATGACCGAGAGAAGTCTGAACTGGTAGGTATCCTTCAGGAGAAGCAACCACATAAGGTCAGCCCTGAAATACCTCATCTACATTGTATTAACACTATAGTACATGTAATCCTGCTTGGTTTTGACCCCATAAATTCTGAAACTTAAAAATTATGTTTCACTTTTTCCTAAAATTATTTCTCATCTGCATCCTTCAGTCTGCAATCTTCATGGGTAATCCCCAAGAGGATCCCAGACCATTTCAGTGGCAGCTTATACTGAATGTTTCTTATCTTGACATGTAACATTAGGACAGTATGTAATTCAGTTTGACATCTGACTCAGTCCTGAGTGTGATACTATGAAAATGTGCAAGGTGTTAGATGCATGCACCTACCACTTTGACCATTTGTTGCTAGACAGAGTGCTGCCCAATGAGCAAAATTCAGTGATACTTTTCATCTCTCCTGATAACAGAAATCACAGACAGCCTTTTCCTGGTTTAACTTAGAACTTTACCTCTGGATTTCCTAACAGTCTACAGAGCACTCTGCTGGGAATACTGGAGTAATCCGGTCTTTTGCATGTCACCTCAGTGTTCCTGTTAATAGCTCTTAGATGGAGACCTCCTCTAACTCCTGTCTCAGGGATTTCTGAGGCTACTTCTAACCTGCCAGGTGTTCCAGGAGTTTCAGTAGGACCTTAATGTCAGTTGACCATTCCCCATAATGTCCATCAATTCTACAAACATCCAAGTATCTACCAACAGCACGGGAGAAAAACCCCTACCCTCACAGAACTTACATTCAAGTGAAGAGATAGGCAGCAAGAGGTGTTTTTAAAAGTAGGATATCTAGTATATTAGTTGGAGATACACACTAAGGGAAAAAATAAAGCAGGAAAGAGAGACAAAAAACATCAGGAAGTAAGAGAGTTGGGTAGAAAGGGAAGGCCTCACTGAGAAGGTGACTTAGGTGAGGGAATAACCGAATACATATCAGGGGGAAGAACATTCCTAGCAAGTAGAAGAGCAAGTGCAAAGGCCTACAGGGGCAGCAGGGAGGAGGCCAGAGGGGCTGGAAGGAGGGATGAAGCAGGAGGAGACAAAGTGAGAGAAGTAACAGATTAAAGAAGTAACCGGGGGCTTCCCTGGTGGCACAGTGGTTGAGAGTCCGCCTGCCGATGCAGGGGACACGGGTTCGTGCCCCAGTTCAGGAAGATCCCACATGCGGCGGAGTGGCTGGGCCCGTGAGCCATGGCCGCTGAGCCTGCGCGTCCAGAGCCTGTGCTCCGCAACGGGAGAGGCCACAACAGTGAGAGGCCCGTGTACTGCAAAAAAAAAAAAAAAAAGAAGTAACCGGAGGGAGGCAGAGCAGCTGGGGTTCACAGGTTAAGTTCCAAAAAGGCTCTGGCTTTTTCTGAGTGAGATGGGAAGGCACTGGAGAGTGCTGAGCAGAAGTACTAGTGATCTGACTTAGGTTTTAACAGAATTCCTAGCAGTGGGGTAAGGCCAAAAGCAAGAAAACATGTGAGGAGGTGGCCACAGTGATGCAGGTGGGCGAGCTGCAGGCTCCCTCCTTGCTGTCACAGCTCCCAGACTCCCACCACAGGCCAAGTCCCAAACACAGGCCACCCAGCAGTAACCACTCTCCTGACTCTGGCAATCACTCCCTCAACTAGTTACTCGATTTTTTTTTTGGCGGTACATGGGCCTCTCACTGTTGTGGCCTCTCCCGTTGCGGAGCACAGGCTCCGGACACTCAGGCCCAGCGGCCATGGCTCACGGGCCTAGCCGCTCCACAGCATGTGGGATCTTCCTGGACCGGGGCACGAACCCATGTCCCCTGTATTGGCAGGTGGACTCTCAACCACTGCGTCACAAGGGAAGCCCTAGTTACTCGATTTTTATCACCAAAATATTCAGCTCACAGACTTATCATCTTGCCTGTGGTTTTGTTTTGGGAGTTTTTGTTTGTTTATTTGGGTGAAGGGTATGTAGGATGTCTTAAGTTTCTCTTTTTTTTTTTGCGGTACGCGGGCCTCTCACTGCTGTGGCCTCTCCCGCCGCGGAGCACAGGCTCCAGACGCGCAGGCTCAGCAGCCATGGCTCATGGGCCCAGCTGCTCCGCGGCATGTGGGATCCTCCCCGACCGGGGCACGAACCCATGTCCCCTGTATCGGCAGGCGGACCCCCAACCACTGCGCCACCAGGGAAGCCTTAAGTTTCTTTTAATCTATCAGTTTCCTGTATTTATTTATTTAATTTTTTTTTCTCCTGCAATTTAGGGAAGAAACAAATCATCTGTCCTGTAGTTTCCCACAATCTAGATTTGGCTGATTATGCCATTTGTATAGTTTGACATGTTCCTCTGTGCTCTGTATCTCCTGTAAATTTGTTTGATTTGAGTCTGATTTTTTGAACAAGAGTATTTCAGAGGTGGTGGTGGTGTTTTTCATCAAGAGGATGTAATATCTGGTAGGCTCTATTTTTGTGATGTGAGCAACCACAAATACTCAATGCCCAGATCCTTAATTTATTAGATTCGTTTTGCATTTATTTGTTGAGTAAGCTTCTCTCAATTACTACTTGGTTATTCATTTTGTAGAGGAATTGTTTGAACAGGAAAGGCAGGATAAATTTTGCTCTCTCCCCTTTTATAACCCAGATTTCAAAGAGGTGGTTTCTAAGTATCCTCCAAAGATGACAGATTGGGTTTACTTTGGTGTTGCTGTATCATGAACTCATGTATTAAACATATCCGATGTATTTAAACCCATGCCATCATCATTATTGATGTTTAAATTGTCTATCTTTTGTCAATGGACTTTTGACACAAACCCAGTCATCCTCGATAGCTTCCTTGCATTTCCTGCTACAGAACTATAATCAGCCACTTATTAAGTTTTATTTTTTACTTTTTGGATGGGAGGAATAACAGCAAGTTTGTATGCTGATTAGAATGATCAGGTACAAAGAGGGAAAAGTGATAATGCAGGAAAGAGAACCACCAGAACAACACCCTTGAACAGGCAAGAGAGGGCTGGCCCCAGGGAGGAGACACAGTCCACCTGCATACAGCATCAGGAACAAAGGCAGACCATGGATGCAGACGCAGGGGGTGGTTAGAGACAGTGCCGGGACCTTATAGAAGTTCTCTTGATTGCCTCAATCTTCTCAGTAAAATAAGGAGAAATGTCATCAGCTCAGAGTGAAAGTGGAGAAAGGAGGACTGGAGGTCAGCAGAGAGGGAGCAGAGCTGGACTCCTCAGCAGCACGAAGAGCCCCCCCAGAGGGTCCTGACCAGGAATTTAAAATGAGACCCAGAAGTAGTCTGTTTCCTCCAGCCACATTCAGCTGCCTGGGTGCAGGCCTGGAACAAGTGGAGAGCTGCACGTAACCTTGTTTTGAGCCCAGTGAAGAGGATGAAGCAAGGAAGTGCAGGGTATGGATGGTACATAAAGATGGTAATAAAATGACTGCCCGTGAGATTTATGCTGGGTAAGGAGGGAGATGAGACAATATTTAGTTCATAGAAAACTAATGGAAACTGACCCAATAAGACAACATAGCCTGCTGTCACTCACTTGGTAATGGAAAAAGAACATGTAAACATTTGTCATTACTTTTAGTTTTTAGTTTTGTAAGCAACGCCTTAATTTATTCAAATGTTGGAGCACAGAGTATGCGCTAAAGATACAGAGATGGGTAAGAAAGTCCTTGCCCTCTAGGAACTGAGAGTCTCATGAAAGAGACACACATAAATGTAATTATGATGCAGTGTAGGGAGTAAAATATAGGAACATGGGTGTGCTAGGAAATTAGGTGGTCACAAAGGAAAAATTCTTCGAGAGGAGCAGAGGTCGAAGAAAGATTTCGGAAGGAAAGGAAATCTGAGCTTACACTTGAAAGATATGGCATTAACCAGAGGAAAGAGGTGAAGAGGGGAATTCAAGGCAGAAGGGACAGGCCAGAGGCAGTGTGTGTGTCACTGGAACTTCACTCAGTGCAATTGTGCTCAAAAAGTCAGCAAAGTGAGATTACAGAGCCTCCCTAAGAAGCCTGGGATTTGGCCTGCAGACAATGGGAAGACACAGGGTCACCCCATCACTTCTGCATTTTACATGGGCCACACTGACAGCTATTGGGAAAAGTGGGTTTGATAAGACAGAGGTAGAAAGGTCAGGTGGGAATGTGGATAGAATCTTGCAGGAGACAGATGATGAGCACTCCAGCCAGACAGTGGGAATGGAAAGGGAGAAATGGAATCAAGAAATAGTTAAAAGACCCAGCAGGGCTCAAGGGCCGGGGG
>NW_006790338.1:976730-1019673 GCF_000442215.2 Lipotes vexillifer | reverse complement strand
GGGGGGGGCAGCGGGGAGGGCAGGTCAAGGAGTTGGCCTGAGTGACTACTTGGATAGTGATGCTAACTCAGAACAAAAGAGAAAGGACAAGTTTGGAAAGGGAATTAGAGTTCAAGTTTAAACACGTGCTGACCAATAGCCACATAGAGACATCAACAGCTTTCATTTAAATGTACAAGTTGAAAGTTCAGTGGAGACTTGCACTGGAATTACCGGGGCACGAACCCGTGTCCCCAGGCGGACTCTCAACCACTGCGCCACCAGGGAAGCCCCTAAAAGACCATTTCTTGCTGAGCATTATATTTAAGACAGCGGTCCTTAGACTTGGTTGGGCATCAAATCGCCTGGGAAGCTTTTAAAATCCAGATTCCTGACCCCAACCCAACTTATAGAACCCTGTCTTTAAGATGTGATTTTTTTTCCTAAGAATAGTGTTCAAGTAGTATAAAGGCTGAAGAGGTTTTCAAACGAAGAACCAGGATTTGAGAGTCAGACTGGATTCAAATTCTAACTCCACAATCCATTAGCTTGTGACCTTGGGCAAGTTACTTGACATCTATTAAGCCTCCATTTCGCCACTTTGAAAAGAGCTCCAAGTAGACCTACTATGCAGGGTTGTGGTGAGGATGAAGGCCATAAAGACACAACACCCAGAACACAGGAACCACCCAGGAATTAGCAGCTGTTTTTTCTTTTAACAAGAAAATCTCATCACCCTAGATTAACATTCTGCATATCATTGACCACTTGGGGGGCAGGCTTTTTAATGTAATTTGTCTTTTCCCCCCTCTCGCCCCAGTTAGAGTTAGAATGGATGCTTCCTGAGAGCAGTGACCTGCTGCTCTAAAAACGTGACAGGCACACGGTGGGTGTTCCCCAGAGTCGGGAATCAATGAGTAAGGTTACAAAAAATGAAAATAGTTTAAAAAGGGGAACAATCAACCTCTTTCTGACATTTCCAAAGCACTACCTATTCTAGTTCTGTTTCCATTTTAAAGAGATTAACTTTTTCTTACTCTTAAGTTTCAGCATCAACATTTCTCCAGCCTAATACTTTGTAGCCACAAATAATGAGCATGAAAAGCATGCCATAGCACAGAGAAATGTGCATGACATGTTAAATGAAACATCATATACATGTGAAAATATACACGCACTCACATAGGCACACGTATGGAATCACGATTATAACTATGATTAAAATACAGATGGAGAAAAGGAATAGGAGGAAATATACCAAAATGCTAATGGTAATTATGTTGCAGAGTCATGAATAAGCAGAATCTTTGGTGGGTTTTTCCTTTTTTTTAGACTGCTTCTAGGGCTATTTTTATAATAGAGATATATCATTTTTATAACAGAAACAGTAATTTTCATGATTTTCTAGTTCATCTCTTATTCCAGAACTATTTGGGTATCTACTGTGTGCCAGCTGCTGTACTAGGGCCAAGGACACACAGAATGAGACACAGCCCCATTCCTCAGGAGCCTCAGCCTGCCAGAAGAGACAGACACATGAAACAACTGTCTAAAGTGAAATGTGACAGAGCTGGGGCAGAGAACACCGAGCGCTGTGGGGAAGAGAAATAAGGGGGCAATTAATTCTGCTTTGGGGCAACCACAAGAACACCGTCTGCCATTCTGCTGTTCTCGCCCCTCCCAAAGTCCCCATCTTTTGTGGCAACAATTAACTAGTCCTTCGCTCTGTGACGGTCTTTGAAGAACCTTATGCTGATTTTCCCAAGCCCACAGACCCAGATTTCTAGATCAGAAATGAAAATGCAGAGAACACTTGTTGAGCATTTACTTTGTGCCAGTCAGCGAGCTAACAGATTTCTATGCATGCTCTCATTTGATCCTTGTTGGTCCGTCAATATGGTTATTATCCCCAGTTTACTGGGAAACTGAAGTTTAGAGATTCAGCAACTTGCCCAAGGTGACATAGCTAGTAAGAATTAAAGGTGGTCAGAGCCTGTGGAGAGTGGACTTGTGGTTGGGGGATTTGAGGGCGTGGTGGTGGGAAAGAAAAAGTATTGGGAGTTTGGGATTGGCAGATGCCAAACTATTGTATGTGGAATGGATGGACAGCAGAGTCCTACTGTGTAGCACAGGGAACTAACTGTATTCAGCATCCTGTGATGGACCGTAACGGAAAATGCGTGTATGCATGGCGGGGTCGCCTTGCTATGCAGCAGAAGTGGGCATGGCACTGTGAATCAACTATGCTTCGATAAAATTAAACTGAAACAAAAAAAGGTCAGAGCCAAGTGGGCCTCTAACCCTTTGCAGGTCACCACGCTCTGCTGTCTCGACAGCAGTGAGGAGGCCCTGTTCTCAGGGGGAGACTGAAGAAACCTCACTTCCCCTTCCAGCTAAGTCCTCTCAAACGTCACAGAGACGGGACTTAGTGCCATGGAAAGAAAAGAACCTCGGCCTCTGTGTCTCACAAGCCTGGTTTGAGTCTCGGGTCACCACTGACCAGGACTTCAGAAAGTGGCTTAATCTCCCAGAATCCCAGCTTCACTGGAAAAATGAAAATTAAAAATATACCTAACATACATGGGGACGATACAAGGTCAACCTGAGGAGATCAAAAGGTAGTGTATCGGCTAGGACCTCCTCAGTGGCTGAAAGTGCTGTGGTGTCAGACAGATGGACCTGCATCAGTTTCCATGTTCACACGTCCACCCACCACTCCTGCCCGTGCTCCCCATCAAATCCTGGGAGGCAAAATCTAAACAGAGAAAGGAATACTGAAAAAGATCTGTTAACAGAAAAGGGACAGGACAAAAGCGGGGCTTTAGTGGGTGCTCAAGTACCTGTACACACTTGATGGAACTCTAGATCCTGACCACCCAAGTGTGGTCTGAGGACCAGCATTTACGGCATCATCATCATCACCTGGGAGCTGGTTAGAAATGCAGGCTCTCAGGCCCCACCCCAGACCTACAGAAGCAGAAACTGCATTTTATCAAGAGCTCCAGGTGACAACACTGAAGTGGGGAATATTATACATTGTATGTCAGAGGCTGGTCTATCCAATCAAGGCACAGCTTGAAATGTATGAGCAGGAAGTTGTAGAAAAGAGTCAACAATGAATTATAAAATAGAAATGAAGCTTAAAAATACTCTAGGCCTAAACTAATGTCTGTATGCCAAGCAAAAAATGACAAACCTTGGTATCATTTCAGAACTGCACACTGTTTAACAGATGTCAGTACAAACTGCAGGGGGGGGCCAGCCCTCCCTTAAAGAAAAAAACCAGCAAAGCTTCCTCAGCAATGAAGAGACTATCTGCTCTCCCAACCTCCTAGGGTTAAATCCGAGAGTACAGAGACAGCACCTAAACAGTAAAAAGCTATGTACACAAATAAGATAATTCTGTTTGAACTCAGTTGCCTTAAGATCATATTATGGGCATCACAGAAGTGAAGTGGGCAAAGCAATCTCCCGTGAGAAGTATAAATGATAGGATGAGAGAGAGAGAGAGAATTAGCCTTCCTAGAGTTGAGAGCACTGCAGTTGGCCTGTGACTCACAATAAGTACGGGGGAAAAAAGTAACACAGTAAGAGGGAAACTAACAATGAGCTCTGCGTCAGGAAAAGGTGCCCCTCCATGAGTTCCACTCACACAGGAGTGATCCACGCGTCACACTCACCCAGCAGGGCAGCCACCATGCCCACCAGCCCTGTGCCAGCACCCAGCTCCACGGCAGAGCAGCCCCTGAGCTCCACAGCTCCCATCTCCAGATATGTGGCCAGAATGATAGCCTGAGTCAAAACACAGCATGACAGTTTAGGTCAACAAGTGCTTTAGGGCCTGAAGGGTTTCAAGCAGGCTACATACTCCAAGAAGACATCACATACCCCCCTCCCACCGCAAGGTTCAATTCTCAGTGTAACAGCTCACAGAGGAACTCAGCTGCTGCTGGGAGGTCACCTGGAGCAAGCACAGACACCGAGCTCCCCAGCACAGCTGCCCCAGGCCCTTACGGGGGACAGCAGTGGTCAGTGACACTGACCACCCAGGATAGGGGCCTGCTGAATCTGGGAAGGCTAATTTCTTACTGTGTCACAGCATTTTTACACTCGAGGTTTATAAAATCACTCTGGTAGAGCTGACATGAACAGTCTCTGTGATTCTGCTTAAAGGAATGTCTAGTTCCTAAACCAAGTTCAACTCAGCAAGGCCACAACCAAAGGGAAAAAGCAGAGCAGCGCCAAGGCTCCTGGAGTTTCCTCCCTCTCTCCTACTCTCCTGCGTCCCTAACGCTCGTCATCCCAGAGGAGCTGGGCATCAAAAGGGAAGTTTTAGCCAAAGGTTTGGACTTGATGTGTGAGTTAGCATTTGCATATAACTCTATAAATCACTGTATACTGTTAACGTGATTTTAAAATATAATTTGTTTTTCATGGCCACATACTATTAGCATACTTAGCAATTCCTCTTCTTGGTGAGAATGTAGGAGATTCGCCCATTCCTCACTGTTATGTATCTTTATTACTCTTTCTGAGAAAACTTTTCTTGTAGTTACCCTGGACTAGATTCCTAGAAGTGGTATTACCGGGTTACTATATGTCAAGACTTTTATTCCTAAGTGTTTCTCTAACACCCCGATACAATATTAAGATTGTAAAATTGTATCTACACCAATCATTTATCCAACATTCACTGAGCTCCCACCAAATCCCAGGTGTGGCTAGATGCTTAGGGCAAGTCTCTGGCACAAGCAGCTGAAAAAACAGTGCTGGGAGACAAAAAAGTAAAGCAGCAATTATAGTATAATTTTTGATCCTTATAACTATGGAAAACTTAAAGAAAACACATAATCTTCATTTTCGGCTTTGTCAGTTTACAATATTCTTTGTGCAAAACTGTTAAACTTAAAAACTAACTGAATAATTGTCCAAAGCAGCTAGGGGCCCCAGTCCTCCCTCTTCCGTGCTGGGTAAATTACTGGTAAGTCATTTAATGTCTTTCAGTTTTCTTTATTCACCCTTAAAATGCAATCTATTTGGTGGGGAGGGAGCAGGGAAGTGATTCTAATGGGTAGGGCTTTTTTTTTTGGAAGGGGTGGAGTGATGCAATGTTTTAAAATTGAGCAGTAGTGATAGATAGTTGCACCACTCTGAACTTAAACACACACACACACACACACACACACACACACTTTAAATAGGTGAAATGTACGGTATATAATTACAACCCAATAAAGCTGTTACTTTTTAAAAATAAAGACCAGTCTTATAATCAATGGCTGATGCTCAGAGGCCCCCGGGGGCTTACTTACCGCGTCCCAAACCACCGCTGCCACTCCCAGTTGCTTCCAGTCCTGCCGGATCTGTATCGTGTGGTTTGCCAAGGAGAAGGTGGCAAGAGGCTTGTGAAATCTCTGCAGCCCCTTTTCCGCGGTCTCTTCATAGGGCACCAGGGCCATCTCGCCCGCGCCCAGCTCTCTGCTCGCTCAAAGCTGTGAGGCAAAAGAATCCTGAGTGAGGTTCTAGCCAGAAAATGCATTATCTCTCTAGTAGCTCCAAATGCTTCTTAAGGCCGTTTTACAAGTTCAAAAGAAACGGGGTTGCGGGAAGCCTTTGTCTAATTTCTTTTGCCTGGCTCTCCTGGCAAGTGAGATTTTGCTGGGAATTCATGCCAAAGGTACGGGATGGCTATGCACTCAGCTGTAACCACTCAGGGAATTTGCAGCGTGCTAAGAGTGAGCGAGGCGGAAGTGACAGCCCGGGGCCGCGGAGAAAGTACCGCTTCCTAAACTGCCCGGGCCCGCGTGGACTGCGGCTGCAACCCGCTGCGGTCTGCAGGGCATATTTTCGTGTTTTGTTCTTCCCTCACTCCCTCTAAATCGGTGCGTTCAATTGCGACCACCACGGACTCGAACCTAAACTTAAACTGGGGGTTAACGGTATGATTATCCTGCTTTACGACACCAGCTGGAGCTACACGGTCGACGCAGTTCCATTTCCTGGAGACTGAAAGTGAAAGACACTCGTGGATTCCGAGGCGCTCGCGGGTAGCGAGGCCCCGGGTCCGCGTGGACTCGGGCATCCGCGGCTCGGAGGCCTCCCCAGAGTCGCCCAACCTGCCCCCCCGCCCGCCCCACTGAAGGGCCGACAGGTACGCACGTCCTTCCCGCGGGCCCCGCAGCTGCGGGAACTGGCGAGGTAGGGGCGGGAGCTTGGAGAGGAGGCCCCCTCCAGCGGCGCTGGCCCGCCACACCCTAGGGTCCGCCGCACCGCGTCGCCTCCACTTACGGCTCGGGAGGCGGCCCCCGCCTGGTGCGCGCGACGCTTTCCCCGCCCCCAGGTCGACGGCGAAAAAATCCGCCTTAAAGGGCCAGAGAGTCTGTAGACCGGCGTGCGTGCGTGCATGCGGGCGGGCGGCCCGCGCCGGGGTCAAACGTTTCCGGTCCCCCGCCTTCCCAGGACAAGCGCTCCACGAGCGCCGGCGGCACGGAGTGGCGGGTGTGGGACAGGGGCCCGGAGCGGGGATTCCGTGGCGGGGCGGAGGCGGTGCTCCCTCCGCGTGTGTCCCCAAGGTATTCGGTCCCCAAGTCAGTTTCTCGGGCTACCGAGGGCCGAGCTGGCCAGGAGAGCTAGGTGCGGAGGCGCGGGGGGTGGGGGGTGCGCGGAGGCCGTGGGTGCCATGGCCACCGGGAACCCGAAAGCCACCTGCCTGGCGTTGGACAGGCGCTGGATCCACTTGTATGTGTGCTCGTTCACGCGCGCGCGCCTTTTTTGTGTGTGTTTTTCAATGTGTGTGCTTGCTTGTTTTTAGTTTTAAGGGTGGTCAGTTAGGAGGTATAGGAGAAAACTCCCTTCGAAGAATACGTGGTCACACCCATCCGTATTCGTGTCACCAAAGTGAAGTCCGAATTGGTGTAATCGCCCGCTTCGCGCCAATAGAGTGGGAAATGTGACCAAGCCCTTCGCGGAGCCCGCACGTGGCTCCCGGGACTGGATTGTTACACGGGGCGGGGCGCGCTGTCGGCCCCAGTCACGGACTCGGTCTCCTTCCTCCCGGGGCAGAAGGTGAGCGCACCTGCCCCGGGGACACCTGTTCTTGAGGTGAGAGCTGCTGAGAGTGTGGCATCTGGCCGCAGGCCCCTGGGAAGCGCGCGGCTGGAGTGAACATCCAAGAATGTGACCGCACTGAGGGACGGGGCGGAGGGCGCATCCTTCTCCCAGGAAGGTTTCTTTTTCCTATCGGACCTTGACCCGCGACCCCACCTGCCGCCGCTCTCTCATGGCGATTCTCAGCTCCGCCTGCACGTTAGGATGAACTGGAGCGCTTTTCAACTCCGCAGAGCTGGACGCTGCTCAGCTGGTGCGCTGTGGGGCCCGAGCATTCCTGTTTTTCAGAGCTTCGCGGGTAATTCCCGCCGCCAGCCACCGGTAAGAGGCTCAGGCCAGGCCTAGACCACCCCCTCTCCTCGCCTCTCGCATAACGCTGGGGGCGTGCCCCGCTCTCTGTCCAGGTCTTAGAAGGCTGAGACCCGGGGCTGCAAAGATGGTTTGAAGTGAACTTTGAAGGTCACCAGTGAAGGTCTTTTACTTTTTTTCTCTTTCTTTGCTTTGCTCAATTATTCATTTTTAACTTTTTTTTAATGTGTTTTTGAGAACAGTTTTAAGTTCACAGCAAAATTGGCAGAGATTTGTACAGAGATTTCCCAAACACTCCCTGCCCCGTACACAGCCTCCCCCCTTCTCAACATCTCTCACCAGAATGGTACATTTATTACAATTGATGAACCTACACTGACACATTATTAGAACCCAAAGGCCACAGTTTACACATGGGGGTTCACTGTTGGTGTTGTACATCTTATGAGCTTGGACAAATGCAGAAGGTATGTATCCACCATTATAGTATCATACAGAGTAGTTGCACTTCCTAAAACTCCTCGGGCCTCTACACATCCTTCCTTCCTCCATAACCTTTGGTAACCACTGATTTTTATTTTTTTAACTCTCCATAGTTTTGCCTTTTACAGAATGTCACGTAGTTAGAATGATCTAGTATGTAGCCTTTTCAGATTGGCTTCCTTTGCTTAGTGTGCATTTAAGGTTCTTCCACGTCTTTTCATTGTTTGGTAGTCATTTCTTTTTAGTGCTGAATGACAAACATTCCATTGTATAGATGTAGTACAGTTTATCCATTTACCCAGTAAAGGACATCTTGGTTGCTTCCAGGTTTTGGCAATTATGAATAAAGCTGCTATAAACATTCCTGTACGGGCTTCTTTGTGGACATAAGTTTTCAGCTCTTTTGGGTAGATACCAAGGAGCATCATTGCTGAGTCATATGGTAAGAGTGTGTTTAGTTTTATAAGAAACTGCCAAACTGTCTTCCAAAGTGACTGTACGATTTTGCAGTCCCACCAGAAATGAGAGTTCCTGTTGCTTCACATCCTTACTAGCATTTGGTGTCGTCAGTGTTTTGGATTTTGGCTATTCTAATGGGCTTGTAGTGGTACCTTGCTGTTGTTTTAATCTGCAGTTCCCTAATGACATATGATGTAGAGCATCTTTTTTTTCCAGTTTTGTTGAGATGTAATTGATATATAACATTGTATTAGTTTATGGTATACAACATAATGACTTGATGTATGTAAATACTGCACAATGATTACCACAATAAGCTTAGTTAATATCCCTCACCTCACACAGTTACAATTTATTTCCTTGTGATGAGAACTTCTAAGATCTACTCTCTTAGCAAATTTCAAATGTACAAAACACCATTGTTAACTACAATTACATCCCCAGAACTTATACATTACATCCCCAGAACTTATAACTGGAAGTTTGTGCCTTTTGATCACCTACACCCATTTCCCCTACCTCCCATCCTCTGCTTCTGGCCACCACCAATCTGTTCTCTATCTCTATGAGTCCTTTTTTTTTTTTTTAGATTCCACATTTAAGTGAGTATTTGTATCATATAGTATTTGTCTGTCTGACTTATTTCACTTACCATAATACCCCCAAGGTCATCCATGTTGTTGAAAATAGAAGGATTTCCTTCTTTTTTATGGCTGAATAATATTCCCTGTGTGGGGGGGTGTGTATACACACACACCACATTTTCTTCATTCATTCACCTGATGATGAAACTTAGGTTGCTCCCACGTCTTGGCTATTGTGAATAATGCTGCATTGAAAATGAGAATGCTGACATCTCTTTAAGACAGTGATTTCATTTCCTTCAGAGATATATGTACCCAGAAGTGAGATTGCTGGATTATATGGTAATTCTGTTCTACTTTTTAATTTTTAGAAGAACCTCCATACTGTTTTTCATAGTGGTTGTACCAATTTACATTCCTGCCAACAGTGCACAAGGGTTTCCTTTTCTCCACATTCTCACCAACACTTATTATCTCTTACCTTTTTGATAATAGCCATTCAGCAGGTATGAGGTGATATCTCATTGTGGCATTGATTTGCATTCCTGTGATGATTAGTGATGTTGAGCACATTTTCATGTACCTGTTATTTGGATATTTTAAAATATGATTGTTTTCTTACTGTTAAGTTTTAAGAGTTCTTTGTATATTTTAGATAACAGTCCTTTATTAGATGTGTCTTTTGCAAATATTTTCTCCCAGTCTGTGGCTTGTCTTCTTACTCTCTTGACAGTTTCTTTCACAGAGCAGAGGTGTTTAATTTTGTTTCACTTCTTCTCATTTTTGTGTCTCATTAGGCTTCCATCCCTGATTTATTTTATTTATTTTTTTGGCCGCACCACATGGCATGTGGGATCTTAGTTCCCCCACCAGGGATCAAAACCACGCCCCCCTGCAGTGGAAACGCAGAGTCTTAACCACTGGACTGCCAGGGAAATCCCCAGAAATGTTTAATTTTAATGGAAGTTCAGCTTATCAATTATTTCTTTCATGGATCATGCCTTTGGTATTAACCTAAAACAGCATCACTTTACTCAAGGTCATCTAGGTTTTCTCCTATGTTATCTTCTAGGAGTTTTATAGTTTTACATTTTAATTTAAGTCTGTGATCCATATCAAGTTAATTTTTTGAAGGGTATAGGTCTGTGTCTAGATTTATTTTTTGCATGTGAATGTCCACTTGTTCCAGCACCATTTGTTGAAAAGACTATCTTTTTCTCCCTTGGATTGCCTTTGCCACTTTGTCAAAAATCTCTTGACTGTATTTATATGAGTCAATTCCTGGGCTCTCTATTCTGCTCCATCTATTTGTCTGTTCTTTCACCCCAATACCACACTGTCTTCATTACTACATTTTTACAGTAAGTCTGAAGTCAGATGGTATCAGTCCTCCAACTTTATTCTCCTTCAGTATTATTATTCATTTTTTCCTTTTTTATTTTTTATTTTTTTGGTCTTCTCTCCCTCTCCTTTCTTCTCTCCTAGTATCTCCTTTCTTTCTTACCTCTACCTCTCTGTGTTGCTTCTCCCTCTCAACTTTCCTTTTTTTAAACCTCCTGTCTCCTTATTTTCTCTTTTCCTCTTTGTTCCTTTCCTTTGGGGAGCCATCACTGGGCACAAGAAAAAGGATGTGCTTTGGAGCCAGAGGAACAATGAAAATTTAAATTCTGCCTCTGACCGTTTAATTGGTATGACCTTGAGTAATTACAGTTGACCCTTGAACAGCATGGGTTTGTACCATGCCGGTCCACTTATAGTCAGATTTTTTTCAATAGTAAATACTTCAGTACTATGTGACCTGCAGTTTGTTGAACCTGAGAATACAGGGGAACTGTGAATAGGAAGGGCTGACTATAAGTTATATGCAGATTTTTGAATGCACAGAGGGTCAGCACCCCTAACCCTCTTGTTGCTTAAGGGTTACCTGTACTATAAACATCCCAAGATCCCTGGTTCCTCATCCATAAAGCCTGTCACAGATTGTGCCCCTCCCCCATTCCTTCTCCCTGCTCTCCATGGTTTCTGCTGAAATCATACATAGGACTTTACGAAACAAAACCAAACCTCCCAACCACTCCAGCACTCCACTAAACTGACATAGGACATCTGCCTCATTATATTTACTTACAGTTTATGTAGAAAGTTGTCATTTGCTTTTCCTTGTTAGTATTAGACAAGAGTGTCCTTTAGCCCAGCCAGTGTTCTGATTGGTAGCATTTGGCTCAGGGAGCACCAGAAAGAATGTTTAGGAACATATGCAACTCATGTAGACACTTAGTGTCTACTTGTTCCATAAACATTAAGTGCAGCTCTATTTTTTTTTTTAATTTATTTGTTTTATTTATTTATTTTTGGCTGCATTGGGTCTTTGTTGCTGAGTGCAGGCTTTCTCTAGTTGTGGCGAGCGGGGGCTACTCTTTGTTGCGGTGTGCGGGCTTCTCATTGCGGTGGCTTCTCTTGTTGCAGAGCATGGGCTCTAGGCACACGGTTCCGTAGTTGTGACTCACGGGCTCAGTAGTTATGGCTCACAGGCTCAGTAGTTGTGGCTCACGGGCTCTAGAGCACAGGCTCAGTAGTTGTGGCGCATGGGCCCAGTTGCCCCGCGGCATGTGGTATCTTCCTGGACCAGGGCTCGAACCCATGTCCCCTGCATTGGCAGGCAGGTTCTTGACCACTGCGCCACCAGGGAAGCCCTCTATTTTTTTTTTAATGCAGCTCTGTTTTTATCAGAATAAACCAAAACAGCCAGTGGTTCCCTGTGAATACTTGCAAATAAATTTTTAATCCTCGAAAACAAATTGGGCATGTGGTAGACTGCATTATTTTTAATACCCAGTCCGCCTTCTACAGACCTGTCCCAGTTGACCTTCCCAAATGAGGGATGTCTCCCCACCCTGTTGAAGTCAGGCTTGGCCACATGACTTGCTCTGGCCAATAGAAAGTGGGTGGAAATGATATTTGCTACCTATGAGCCACAGCAGGATTGCACCCTTTCCCTTTGCTAAAGACCTGCAGGCCCCAGATGGGGGCGCTCCCTAACCCCATCCCCAGGTGGAGCAGAACCACAAACAACCCATAAAATATGTGAGCCACGAATGAGAAATAAACCTTTGTTGAGCTAACCATTGAGACTGGGGTTTGTTCCGTAGTATAACTCAGCAGAAGCTGTCAGAACACAGGTGTGAAAGGGATGGAAATTTCAAAACAGGTAGGAGCATTTAGTGTGGGTGGCTTAGTTTCAGTAAAGTCATCCTTTTTTGGAGCTCCCCCTAGCTCATAACGACACCTTAATTGCCCCACACCTGTCCCCCTCCCCCTTGTCAGCATCACCTGAAACTACTGACCGCCTTTATCCAACTGTGATTCTAAGGCTTGAAGAATGTTTTCCTACTTAGGACAGTCTTGTGGGAGATGTGCAAAAGGTAGACTCACTTTGGATTATCTGTAAATCCACAACGTGGTTCAATCATAATATAACAATCTGTAAATCTATGTGCTTTTTCTTTTTTCTTTTTTTTTTTTGGCAGTACGCGGGCCTCTCACTGTTGTGGCCTCTCCTGTTGCGGAGCACAGGCTCCGGATGCGCAGGCTCAGTGGCCATGGCTCACGGACCCAGCCGCTCCGCGGCATGTGGGATCTTCCCGGACCGGGGCACGAACCCGTGTCCCCTGCATCGGAGGCAGACTCTCAACCACTGTGCCATCAGGGAACCCTATGTGCTTTTTCTTTATAGCAGTCGGGACTGGGCTTCATTCCCTGGTCCTCTCCTGCACCCAGACAACTGAAACGGACCGTGCTTGGGCATCCCCTCCAGCTCCACAGTTCCCCCAGGCACCTGCAGGCTTTTGGACCCTTCTTACCCACGCACCCCTTGCGGGGAGCAGAATTTAGGGGTAGAATAACTATGCCCAGGGTCTTTTAGTTGATAGCTTTTTATTTTTATCCCTGTGACTACAATTGCCTTTCCCCAATCATATGACACCTTACTAGAGAATGGTAGTGGTAGAAGGGAGCTTATTCTTTTATCCCTCCTGTTTTCTGGAACTAGTCCACGTACAAGGTCACAGTAAATGCAGCCACCTTGGTACAGTGTGATCCTGCCCTGGGCCAAGGTGGATACCCAACTCAGGCTGGACAAATAATTCCCTCTGCAGAGCGAGAGTTCAGGGTGGCTATTGGACATCTCTTGTTATTATCTCTATTAGCTCAATATCCATTTCCCATTTTGTTGGTAGCAGTCCCCTTTTGCTAATGGTCAAGAGCCCAGCTTCTGGGGCCCAAGAGTATGGGTCAAATCCCAGCTCTGCGTCTTAGCTGCAACTAGCTGTGAGACCTTGGCTAAGACACGTTCGCCTGCACCTCAATTTCCCCAGCTATAAAAAGGGGATAATGTGCTGATTAAATTAGTAAACAAAGACGGTAAGCTGAGGTTAAAATGAGTTATCTAAAGCACTTAAAACCGTGCCCAGCAAACAGTGAACTTTCTGTAGCGTTTGCTCTTACTGTTCTGTGTCTGGGGTGGGACTGACCTCAGCTGTGGCTCTAGGACCAGGCACGTGTCCCAGGTCTGGCCAATGAACATTTCCTTCCATCTGGACATGAGTGGGTCAGAAGTGGGCATGTGACCAACGCTGGGCTTACCCGCAGCCCATCCTGAGACTTGCTGGGACTCTCTGAGAACCAGAGTTCCTGTTAGTCATCTGGTCCCAAGAGGGCTGAGCCAGCAGAGACTGGAGCCAGCACAGGTACCAGTGGAGGGAGAGGTGCCTCCTGTGGTGCCGTGTGACCACCTGGATCCAGTGGGCCAGGAATTGTTTGTTATTTGAGCCGCTAAATTCCCTAATTACCTGAATCCAGTTTGAACTGCTTTTTTCTTTTTTGTTCCCTGAATAAGAAAAACAATACTGATACTTTCAGTCTGGGATGGTTCCTTGAACAAAAGAGAGTGAAGTCGTGCCCGTGCAGGTCCTTCTCAGTGTGCTGTGTGTGGAGAAGGTTCTCCTGTCGTGCCCAGGACAGGAGAACTATCATATCTGGTTCCTGGCTGCACTTGGGCTCCCAGGGCCTATAGATGCCGGTGTAACCTGAAAATAAATTTCCCTTTTTCACTTCAGCTGGTATATTTTCTGTTGTGTGTTTCTAGGAAGTAATGTAAACAGAATATAAACGTTCTATAAGGCCCTCATATATAATAACTTGCTGTTGTATTTGCCAAACAACAACTGTGATCCTAATCTTTAAATGAACTTGTGTTTGAAAGACAAAAATGTCCTCTCTACACTCACAGTCAGCAGGTGACTTGAGTCCACACACACCTTGATAAATGTTCGCGAAAGAGAAGCATGATCTCTGGCTGCACCTTTCTTGTCCATCCTACGATGAAAAGGTATCCCCTCCCCACCTGGCCCTAAGAATTCTGTCACCTCTCCAGTTCTGGGGAGGCTTGCTCCCCAACTTGTTCCACCAACGGCCTATCCTTTTTGCCTTCAAACAAGTCCAAGAGTCCCCTGTTATCTAAAAATTCAAGATTATAAGAGCGATGCAGGCTTGCCCTTGCCCTTGGCTGCTCTCTGCACCCAACCGACATGTTCTGTTCTCTCTGAGCGACTCTGGCCAGCGCCAGATTCTTGCCTTTCTCCTGGACACCAGACTTCTCTGGGCATTGGACTTAAAGAGGCCTTTCTGTCTGGGCCACCAGGGCACCAGTCTCTGGTCTCGCCCCTTTCCCACCACCTCCACTCAGCCACCAGGCTCCCCCAGGCTGCTGCAGCTTCTCAGAAAGCTGGCCTTTCTTCCTATGCTCTTGCCTACTTAGCAGCTTTACTGCAACTTTGGGTTCAGTTTATTCGAAAGTACCACTTCTGCACAAGCCCAGTGTTCTGCTCCGCAGCACGGCGGGGCAGGGGAAGAGTGGGGTGTTGGGGTTGCAGGATGTGGACTCGAGTCCCAGTTGCACTAGTCCCCAGTCACGGGACCTTGGGCAAGTCACTGCCATGCCTTGAGCTTCGGTTTCCTCATCTGTAAATGGGGTTGATGACAATACGCACCGCACAGGATTGCCGTGGGCACCAAAGGAGGACATGTATGGAAGAGCTCACTGAACACTGCAATGGATATTACTGAGTATCCTTAGAGCAAAGAATTAAGAAAACAGGCTTGGAGTCAAAGGTCTGGATTTAACTCCTGACTGTGTCCTTTCTAACTGCATGACCTTGACCAGTGAATTAGCATTTTTGTGCCTCATTTTCCTCATCTGCAAAATGGGCATCTTACCATGACCCTGCCCACTTGATATGAGGAGGAAGGTGGTTACCCCATGCTCAGGGCTTAGACCAGTACTTTGCACACAGGAAGTATTTACTAACTTTGCTATTTCCTCACTGTTGTCCCCTCCCAGAGAGGGGAAGGAACACTGCTCACTGGCCTGGCCCTCGGGGGCACTGAGGCTGAGGAAGGCTGGAGGAAGGAGGTTTCCAGAACATGCCAGGCCAGGAACACCCGTCTCCTCCAGTGATTGTGGTGATTTCTTCAAGGGGCTTTTAGCTCTTGGTAAATAAATATGGTAACATTCAGCATTGATGGAAACAAAGTATCTAGAAAGGAAGAAGCAGAACCCACTGTCTACTGGTGTCAATTGGAATGAATCAACTGGGTCAAACTGGAATCAAAGGAACTGGCATGAGGGACTTCCCTGGTGGTCCAGTGGTAAAGAATCCACCTTCCAGTGCAGGCGATGCAGGTTCAATTCGATCCCTGATCCCTGGTCGGGGAACTAAGATCCCACATGCCGCGGGGCAACTAAGCCTGCGCGCAGCAACTACTGAGATCACGTGCTCCGAAACCCGCGTGCCACAACTAGAGAGAAGCCTGCGTGCTGCAACGAAAGATCCCATGTGCCACAACTAAGACCAGACGTAGCCAAATAAATAAAATAAATTAATAAATTAATCATAGGGACTTCCCTGGTGGCGCAGTGGTTAAGACTCTGTGCTCCCAATGCGGGGGGCCCGAGTTCGCTCCCTGGTCAGGGAACTAGATCCCACATGCATGCCGCAACTAAGAGTTCGAATGCGACAACTAAGGACCCTGCCTGCGCAACCAAGACCTGGTGCAACCAAATAAATAAATAAATAAATATTTTAAAAATTAATCATAAATTTTAAAAAGCAACTGGAATGAAGAGAACTGAAAATGAAGGCAAAAGAATAAAGACAAAGGACTGAAAGGGAATCCAAGATGTGCTGATGAGATAGGTGTCAAGCAAGTTTATAGGCACCATTTTTCCAACAGCATTTGCTCACTGTGTCTCTTTGTCACGCTTCGGTAATTCTTGCAATATTTCATACTTTTTCATTATTATTATACTTGTTATAGTGATCTGTGATATTTGATGTTATTATTATAATAGTTTTCGGGCACCACAAACCTCAACCATATAAGACAGCAAACTTAATCCATAAGTATTGTGTGTGTTCTGACTACTCCACTGACAAGCCATTCCCCCATATCTCTCCCTCTCCTGGGGCCTCCCTATTCCCTGAGAAATAACTTTATTGAAATTAGGCCAATTAATAACCCTACAGTGGCCTCTAAGTTTTCAAGGTAAAGGAAAAGTCGCCGTCTCTCACTTTAAATCAAAAGCTAGAAACAAGCTTAGTGAGGAAGGCATGTCAAAAGCTGAGAGAGGCCAAGAAGCTAGGCCTCTTGCACCAGTTACCCCGGTTATGCAGGCAAAGGAAAAGTTCTTGAAGGAAGTGAAAAGTGCTACTCCAGTGAGCACCTGGGTGGTAAGAAAACGAAACAGCCTTATTGCTGGTGTAGAGAAAGTTTGAATGGTCTGGATAGAGGATCAAAGCAGCCACAATATTCCTTAAACCAAAGCCTAATCCAGAGCATGGCCCTAACTCTCTTCAATTCTATGAAGGCTGAGAGAGGTGAGGGAGCTGCAGAGGTTGTTCGTGAGGTTTAGGAAAGAAGCCATCTCCATAAAAGTGCAAGGTGAAGCAGCAAGTGCTGACACAGAAGCTGCAGCAAGTTATTCAGGAGATCTAGGTACGATAATTAACAAAGATGGCTACACTAAACCACAGATTTTCTGTGTGTATGGAACAGCCTTATATTGGAAGAAGACGCCGTCTAGAAGTTTCATATCTAGAGAGAAGTCAATATCTGGCTTCAAAGGACAGACTGACACTCTTGTTAGGGGCTACTGCAGCTGATGACTTGAAGTCGAAGCCAGTGCTCATTTACCATTTCGAAAATCCTAGGGTCCATAAGAATGATGCTAAATCTACTCTGCCTGTGCTCTGTAAATGGAACAACAAAGCCTGGATGACAGCACATCTGTTTACAATATGGTTTACTAAATATTTTAAGCCCACTGTTGAGGCCTACTGCTCGGAAAAAAAGATTCCTTTCAAATTATTATTGTTCATTTGACAAAGTACCTGGTCACCCAAGAGCTCTGATGGGGATGTACAATGAGATTAATGATGTTTTCATGCCTGCTAACATAGCAGCCATTCTGCAGCCCATGGATCAAGGAGCAATTTCAACTTTCAGGTCTTATTTAAGAAATTTCATGAGGCTGTAGCTGCCAGAGATAGTGATTCCTCTGGTGGATCTTGGCAAAGTCAATTGAAAACCTTTTGGAAAGGCTTCACCATTCTAGAGGCCATAAAGGACATTAGTGATTCATAGGAAGAGGCCAAGATATCAACATTAGCAGGAGTTTGGAAGAAGTTGATTCCAGCCCTCCTGGATGACTTGAGGGGTTCAAGACTTCAGTGGAGGAAGTAACCACAGATGTGGTGGAAATAGCGAGAGAACTAGAATTAGAAGTGCAACCTGAGGATGATACTGAATTGCTGCAATCTCCTGATAAAACTTTAACGGCTGAGGAGTTGCTTCTGATGGATGAGCAAAGAAAGTGATTTCTTGAAGTGGAGTCAACTCCTGGTGAAGATGCTGTGAAGATTGCTGAAATGACAACAAAAGACTTAGAATACTACATGAACTCAGTTGATAAAGCAGTGGCAGGGTTTGAGAGGTTTGACTCAAATGTTGAGGTTCTACTGTGGGTAAAATGCCATCAAACAGCACCGCATGCTACAGAGAAATCGTTCATGAAAGGAGGAGTCAATCGATGTGTCAAACATCCCTGTTGTCTTATTTGAAGAAACTGCCACAGCCAGCCCAGCTTTCAGCAACCATCACCCTGATCAGTCAGCAGCCATCAGCACGAGGCAAGACCCTCCACAGGCAAAAAGATTACAACTTGCTGAAGGCTCAGATGATGGGTATCCTTTTTTTAGCAATAAAGGTTTGGGTATTTTTTGGCCTCACTATGCACAGCATGCAGGATTTTAGTTCCTGGACCAGGGAGATCAACCGTACCCCCTGCTGTGGAAGCACGAAGCCCTAACCAGTGAAGCCCCAGGGAAGTACAGCAATAAAGTTTTTTTTAATTAAGGTATGTACGTTGTTTTTTCAGACATAATGCTATTGCACATCAATAGACTCCAGTGTCATGTAAACATAACTTTTATATGCACTGGGAAACCAAAAAATTCATGCGAGTTGCTTTATTGCAGTACATGCATACCTTGGAGATATTACAGGTTCAGTGCCAGACCACCGCAGTAAAGCAAATATGAGTCATGCACTGTATACTCTTTAGAGATGAGGAAACCAAGGCCCAGAGTGATTCCAAAGGCCCAGTGGAAGGACTCCAAGGCTAGTCTCACCGGCTTCAAAACCCTTCCCCTCTCTCCTCCTGTCCTTTAGGCCAAGCGTAAATGGTTGCCCTGAGAACAGGCAGCCAGGGTCATCTCCCTTAGAGGACCTCAGTCAGGGCCCAGACTGGGAGTCAGGGCCCAGACTGGGAAGCCCCTGCCCACCCTGAACCTGGGCAGGTAGGCATGCTGGCCTCTCCCTGCCAGTAAGTTGGCTACCTCGTGTCTGAGGTGCTGAGACTCCATCCTTCCCATCCTCTGGCTGTCCACTCACCCTGGGCAAACATGGGCAAAGGGAAGTGACACGGACCCCGCACACACCGTGTTTGACCCTCTCTGGTCATCAGCAGTAAGTTTTCCAGAAAAACGGGAGAGCTGTGGGCCAGAACTTTCCCTGAGGGGCTTCCTTGACTCATGGTTTGGTCGGGATGCCACCTGCGGACAAACCTCACTCACACCTACCCCGGGTCATGTTCACTCAGTAGTTCTCCAAGAGATCAGCCATTGAAAAGTCCTTAATAGGAAATGTTTTTAGAAGGAACATATGGAGAATCAAAAGGGGGCTAAATATAAACCTGTATTTGCAGAACTGAAGAAGACACACAGAAAAGCTGAACAGAAAGAGCTGGGTGGAGAAGCTCTCTCCTAAAACAGGGGTTTTTCAGTGGGTGTGGGTGTGCGTCTTGCTGTATATGTGAATTTCTAGAACACTAGCGTTACCTATAATTAAGAAAAAAAATCAGCTTATGAGGCTAAAAGTAATTCTGATGCCAATTGCATTATGGAAGTAGCTGAGTGCATATGCACTAACTTTCATCAGAATAAACCCATGTGTTTGCATTTTACAGACTTAGAAATGGTCAAATAGAACAGAGACATTTAAAATAGAAGTTTCAAATTTAGGACATTTTTAAAGTAGTTAAAGCAGCTCTAGGAAAAATGTTCTACATCATTAATGCTGAAATAAAAAAGAGGCAAACTTTGAAGTTAGGGCATAAGCAGGCATGAAAGAAATTCCCATGGTCTAAAAAAGGTGAGGAGGGGCTTCCCTGGTGGCGCAGTGGTTGAGAGTCCGCCTGCCGATGCAGGGGACACGGGTTCATGCCCCGGCCCGGGAAGATCCCACATGCCGCGGAGCGGCTGGGCCCGTGAGCCATGGCCGCTGGGCCTGCACGTCCGGAGCCTGTGCTCTGCAACGGGAGAGGCCACAACAGTGAGAGGCCCGCATACCGCAAAAAAAAACCCAAAACAATAAAAAAGTTGAGGAAAGAATAAACAAGCAGGGACTTGCCTGGTGGTCCAGTGGTTAAGACTCTGTGCTTTCTGTGCTTCCACTGCAGGGGGTGTGGGTTTGATCCCTGGTCAGGGAACCATCCCATATTCTGCATGGTCTGGCAAAAAAAAAAACATCAAAATTTATCAAGCAATACCACAAGCAAAATGGTTGGTGGACATTCTCTCATTTAATTTTCATAATACTGCAAGGTAAGGGGATGATTATCTCCTCTTATTAAAAGAAAAATCTCAATGTCAAAGGTCACACTGTAACCCATGGCAAGCTTGGGGTCTAGACCTAGTTCAAATCCAGTTGTCTGTCTCCAGAGCTCCTTGGTCTTTCAAATACATCAGCCTTCTAGCTGCACTGCTCCACACCCCACACCAGAGTTTTCAACTAAAGTCTATTAGAGGATTTTTCTTCTTTCTTTGGGGAAAGCTATTTCCATGAAAGCATTTGGTGGTAAATTTTACTACAAAGAAATTGTCTCATAATATTTATTTTCATATTGTTTCCTTTATTAGTTCAGTTGAATTTTTACATTATTTTGCATGTGTATTTCTCTGTACAGAGACCTTACATGTTTACACAGTATGATGTGATATAAATATTTTGCTCAGTTCCATCATTGTAATGCAGAATCTAACAGCAAAGCGTAGGTCCTGACTAGGCTCCCGATGCTGCCTTCTTTTACTCAAATGTCATGGCCGCCTTTGAATAAGCAGATTAGCTGCTGATTGCAAGGCAGCCAGATAATGAGGAGACTGGGAAAGACAGCCAGTACTGTCACTTGGCCCTCATAAAATGTTTGCATCAGAGGGCACTGGGCAGTTGACGGAACAGTAATTAAAGTGCCCTTCTACAGCACCCTATAAAAAGTGCTGGTCTATGTAGCCAACTGGACAGTGGTGAAGGAAGTCTAGCTCCCTAAGAATTGTGTAAACAACTCACCTGCTCAGACAGGAGACAACCCACTTTCCCGCAAATACCCTAGAGCACTGGACTCCAAAGTGGGGGAGCCCAAAGGGAAATATCACTGAGCAAGAAGGAACATTGGAACTGCTGGTTCTATAGATCTTTTTAATCTCACCCTTTAAAATGTTAAGTTTCATGTGATAGCTTTATATCTATTTAATACATTAACATTACTGGACATATATAGCCTTTATTAGTTAACAGACATATATTGGAAAGGCATGCTTAAAAATTGTTTGCCAACATGGGTGCCAAACCCAAAAAGCTTGGAGACTCTCTGCCTAGAGGAAGGTGAACGTCAGTGGAGGTGGTGGCAGTGAGAGCCCTCCCCCTAAGTTCCTAAGATCCAAAAGGTAAACCAGAATTGCCCAGGTCGTGGTGCCAGAAGCAAGGTACAATTAGACCTCTCCCTGCTTTTCTTCCTATCAATGAGGATGACACCCTGTGAGATTGCCTGAGAAGCAAGTGTGTTGTGACGGTCACAGAACAGCCTTCTCATTCCCTGAGCAGCCCCAGGTTGTGGCCCGCATGACTCAAAGAGACCAGCCTTCCTCCCAGAGTGATGAGCTCTGCTGGTTAAAGGAGCAAATGGCGAAAGACATTAAAACGTTCAACATCACTTGTCCTAAAAGAAATGCACATTAAAACTGTTAAGAATACCTTATTCTTCAACCATTAGTTGCATAGATTTAAACAAACGAGTAGTTGGCCAGAGTAGGGAAACAGGTGTTCTCTTGTATACCAATGGGTGTGTAAATTGGCAAAATCTTTCTGTAGGCAATTTGAAAACATTGGCCAAGGGCTTAAAAACTATAGATCTACCCACCCATCAATTTCTCCTCTGGGTTATTTTTTTGAAGGAAATAATCACATTTGTATTGTTACATATAATACATACATAAAAGCTTGTTATTCAACCACTTACTCATTCTACACACACTTATTGGTGTCTTTTATAAGGCAGACTCTGTGCTAGATGCTGCAACACAGCAAAGAATAAAATAGGGCTCCAGCTCGCCTGGAGGTTACTGATAATCATTGCAGTGTTATTTATTACAGGGAAGAATCAGAAGCTAACAAAACGAGCAATATTAGTGTTTCTTCTTGCAGTTATGAATGGCTGTAGCCATTATAAATTATAGAATTCACTGGAAAATATTCACATGAGGTGGTTGAGTGGAAAAAAAGCAGTTAACAAAACTGTGTTTATAATATAAGCCTTCTCGTGGCCTTGAGGGCTCAGAGAAAGGCCACAGCTCTGCCTAGCATTTGAGACAGATGTAATTTAGAACAAACAGACTTCTCTTTAGTGAGAAATAAAACTAGACAAAACAAAAAAGCATTGGGAAATATGCCCATCATTTCTTCTTCATGAATGTTTTCTGAGGATGATTCTAGAAGGAACTAGAAATAACAGCACCATTGATAAAAGATTCTGAGAGGCAGTAAGATACAGCTAAGGAACTACAGCCCAACTGAAAATAAGCACCTCATCCAATAATTTTAAAAAACCTCAATCAATAAAATGTCCCTAAGAAAAATGGGCTTGCTCATACATTGCTGATATACAGTGCCTTGTTATAAACTTTTGAGAAGGCAATTAGTGATAGCTATCAAAGTTCTTAATGTCAATACCATAACGTAGCAGTTTCACCTACAGGAGTGTACCTATAGGAGTACTTAGGCCTGCATTTAAAAATCTGAATAAGGAAATGAAAATTAACCAGAACATGCATAATGGGAGTCCCATAAAGAGAAAAGAGGCAGAAAGAATATTTGGAGAAATAATGGCCAAAAATTTCCCAAACTTGATGGAAAAGATCAATCTGCACATCCTAGAAACTCAGCAAACTCCAGTGGGATCAACTCAAAGAGATCCACACTGAAATACACATAGTCAAGCTGTCTAAAGCCAGAGATGAAGAGAGAATCTTGAAAGTAGCAAGAGAACAATGACACATCATGTGCAAGAGATCCCTGGTGCAATTAATGGCTGACTTCTCATCTGAAATTATGGAGTCCAGCAGTCAGTGGGATGACATATTTCAAGTGCTGAAACAAAAAAACAGAATTGCACATCCAGCAAAATATCCTTTCAAAATGGAGAAGACATTCAAATAAATATAAGCAAAACCTGAGAGAATCTGTCACTAGTAGATCTGCCCTACAAGAAATAATAAAGGGAGTCCTTCAGACTACATGAAAAGACACTAGACAGTAATTGAATCCACATAAAAAGATAAAGATCTCACCCTTGACCATACTGAGTACCAAGAATATGGAGGAAAAGGCCAGACATACCACACATTTAGGGAAGCTCTACCAAGGACTTTCTACTTCTGCCTTCTAGATCAATAGCACAGTATAGGGAGGAATATTTGTTTTTTCTTATTGGTTCTCACTTCTGGGCTTCCCCTATTTTCTCAGGAATGCATCTACTCACCAAAAAAAAAAAAGAGAGAGAGAGAGGGATGAAGAACATGAGTAAATACAGCATAGGTGAATATAAATAACAGTATAAATGGGGGTTGTGTGTGTGTGTGTAACTTTTCCTATATTATTTAAATGACAGCTGCATAAAGCAACAATTATAAAACTATGTTCATGAGCTTATAAAATATAAAGATGTCATTTATATGACCATAATAATACAAAAGAAGATGGAGTGAACAAAGCTATATTGGAACAAAGTTTCTGTATACTATTGAAATTAAGCTAGTATTAATCCAAACTAGATTGTTTCCAGTTAAGATGTTAATTATAATCCCAAGGACAATCACTGAGAAAATAACTGAAAAATATATAGTAAAAGAAATGACAGGGGAATAAAACTGGTACACTAGAAAATATCTAACACAAAAGCAGGCAATAATTGAAGAATAGAGAAAGATAGGAACTACATGAAAAACAAATAGTAAACATAGAATAAATGAAACAGAGAATAGAAAAACACAGAAAATCAATGAAGCCAAAAATTGCTCTTCAGAAAGATCAAATTGATCGAAAGATCAATTGACAAACTTTTAGTTAGACTGACAAGAAAAAAAAAGAAGATGCAAATAAAGAAGGGGATATCACCACCAACCTTATAGAAATAAAAAGGATTATAAGGGAATACTATGAACAGCCAACAAACTAGATAACTTAGGTGAATTCCTAAGAAGACACAAACTACCTAAACTGACTTAAGAAGAAATAGAAAACCTGAATAAACCTATAACAAGTAAAGGCTTTGAATTAGTAATTTAAAAATTTCCCACAAAGAAAATCCCAGGCCCAGATTACTTCACTGGTAATTTAAAGAAGAATTAATACCAACCATTCACAAACTCTTTAAAAATGTAGAATAGGAGGGAATACTTCCTCTTCATTCTTTGAGGCCAGAATTACCTTGATACCAAAACCAGACATCTTAAGAAGAGAAAACCACAGATTAATACCCCTCATAAATATGGATGCAAAAATTCTCAATGAAATAAAAGATAAACAATTCCAGAAATGCATAAGAAGAATTACACACTATGACCAAGTGGGATTTATACCAAGAATGCAAAGTTGGTTTAACATCCAAGAATAAATAAACTTAATACACCATATTAATAGAATAAAGGGGAAAAATATGATCCTCTCAATACACAGAAAAAGCATTTGACAAAATTCAACACCTTTCTGTGATATCAAAAAAACCCAACAAACTAGAATAGAAGGGAAACTCTTCACCTAATACAGGGCATTTAAGAAAAACCCACAGGTAACACCATACTTAATGGTCAGAGACAATGCTTTCTCCCTTAGTGCAAAACAAGGATGTCTGCTCTCACTACTTCTGTTCTATATTGTACTGGAGGTTCCAGTCAAGACAAGAAAAAGAAAAGGCATTCAGATTGAAAAGGAAAACAAAACTCTATCTATTTGCAGAAGACATGATCTTGTATATAGAAAATTCTAAAGAATCACAGACACACTATTAGAACTAATAAATTCAGCAAGATCGCAGGATACAAAGACATTATACAAAAGACAAATGTATTTCTATACACTATCAATGAACAATCCAAAATGAAATTAAGAAAACTATTGTATTTACAATAGCATCAAAAAGAATAAAATACTTCTGGATAAATTTAACAAAAGTGTAAAATTTGTACACTGAAAACTACAAAATAGTATTTTGTACAAAACTACAAAATAGTACTTTGTACAAAGCTACAAAATAGTATTAGAAAGAAATTTAAAACTTAGGGAATTCCCTGGTGGTTCAGGGGTTAGGACTCCACTCGGTGCTCTCACTGCCGAGGGCCTGGGGAACTAAAATTCCATGAGCCGCGAGAGCAGCCCAAAAAAGAGAAATTTAAAACTTAAATAAATGGAAAGACATCCAATGTTTGTGGCTCACAAGGCAGTATTATTAAAATGGCAATACTTCTCAAACCAATCTACAGATTCAATGCAATACCTATCAAAAATCCAAGCTGGGCTTTTTGGAGAAATTGGCAAGTTGATTCTAAAATTCAAAAGGCAATGGAAGACACCTGTAATAGCTGAAACAATCTTGAAAAAGAACAAAGTTGGAGGACTCACAATCCTCCATATCAAAACTTACTACAAAGCTAGAGTAATCAAGACTTGGTGGTAGTGACACAAAGAGAGAGATATATACCAATGGAATAGAATTGAAATTCCAGAAATGAACACTTATATTTATGGTAAACAGACTGTTGGCAAGGGTGCCAAGATAATTGGGTGGGCGAATTAATAGTCTTTTCAACAAATGGTGCCAGAACAACTGCATATCCACATGCAAAAGAATGAAGTTGGATCTTTATCTTACAGCATACCCAAAGATTAGCTCAAAATAGATCATAGACCAAAATGTAAGAGCTAAAACTATAAAAATTTTAGAAGAAAACATAGGAATAAATCTTTGTAAACTTGGGTTAGGCAATGCCTTTTTAGATACAGCATCAAAAGCACAAGTAACAAAAGAAAAAATCGAAAATTGGAATTTTTCAAAATTAAAAAGGTTTGTGCTTCAAATGACACCACCAAGAAGTAAAAAGACAATCCATAGGAGAAAATATTTGCAAATCATTTGTGATAAGAAAATTGTATTCAAAATATTATCAAGAGCACTTACAACTTAACAATGAAAAAGATAACCCAATTTAAAAATGTACCAAGGATTTAAATAGATATTTGTACAAAGATATACAAATGGCCAATAAGCACAAGAAACTATGCTCAGTATAATTGATCATTAGGGAATTGCAAATCAAAGCCATGATATGATGCCATTTCATATGCACTAAGATAGTTATAATAAAAATACAGACAATGGCAAGAGTTGGAGAGGATGTGGAGAAACTGGGATCCTCATAAGTTGCTGTAGGAATGTAAAATGGTGCAGCCACTTTGGAAGACAGTTTGGTCGTTCCTCAAAATATTAAATATAGAGTTTCTATATGACTCATTTCACTCCTAGGTATATACCCAAGAGAAATGAAAACACATATCTACACAAAACTTGTACACAAATATTTATAATAGCATTATCGATAACAGCCAAAAGGTGGAAACAACTCAGATGTCCATCAACTGATGAATAGATAAAGAAAATGTGGTATGTCTGTACAATGGAATATTATTCAACCATAAAAAAGAATGAAATACTGATACATGTTACAACATGGATGAGCCTTGAAAACATGCTTGGTGAAAGAAGCCAGCCCCCAAAGACAGTAAGAATGTATGTATATGTGACTGCATGTATTGTATGATACTATTTACAGTTGACCCTTGAACAACAGGGTTTAAACTGTGTGGGCCCACTTATACATGGATTTTTTTCAATAAATTCATACTACAGTAATACACAATTTGCAATTGATTGAATCCAAGGTTGCAGAAACTTGGATATAGGGAGGGTTGGCTGCAAAGTTATACACGGATTTTCTACTGCAAGGAACGTAGGTGTCCCCAACCCCTACGTTGTTCAAGAGTCAACTGTATATGAAATGACCAAAACAGGCAAATGTATAGAGACAGAAAATAGAATAGTGGCTTCTTAGAGCTGGGGAGGGTGGGGAATTGGGAGTTATTGCTAATGGGTTTGGGCTTTCTTTGGGTGATGATGAAAATATTCTAAAGTTAGGTTGTAGTAATGACTGCACAATTCTTTGAACATACTAAAAACTACTGAGTTGTACACTTTAATTGGGTAAATTTTATAGTTTGTGAATTATGTCTCAAAAAAGCTGTTTTTAAAAAGTGAGTTCACCTTTAAAGCTAATAATTAAGCAAGTTAATGTATTAGTGTAATTTTAGGGCAATGTGATCCTTTCCTTATGAATTTTATGGATGTTGTAGGAACTAGGCTTCAAAGTTTTTCATTGTAAAAAGAATTACTAAAGTTTTTATTCCATTTCTTCATTGAGGAATTATCTCTACTTCTTCATTTTACCTTAAGGAACAATACTAATTATTAAAATCTTGATCTTTCCGCTTTTCCCTCCTCCCTAAGAAACCACAGCTAAATTATTAAGACAATAATAACCAGAAAAATATCTGCTAAAGCAATAGGTTTCAGACATTTTTTACTACAGCTCACAGTGAGAAATATTTTATCTTGCCTCCTAGTACATGCCAGTATATAAGTAACGTAAATAGAATTTTCATGAATCAATACTTACCCACTACCATGTATAACACCCTCTAATAGTTTTTCCTATTCTATCTTATTTCATTTTTGGAAATGCTGGTTGTGACTCAGTAAATTGATTTTTATGAACCACTAATGGGCCCCCCAAAGTGGGTCTGAATCATAACTAGTCCACTTGCTATCAGAAAGTGTGGATTCGGCTTTTTGTTTTAGGAAAAGAAAAATTTGGAAAAAATTATCAAAAATAAGTGTATATATGTTCACTAATATTTTTATGGAAAACAATCTGATGGTACAGTAGGCTGGCCAGGCAAATTAAATGGTCTAGGAATACAGATAGATCATAAGAAAATGTATCCGAACAGAGGCAGGAATAGGGCTCCATGTGGATGCTTGTTTATTTATTTATTTTTTTAACATCTTTATTGGAGTATAATTGCTTTACAATGGTATGTTAGTTTCAGCTTCACAACAAAATGAATCAGTTATATATATATACATGTTCCCATATCTCTTCCCGCTTGCATCTCCCTCCCTCCCACCCTCTCTATCCCACCCCTACAGGTGGTCACAAAGCACCGAGCTGATCTCCCTGTGCTATGTGGCTGCTTCCCACTAGCTATCTACCTTACATTTGGTGGTGTATAACTTGTCCATGCCTCTCTCTCGCTTTTTCACAGTTTACCCTTCCCCCTCCCCATATCCTCAAGTCCATTCTCTAGTAAGTCTGTGTCTTTATTCCTGTTTCACCCCTAGGTTCTTCATGACATTTTTTTTCTTAAATTCCATATATATGTGTTAGCATACGGTATTTGTCTCTCTCTTTCTGACTTACTTCACTCTGTATGACAGACTCTAGGTCTATCTCCACCTCATTACAAATAGCTCGATTTCGTTTCTTTTTATGGCTGAGTAATATTCCATTGTATATATGTGCCACATCTTCTTTATCCATTCATCCGATGATGGACACTTAGGTTGTTTCCATCTCCGGGCTATTGTAAATAGAGCTGCAATGAACATTTTGGTACATGATTCTTTTTGAATTATGGTTTTCTCAGGGTATATGCCTAGTAGTGGGATTCCTGGATCATATGGTAGTTCTATTTGTAGTTCTTTAAGGAACCTCCATACTGCTCTCCACAGTGGCTGTATTAATTTACATTCCCACCAACAGTGTAAGAGGGTTCCCTTTTCTCCACACCCTCTCCAGCATTTATTGTTTCTAGATTTTTTGATGATGGCCATTCTGACTGGTGTGAGATGATATCTCATTGTAGTTTTGATTTGCATTTCTCTAATGATTAATGATGTTGAGCATTCTTTCATGTGTTTGTTGGCAGTCTGTATATCTTCTTTGGAGAAATGTCTATTTAGGTCTTCTGCCCATTTTTGGATTGGGTTGTTTGTTTTTTTGTTATTGAGCTGCATGAGCTGCCTGTAAATTTTAGAGATTAATCCTTTGTCAGTTGATTCATTTGCAAATATTTTCTCCCATTCTGAGGGCTGTCTTTTGGTCTTGTTTATGGTTTCCTTTGCTGTGCAAAAGCTTTGAAGTTTCATTAGGTCCCATTTGTTTATTTTTGTTTTTATCTCCATTACTCTAGGAGATGGGTCAAGAAGGATCTTGCTGTGATTTATGTCATAGAGTGTTCTGCCTATGTTTTCCTCTAAGAGTTTGATAGTTTCTGGCCTTACATTTAGGTCTTTAATCCATTTTGAGCTTATTTTTGTGTATGGTGTTAGGGAGTGATCTAATCTCATACTTTTACATGTACCTGTCCAGTTTTCCCAGCACCACTTATTGAAGGGGCTGTCCTTTCTCCACTGTATATTCCTGCCACCTTTATCAAAGATAAGGTGACCATATGTGCATGGGTTTATCTCTGGGCTTTCTATCCTATTCCATTGATCTATCTTTCTGTTTTTGTGCCAGTACCATACTGTCTTGATTACTGTAGCTTTGTAGTATAGTCTGAAGTCAGGCAGCCTGATTCCTCCAGCTCCATTTTTTGTTCTCAAGATTGCTTTGGCTATTCGGGGTCTTTTGTGTTTCCATACAAATTGTGAAATTTTTTGTTCTAGTTCTGTGAAAAATGCCAGTGGTAGTTTGATAGGGATTGCATTGAATCTATAGATTGCTTTGGGAAGTAGAGTCATTTTCACAATGTTGATTCTTCCAATCCAAGAACATGGTATATCTCTCCATCTGTTTGTATCATCTTTAATTTCTTTCATCAGTGTCTTATAATTTTCTGCATACAGGTCTTTTGTCTCCTTAGGTAGGTTTATTCCTAGATATTTTATTCTTTTTGTTGCAATGGTAAATGGGAGTGTTTTCTTGATTTCACTTTCAGATTTTTCATCGTTAGTATATAGGAATGCCAGAGATTTCTGTGCATTAATTTTGTATCCTGCTACTTTACCAAATTCATTGATTAGCTCTAGTAGTTTTCTGGTAGCATCTTTAGGATTCTCTATGTATAGTATCATGTCATCTGCAAACAGTGACAGCTTTACTTCTTCTTTTCCGATTTGGATTCCTTTTATTTCCTTTTCTTCTCTGATTGCTGTGGCTAAAACTTCCAAAACTATGTTGAATAAGAGTGGTGAGAGTGGGCAACCTTGTCTTGTTCCTGACCTTAGTGGAAATGCTTTCAGTTTTTCGCCATTGAGGATGATGTTGGCTGTGGGCTTGTCATATACGGCCTTTATTATATTGAGGAAAGTTCCCTCTACACCTACTTTCTGCAGGGTTTTTATCATAAATGGGTGTTGAATTTTGTCAAAAGCTTTCTCTGCATCTATTGAGATGATCATATGGTTTTTCTCCTTCAGTTTGTTAATATGGTGTATCACATTGATTGATTTGCGTATATTGAAGAATCCTTGCATTCCTGGAATAAACCCCACTTGATCATGGTGTATGATCCGTTTAATGTGCTGTTGGATTCTGTTTGCTAGTATTTTGTTGAGGATTTTTGCATCTATGTTCATCAGTGATATTGGCCTGTAGTTTTCTTTCTTTGTGACATCCTTGTCTGGTTTTGGAATCAGGGTGATGGTGGCCTCGTAGAATGAGTTGGGGAGTGTTCCTCCCTCTGCTCTATTTTGGAAGAGTTTGAGAAGGATGGGTGTTAGCTCTTCTCTAAGTGTTTGATAGAATTGGCCTGTGAAGCCACCTGGTCCTGGGCTTTTGTTTGTTGGAAGATTTTTAATCACAGTCTCAATTTCAGTGCTTGATGCTTGTTTTTTGAGACAGATGAGAAATAAAATGGGTGAAGAAGGTTAAAAAAAAGGAAAGAAGAAGAAGCACACTGTGGGGACTTACCTGGCAGTTCAGTGGTTAAGACTCCACACTTCCACTGCAGGGGGCGCAGGTTCCATGCCTGGTTGGGGAATAAGATCCCGCAAGCCACAGCCAAAAACAAAAAAGAAGCACACTGAGAAGAGATTAGAGTAACTCCAAGAAAAGTTATATAGCTGTATGCTAAATTTCTGATTACCTTATCACCTTCCTCTTACTCAGTCAAGCTTTACACGCTGATTTTCTAATGCAGTAATTCAGTCACACTGGATTAGCCTGAAGTTTGATTTGGAGGGCTGACAACCCAATCTTGGTTTTTTTGTTTTATTTTGTTTTTGTTTCAACCGTCACTTTATTGCAAGATGGTTGAATTAATTCAAATTTAAACTATAACTTGATAATTTTTAGTCAGGTACCAAATTTTATTCAAAGCAAACTGCTTATTCAAAAGTGATCATGGAACAACTCAAAACGCAAAGCAAGAAGGATGAGAGAAACACCTTACTGGCCAATAGATTGTTTTGATTCTCTCATTATAGAAACTCAAACTTTTCATTTTTAGGAAAGGGAAACTAACTTCAGTAGAGAGCAATACAGAAAGACTTTGTCACAGACTAATTTCCATTTAGTCAGTTAACTGTTTCTAGCTGTCTCAATTGGGACAGGTGCATTTACAGAACTGGCTGTGCTTGAGCCTTCTTTGCAAGCAACTTTAGGTCTGCAGTGCACTTGGCAATTGTCTCCTTCTCCTGCTACACAGAGATGCTCTGTACCACATTCTTCTCCACCCAGTTTATCATGTGCCCTTGTTCCTTTTGACGCATCATATTCTGCACAGAGATGTGATAGTCCAGGCGATTCTTTACCTCCTTGTATGCACTATGCAGTCGTTCCCAGTAAGTAACCTCCAAGGCCGTGGCAATGTTATTCCTCTGGACATCAAAAAGGTAATGGCACTTTTGAACCAGTGCCTGCTGTGACTTCTCCAGATCAACTGCATCCTGGATTTGTTTGATGAAAGCCTGTTTCACTTCTTCGAGTTGCGCAGTTTTTTGCTCATTGAGTTTATCAGCAAATTCCCCAATAGAGGCACCATATATTTTACATAGACAAGAACCCCTATTGTTGATATGGCAGAGAAGGTCTCTGCAGTTATCACATATATTTCTTTGGAGAGTAAGTATAAGATAAGCCCAGTTCTGAGCATGTAGGGTCCTGTTACACCAGTTTTAGGATAAAGAAACTGGAAAAATTCCTCAGGGATCAGCCCCAAATGAACTTTTCCTCCATATTCAGGAAGAGGTGGTACAGGGGCAAGACTTGGCTGCCCTTTGTGAAAGATCCTTGTTGCCTGCAATACCCCTGGACCAAGGAGGGCTGCATTCTTCAGAGAGGGGGCAGCTGCAGTGGCGGCAGAAAGCACCACCCGGGACAGCATTGTCAGGTAGCGTCCACACAACAGTCCACACTGGGTCTTCACGCCCCGGTGACTGCATCAGGAGACTCTGTCAGGGGCAGAAACAAGGTGGTCCCAATCTCGTTTTGATGATCTTTTGGACTTGAAGCTAGTAGAGAGCTCCCTTTTGTATAACTTAGCTCAGCCTTGAAAAATTATACCAGCAATAATAGCATCATCATTCTACAATGAAAGTCGAATTGGAATGTGAATAAAAGTGCCACTGGCCAAGGGCCCCTATCCACTAATTATGTCTTATTTGAAAATCTGACCCAAGTATCTGACAGTCAAAGAGGATATCTTTCATCTTGCCATTATTTTTCACAGTTATGCCATCTGGTTCATATAACCAGAAGAAAACTTAGCACCTATATCCAATGAGAATGACTGTCAGTTCTCAAAACATCTTATTTTCTCTTCCTGACAATAAGTGACAACTGATCTCAAGGTATAAGTACTTATCATGTAAAACAAGGGACTTGGGGTGAGGGCATATTTTTTTTAAGAAAATAGGGTTGTTGGGGCTTCCCTGGTGGCGCAGTGGTTGAGAGTCTGCCTGTCGATGCAGGGGACACGGGTTCGTGCCCCGGTCCGGGAGGATCCCACATGCCGCGGAGCGGCTGGGCCCGTGAGCCATGGCCGCTGAGCCTGCGCGTCCAGAGCCTGTGCTCCGCAACGGGAGAGGCCACAACAGTGAGAGGGCTGCGTACCACAAAAAAAAAGAAAAAAAAATAGAAAATAAGGTTGGAAGAGCATTTTGGTGTCAACAGATATCTCTAACTATGTTCTAGCAGTATGACCTAATTTATATTTCTTTGTGTTTGTCTCTGAATTTTCAGTTCAGTTTAACAAACACTTTTTGAGCACCTGCTATATGAAATGGAATGAGCCAAGCACTAAATGAATATACCAAGTTGTATTAGTCAGCGAAGTGGCTCTAGCTCTGTAAGAAAGAAAACATTGGATTTCAGTGGCTTAATCCCAGGGAAGTTAATTTTACCCTCACTTAATAACTCAGTGATGCTGTTTTAGGTCAGCAGGCAACTTTCTTCCACCTGATGATCCAGGGATTTGGGTTTCACCTATCTTGAGTTCCTGCTATGCTCTACGGTACCAAAATCTTTGGCTTCAAGCTGCCTAAGAGGAGGAAGAGTGAAGAAGGCAGGCACACTTCTTTTTTTAAAATTCTTTTCTAAAAATTCTTTTCCGTTTTGGTTTATCATAGGATACTGAATACAATTCTCTGTGCTATACAGTCAGACCTTGTTGTTTATCCATTGTATATATGTAGAAGCTTACACCTCTTAACCCCAACCTCCCACTCCATCCCTCCCCCAACCCCTCCCCCTTGGCAACCAGCAGTCTGTTCTCTGTGTCCGTGGTTCTGTTTCTGTTTTATAGATAGGTTCACTTGTGTCGTATTTCAGATTCCACATATAAGTGATATCATATAGTATTTGACTTTCTATTTTTGACTTACTTCACTTAGTATGATAATCTCTAGTTGCATGCATGTTGCTGCAAATGGCATTATTTTGTTCTTTTTTATGGCTATTCCATTGTATGTATGTATGTATATATATATATATATATATATATACACACACCACATCTTCTTTATCCATTCATCTGTCGATGGATATTTAGGTTGTTTCTTTGTCTTGACTATTGTGAATAGTGCTGCTGTGAACATAAGGGTGCATGCATCTTTTTGAATTATAGCTCTATTTTTAGTTTTCTGAGGAACCCCCATACTGTTTTCCATAGTGGCTGCACCAACTTACATTCCCACCAACAGTGTAAGGAGATTCACTTTTCCCCACACCCTTTCCAGCATTTGTCATCTGTAGACTTTTCGATGATGGCCATTCTGACCATTGTGAGGTGGTACCTCACTGTAGCTTTGGTTTGCATTTCTCTAATAGTTAGCGACGTTAAGCATCTTTTCACGCAGGCACACGTAAAACTCGCAGCCCAGAAGTGACACCTGTCACTTCCACTTACATTCAACCAGTAAGAACAAGTCATTCAGGCACCCCTGGCTGTACAGTACTGACCACTGTAGTCCCTGGTTGGGTAGCCACTTTCCTGCAACAAGTTTCCACTCAGGAAAGAAAGGGACAAGGTAAAGGTCTCCGTCATTCAGATTGTGTCAGATGTATCTTCTACCTTCAAAGAACCTTCCTCGGAGTAGAGAAAAAGGTCGACAAGGGAAATATGGTGGAGGTGACGTGAGAAGATGATTCTTGATTGACAGACAGAACTGCCAGATAGCATTGGTAAGAGGGGCATTCTAGATGGAGTGACTGCCACTAACAAAGCATGGAGGTGGGGAGAGAATGTTGAGTAACTAGTTTTCCTGGAACAAAGTTCAGCAAAGGAGAGAGATAAGCTTAAAATGTTGGTTAGGTCAACGTTATGTCAGGCCTTGAATGTTGGGAGAAAGAGTTTGAATTCTGTGCTTCCATTATCATGATCATCATGCATTTTTAACACAAGGGCCCCAGAACAATGGTAGCATTAATCCCTGATGAATAACAGTCACAGTCCAGACAATACATTCAGTATGAAGGGATTTCGTTTTTTCAGATGGTAACACTAATGACAGCATTGTATTGCATTCACAGGCTGTAATAGATTCCAACATTTTGCATTTGTTTCCACGTGTCTTGGTGTTTACGAAATACAATCCAAACATTTCCACTTCACTCTTACTCCTTCTCCCAGGCTTATCTTACATAGTTATCTAGAGATGCCAGGGGTAGCCTTACACACTGATAGCACACACTGGCCGTGCCTCTCCTCAGGTATGGCAGAGGACCTTCCCAGGGCTCTGAACTCTGAATGCCAACACCAAACACTGCACGTTCCAAAAATGTGACTGCCCCTCCCCTTCCACCAATGGCTCAGTTACAATATTAAGGTCAACAGTGGTGTGTAATTTATACTGAACATTTAATGGGCATAAATGTTTGTTTTTAAAAATTCAGGTGCAAAGAGACGGGAGGGGCACATAACAACAGCATTGGGGAGCCTTAGGAAAGTAGTAACTGGACTAGAAATTAAACTTTTTCTGAAAGTGTTTAGGTTTCTGACTCTAGCGTTCCATGAATTGTGACTCTGATGTACAGCCCTCCAAATCAACAGTGGCTTTAAAATATACCCAAGTTGAACGTTTTAAAAATTCTGATTGCAGGTAGGATCTGACTGTCTGCATTGTGCTGCATATATCAGTGTATTTGTTGTCTTCCCTCTTTGAAATAGGGCAGGAAGGAAAGAGACGAATTAACAAATAGGTTACAGAGAGATGCTGCCTTTGTCTCTCCCACGGAAGTCTTATTTGAGGCTGTTTGACCTGCCTTACCAGGTATTTTCTGGTTCTTTCAATTCCATTTAATATAATGCAGTTTTGCAAACAGGTTTTAAGCCACCGTTATCTTGGTTTAAAATAGTCTAAATAAGTATGATATAAACTAGAGTTTAGTTGTATAGAGCTCTTAATATTATGTACTTAATCTTTTTTGCTTCATAAAATGAGACAATTATAAGCAGTTGTTTTCACAACCATCAATATTTTTAAAATTCACATTCATAACCATTTTCCCCCACTATAAAATTAGCCACAAAATTTAAAAGATAATATTTGAAGTTGGTGAGGATACTGTGAGATGAACATTTTCATTCACTGATGCTGTTAATTTAAATAAGAACAAACTTTCTGGAAAGTAATTTGGCACAAATGTATCAAGGGTTGAAAATGTCTGTTCCATTTGTCTCTATTATATACACATTCATAAACAGCAAAAAGACACTCTCCCCTCAAATAAAACAAAACCCAGAAAACCCAAAGTGTTAATGGTGGTTATCTCTTGGTGATAGGATAATAGGTAGTTTTACTTTGGAATTATATATATTTTTTAAATGTCTCCCCAGTGAAAAAATATTATTATTATTATTTATTTATTTATTTTGCGGTCCCTGGTGTTCCGCCGGTTCGCCGAGTGATGCAAAGCTGGGTCGATGGCACGCCTGCGGCTGCGATCAACCTGCACAACCGCGGGTTGGCGTATGGGGATGGTCTGTTCGAGACCTTCGCTGTACGCAAGGGGCAGCCCTCGCTGCAGGCTCCGGACGCGCAGGCCCAGCGGCCATGGCCCATGGGCCCAGCCGCTCCGCGGCATGTGGGATCTTCCCGGACCGGGGCACGAACCCGCGTCCCCTGCATCGGCCCGCAGACTCTCAACCACTGCGCGACCAGGGAAGCCCAAAAAATATTATTTTTATGATTATGGTAAAAATCCTTTCCATCATTTAAGAATATTTATAAAGAATTTTAATAAAGTCAGAAGCTATTCATAATATTCAGTGAGTACCATATTTTATAAAGAATATAATATCAACTAATCCTATATGTACGTGTGCATATATGTACAAATATATAACTATTCGCCAAATAAATACATCTGTTTTCTAAGGCCTAAAATGAGGTACAAATGAACTAAGTCTAAAACCATGTTTATTAATCTGTTAGGATTGTTGGAATATGAATCATGGATTATTTTTAATTAATTTTATTAATTTTCAATTTTTCTGAGCTTGTATTGCTTTCATATTCAGAAAAAAACACTTAAAAATCAAATAGAAAAAAACCTTTACGGAGAATGATTATATCACTCTATTCACTGTATGGTTTATAAATCACGTCAAGTTGTCAGCTTCCTCATTTGTAAATTAGGGAGATTAGACTCGGTGTTTTCTACAATATCTGCAGGGCCTGAAAGACTCAGTCTATGAAGTATACAGCCCCAATACCTAATAGGGAAGCAATGGACCGCGTCTATTGTAAATCTGAAAGGACTCCGACCTTGGGTGTCATGATATAATAATCAGAGCACAGCCTTAGCGTTAAAGAAACTTGATTGCAGTCCTGGTTGGGTCTCATTTTCCTCACTTGAAAAGTGAGGATAATAACAAAGTCCCCAAAGGATTGAAAAGGGGTTGAAATGTGTGATATGTGGTAACAAACCTGAAGGCCTTCGCATGTTGGCTAGCATGGAGTAGATGCTTCCTAAATGATAGTTTTCTCAGTAATCCGAGACCTGATCAGTATATTTGCCAGATGGCACGGGACTGCCGTCTGCAGTCCCTGGATCTAAACTCCCATTTTGAACCCTGCAGCTGGAAGTGGAGGGTGACCTTTGTGAGGACTAAGCCATTTCAGCTTGGGGAAGTTGAGACAGGGGTGCGGGTGGGACCTGAGTGCACAGCCCGGGTGACCAGGTCTTCGGGGTTCTCTAGTCCTGGGCAAGGAAAACTGGGCATCACAGGGCACAGAGACAAAGCCTGGCCCTGTGTTTCCCTTTGCTCCTGCTTGCTCACCTGCCCACCAATCTTTCTTCCTCCTCCCCTCCCTTCCTTCAGAAAAAATGTAACATTATAGATTCCGTGGCAGTCTCCATGCTTGGCACCGGAGCTTGAATATTAAATAAGATTGGTGCTGACCTTAAGGAGCTTATCATCTCATCTGGGAGCAGAAAATAATTAAAAAATTGCCAGCCTACATGATCAGCCCTGAACACGTGGTAGACTGATGGTGACAACAGAAGCGGGCTGGTTTCTAGCAGGCTTTGCCTGAGGCCTCTGAGCTCCACTTCAGCCTGAGCAGCACCTAGGGTTTCAACATGGCACCAGAATTCAAGCAGCCTTCTAATTGGTTTTATACATTCCATGATAGACCATGATAACAAAATCTATCTTTGTGGCAAGAAAGAATTTCAAAAAATCTTTGACAGAATTTACATTGCAGAGACATTTTTTGGAAATGCTATGTGGACTATTATTCTGTCACAATGGTCCGTATCGATGACATTTTTAAAAGTATGCTCATGGGCTTCCCTGGTGGCGCAGTGGCTGAGAGTCCGCTTGCCGATGCAGGGGACGCGGGTTCGTGCACCGGTCCAGGAAGATCCCACATGCCGCAGAGCGGCTGGGCCCGTGAACCATGGCCGCTGAGCCTGCACGTCCGGAGCCTGTGCTCCGCAGCGGGAGAGGCCACAACAGTGAGAGGCCCGCGTACCACAAAAAAAAAAAAAAAAAAAAAGTATGCTCACCTGTTAACTAGATTGGTTTCCATTTCTGGACATATTCCAGAATGCCTCAGATAAAATTCCTGTGTATAATTACTGCTGACCTTATCAAGTATGGTAGGTTTAGTCACTCCATGGGAAGTGCAAAGAGAAAATACAACAGACATCAACAAAAAGCCTTTGCTATGAAGAGTATTCACTGCTTTTAGTATCTGTTTAGTAGTGGAAATGTTTTATTAGATCCACCAATAAAAATTTGGAAGGGATAGGGTGTGGGCTACAGGACATGGTGAGAGAAGACTTCTCAAAGGTAATTCCCCTAGGTAATTTTTCTTTCTGACAGAAGTAGATTTTGCTCCAGCGGTCAAAATGTGTTTGGGGTAGAGAGCGGGGCACCCCATCAGGAACTACACGTGGAGATATCAATAGCCCTGCTCCTCCAGTAAAGAACTTCTAGGAACCAAGCTTGCCAATGAGAAATGTGTGAGGTAAGGAGAGGACGGAAATGAGGCTTATGACCAGATCAGGAAGAGTGTAGACCATGCTTAAGAATTAGGAACAGCAACTTGACAACAGAAAAACAAAACAAACAAAAAAAACAGATTAAAAACAAAGGACTTGACATTTCTCCAAAAAAGATGTACAAATGGCCAACAAACATGAAAAGATGCTCAATTTCACTAATCACCAGGGGATGACCACTGTAAAATAATAATAATAATACAATTGTCTCTGCCAGCATCACTACTCTTGCACTTTGGGGCCATTATTAAGTAAAATAAAGGTTACTTGAGCACAGACACTGAGATATCATGACAGATGAGCTGATAACCAAGACGGCTGCTAAGTGACAAAGGGGTGGATTCGCTGGACAAAGGGAGGATACACATCCTGTGTGGGTTGGAGTGTGATGGCTCGAGATTTCATCACGGTACTCAGAATGGCCCGCAATCTAAAACTTATGAATTATTTATTTCTAGAATTTTTCCATGTAATGTTTTTGGGCCACAGCTAACTGAAACCACAGAAAGTGAAACCACAGATAAGGGGTGGGGGGACTAATGCAATAAGTATCAGCAAAGATGTGGAAAAATTAGAACCCTTGTGCACTGTTGGGAATGTGAAATAGTATAGCCACTATGGAAGACAGTATGGAAGTTTCTCAAAAATAGAATCATCATGTGATCCAGTAATACCACTTCTTGGTATTTATCCAGAAGAATAGAAAGCAGGATCTCGAAGAGGTGTTTGTACACTTTTGCTCAAAGCAGCATTATTCACAATAGCCAAGAGATGGCAGCAACCCAAATGCCCATCAATGGATGAATGGATGAACAAAATGTGATGATATATACATGCAGTGCAATATTATTCAGTCTTAAAAAGGAAGTCCTGTCACCTGCTACAGCATGGATGAACCTTGAGGACATTATGCTAAGTGAAATAAGCCAGTCACAAGAGGACAGATGCTGCATGATTCCACTTACATGAGGTATCTAAAGTTGCTAACTCATAGAGACAAAGTAGAATAGTGATTATCAAGGACTGGGGGCAGGGGAAATGGGGAGTTGTTCAATGGGTATAGGGTTTCAGTTCTGCAAGATGAAAAACTTAAAGAGATCCATTGCACAACAATGTGCTTATAGTTAATTAACACTCCAGTGGTAAATTTTATGTTATTTTTATTTAATTAATAAAACTTTATTATAAAGGAATATCACACGAAGTGTGGTGTAATAAAAAAAAACCTGGAAATTTTCCCCAAAAACTGGTAATTGTGAGTTCAGACATGTGATTAAAAGCTGCATTTGAAAATTCATAAAACTCTTCCTAATTTCAAATAACTTATTGACACATCCATGGCAAACAATAACTATGATTTGCCACTTTTAAACCACAATAAAAAAAAAAGAAAGAAAGAATTGGGAAGTCTCTTGAAGGCAATGGGCCATTCCCTGAAGCATTTTAAAGCTGGAAGGGACAAGCCACATTTGCATTTGTCATAGCAACCTCTTGGGAATGTGTTTGATGGATTGGTCATGGAACGGGCTGGAGCCTGGAGAGACCAGCTGAGGGCCTGCCATGGTCCAGATATGGGAATGATAGTGTGTGACCAGCTCAGAGAGGAACAGGAAGGAGATGTGAGGAATGCAGGTGTGGCTGGGAACCGCTATTATGTTCCTGAGGTGTGTAACCTTCAACACTGTCCACCTGGGCAATTCTGGGTATTGTCCAGCTGGGTGTGTTGTTAATATTGCCTGGAGAGATCATTTGATTCAAGAGGGCTCCCTGTCAGAAATCACATTAACTTCTTGTGATTGTTGTTTTATATGACTGGGACAAGGGTCCTTAGTGTGTGTGTCTTTTTTTTTTTCTTCTTCTTTTTCCTTTCTTTTTTTTTCACAGTAACATTAATTGATTCACTTGAATACTGTCATTCATATTCAGAGTTGGAATTTGCCTAAAGCCAATTAGAGAGAGTCCTGATTCAGGCAATAATCTCTAGAAATTCAGCAACTTTCCATTGATCTTTCTGTTATCTCCATTCTGTGGAATTTCCCAGCAATGATATCATTCTCCAGAAATGTATCCTAGGTGAAACCTTTCTGAATCTCCACATTTGAGAAAAACCGTTTCAGTGAATGCAATGGTTCCTTTGTACAAATACATGTGACTTCTGAAGAGAAGTGTGTCACACACAACAAGCAGGTGAGAAGGACAAGGTCACCTTGCAATTCAGGTGCTGGGGCTCACACAGGGTACTTTCAAGTAAGGGACTCTGTCAGGCATACCACGCTCTTGGCATAATTCAAATTTTGACTCAAAAGAACATAGTTCTCCATATCACTGGCTTTTGGGATTACTTGTGGACATCACTGAATGCCAAAGGCCAAGAATAATTTATTCTAAATTAATCATGAATGACCTTTGGTAAAATAATGCTGCTTGTTAAAATCATCTTTAATATTACAAGTTACAAATCATCAAGTCTCTTGTTTTTGTCCTTTGATATTTCATTTACCATTTCCAAGCTTAGATAAGTTATAATTCCTCTAAAGATATCATAACTTCGTTTCTGTTTTCTGCTACTTTGGTATGACTTGATTTATATGTTTAATTGTTAAATCTGTCTAAAGACTTTTCTGTATAATGTAAATTAAATTATTTTTCAATATTGCTAGCATCAAGAAATAAATCCAGAAGGGGTTTTACTTTTCCATAAAGCAGACAATGTGCATGTTTTGTAAAGTGCTTAGCACAGTGTAAATGTGAGGTAATCTAAGCCAGAGGAAACCATTTTTTTTCACTCCACCTCTCCCCTGGAAAATATTTGAAGTGCAGTAGTCACATATCTACTTTTCTTTGAAGGTACTTTTGGAGAGAATCCAGGAAAAACACCCTTTGTGTAACAGCTGAATGTTTCATCTGAAAACATCGTCCACTTAAAAACAAATTAACTACCAAGCATGTTTAAGTGTCTGTGTTAGTTACTGTGGTACAAATTATATTCAATAGAAGTCTCCTGCTGAGAAAAACCATGAAGTACATAAGATGAATGACTTCACTGTGATTATTCTCTTCAGGAGCTAGAAAATAACTACTTAGAAAGATTATACATGAGGGTAATTGCTGTTGAATGGAGAAAAACTGAGGAAAATAATTATAAGAGTGAGAAGATATTTCCTAAACATCTGCCATTTAAAAATGAGAAACAAAAAAGAAAACATAGTATGTTTTTCAGAAAGACTTGGAATTGATGCCCAAAGGCGATACACTAGTGGGGTACACACAAAAGAACTTTCCACGAAGAAATCTAAGATTACTATGTGTAAAAGGTCTTTGCAGAGCCATCACTATAACATTCAATCACCTTTATTTGACATCTTTCCATAGCTGAGGTGGAAGAACACTCCCAACTGAGATGTCAGTCATTGGAAGCAGGAGGTCCCAGTAGAAAGATATTTCCTCCCACCAGGGGGAAAAAAAACAGGTGGCCATGGAGAAAAGCAATCTTTTAATCTCCTGTTCAGTGCATTGAAGAAATATTAGTAAGCTAATAAAGGCCTATGTTTCTGAGCATATATGTAGACTTTATTCAGATAGCATCTTATTGATTTTCTCTTCTGTTGGAGCCGGCATATTAGCCCCTGCAACATGCCTGTCAGAGTTCTCCAGCCCTGCCTCGGAGGAGCTCATGATCTGGATGCAGAGGAAGGAGCGGCCCCGTGAATTATTATTCAGTGTGACTGGTTTGCTGTTGTTCAACAATGTAGGAGTTAATAACCGGACAAGACAACAGTACAAGAGATGTGAGGCAGTATGTGATTAAGGGCGCAGCTGGAAGTTATCTCCCTCTCCTCTAAACTTCCAGAGCACTTTATCTGTGCCTCTTACGGCACCTCCTCTTTTACCTCTGATGTTACTGTTGTTCCTCAGTTATCCCCCTACTCAAGAGACAACAACTGGTGGGCAAGCTCCAGCGCTGATCCTTCTTTGATCCCCAGCACAGAGCCTAGCCTATGCCTGCCT
>NW_006790338.1:937490-976720 GCF_000442215.2 Lipotes vexillifer | reverse complement strand
TTCCTGCAGGCAAACATTTGTTATCTGAATAAAAGGAGAGACACAGACAATAAGTTTGGGTGTGAAAGGGAGGGAGGGGCATGGGTTTGTGTGAAAATTCTCACGCTGGACAAAAATAGGTTTAAAACAAACAATAAATGTCTGAAGCGGACATTGTTTTTACCTCTGTAGCGCCCAGTCATCTTTTTTTTGTAGTAAGGACTACATGATTTTCTTTTGGGGAACTACGACTCCCCTCTTGCATGTCCCCTTGGCCTAGACAGTCACACTCTCATGGAGACAGAACTCAGGCAGAACAAGGACAAAAATTGCCAGTGATTCATCCCAGTGGATTCATCCCAGTGGTAGCCCTACTGGGATAATGGAGATTATCCATTTGGTTGGCCATCCTTTGGCAGATTAAAGATGGCTACCCATTTTTGGTCACTCATCCCTTCAAATTAGGAATTTGGGAGTAACACATACATACTACTGTAGACAAAATAGATAAACAACAAGAACCTACTGTACAGCACAGGGAACTATACTCAATGTTTTGTAATAACCTAAATGGGGAAAGAACCTGAAAAATAATATATGTGTGAACTTGAAAAAGAATATGTACCGAATCACTTTGCTGTACATCTGAAACTAACACAATGTCGTAAATCAACCATACTTCAATTTTTAATTAATTAATTAATTTAAAAAAGAAGTGGAGTCTATGACCCTTCATTTCAGTCTGGGTAGGTTCTGCAACTGCCTTGATCAATAGAAAAAAGGAGGGTGACTGTGCCAGTTTCAGTGCACAGCTCTTCATAGACTGGCCTCTTCCACTTCTTGTCTCTTGGAGCCCTGAGACACAATTTAAGTCAACTACCCTGAGGCCACCATGCTGTAAGGAAGCCAAAGCTAGCCACGTGGAGAGGTCCTGTGGAGAAACACATACCCAACCAACACCCAGCATTTCCAGCCATCCTGACCCTATGAATGTGTTTGTAAAATGAGAATAGGCCAAAATGTTTTTAAATATTATCTTAAAAAAAAATTCTTTCAATGGCAAGTTCTGATTTAAATTACTTAGCTCTCCTTTGCAATCTTACTTTTCTGTGTGGTCTCCATCAGTTTTTTTTGTTTTGGGGTTTTTTACCCCTGCAGAACTAGGATTGCCGTCTTTTTAGACAGGGAGTCAGTCTGTTTGAAGGGATTCTGTACTCTTCCCGTAACTAAAATCCTTTTAGTGTCCTTTGACTTGCTGCTTTGTCCTAAATTATCGGAGCTATTCAACTTTCACATTTCATCCCAAGGCGGGCTGTAGTTACCCTCATCTACAATGGCACGGTATGAGTTCAAAGATGCTCTGTCTTCCATGTGAGTGTGTTCTGTCTCCCCACTCCCTTCTCCCTTCCCAGTTCAGAAGTGAGCCTGGCTGTCACCTTGGAGCTGACTTTCCCTCCAAGCCAAGACCTCAGCCTAGTCTACTGACATGAGAATACCGTGGGACAAAAGAAGGAACCTGTGTTTTCCTTGGGGTTCTACTGGGTGCCTCCCTGGTCCAAAAGGGAGAGAGACCAGTTTATAATATATTTAACAATCTGCCAATCCGTCATCACCTAGGGAAGATGCAGGAACATTAAAGCAGTTTGTGTAAGGGTTATTATTAAAGTAATAGAAACACAAAGAAAAATTAGAGAATAAGAATAATAGAAAGAAAAATCACCTATGGTCCCACCATCAAAAAAATAATCAGGTTTAACATTTTGATGTAGTTCCTGCAAAGCTTTTTTCTTACAAATTCTAGCAATCATAGTGAATAATTTTGAATTTTGGTCTTTTCACTTGACATGCTCTGGCAAGCATTTTCCCCTGTTACCTATCCTTTGTAATGGCTACAAGATTTTTCAAGAGAATATATCATAATTTGGGGAATTATTTTCTTAATAACTGTACATTTAATTTGTTTTCAATCTTTTTTTAATAAATAACATGCTATGAACATCATTGTACATAAAGTTTTTCATATACTTAGGATCATATCCATATGCTAGATCCTTAGAAATGGAATTACTGAGTCAAAAAACATGGAAAATTTTATGATTTTTGATGGATATTATTAAATTGATTTCCAAAATGTTTTAAACAATTTAGACTGCCACCCCAAATGTAGGAGAAGGAATGTGTTGTTATCTCCTTACCAACCATGGGTACAATCAGGTTTTTAAATCTTAAATTGGTAAGCATGGTATTTCACAATTTTGACTCTACCCAGAATGAATATTCTTCCATTTTTAAAGTACTTGTTTTTTCTTAATGTTGGATGTCATTCAATGTCTTTTGTGTACTTATATATTAACATTTTAGTGTTTTTCTTATCTTTCATTCTGGGCTTTTTATATAAAGTGACATTAATTGGCTGTTATCTTTGTTGGAAATATATTTTTTCAGGTGGTTCAAATTCTAAAAAATATTATTAGTATATTGCAAACATAAAGAAACATTTAGAGAATAATATAGAAAACACACATGAACCTACATCCAGCTTTATCAAATAATGTTTTTCCATAATTTCAAAATTGTTTCAAGAAGAAAAAGTTACAAATTACAAAAAATATATATAATCTGAATGATACTGATAGCTTGAAATTTGGTGAGACTTACTTTGTGACCTCGTATGGTATCAGTTTTTATAATTGTTTTATGTGTTTGTGAAAAGAAAAAACATTCTGTTACAACTTGCAGGATTCTCTATATCTCTATTAGATCAAACTAGTTAGTTTTGGGGGTTTTGTTTGTTTGTCTTTTAATATTTATTTATTTGGCTGTATCTGGTCTTAGTTGCAGCATGCGGGATCTTTCCTTGCGGTGCGCAGGCTTCTCTCTAGTTGCGGCACACAGGCTCTCTAGTTGTGGTGAGCAGGCTCTGGAGCGCTCAGACTTAGTTGCTCCACGGCATGTGGGATCTTAGTTCCCCGACCAGGGATCAAACCCGTGTCTCCTGCATTGGAAGGGGGATTCTTAATTACTGGACCACCAGGGAAGCCCCCAAACTAGTTAGTTTTACTTTCTAAATATTCTATATCTTTCTTAAAGTTTTTTTGTCTTCTTGATCTAATAGTTTCTAATAAAGGTGTTAAAAATTTCTCACCATGATTTTGAATTTGTAAGTATCTCCTTGTCATTCTGTCAGTTTTTGCCTCATATACTTTGTAACTATGTTGTTGGGTACATACGAATTCATGATTGTATCTGATTCTTCCCTTGATTATTATGTAGCATCTCTTTGTTATCTAAGTTTTTTGCTTTACATTATATTTTGTCTAATACAATAACTACTACACTGGCTTTTTGGGAGAGTATTACCTCTGTTTCTGTATTTGCCTTATACCTCTCTTTGCAAACCCTCTTTCCCATCCTCTTTTCTTTTTTTTTTTTCTTTCAAATTTCATATGGTTTTCTTTTAGGCATAAGTCAGTGGTTTTCACCTTGGTTGCACATTAGAAATCATCTGGGAAAAAAATAAAAATAAAAATAAAAATCAAGAAAATACCTTCTGCCTATGCTCCATGCACTTTGCCTGCCCCTCCAGACAAATTAATGTGGTATTGCTTGGAGCCTGAGCATGATATTTTTTTCCCATTGTGGTAAGAAACATATAACATAAAATTTACCATTCTAATCATTTTAAAGTACACAGTGAATTAGTGTTAGGTATATTCACATTGTTGTGTAATGGATCTCCACTTTGCTTACACCAGTGTCATAGTGGCTAGGTATCAGCCACAGTCTGTAGGTGGCTAAACTCTTGGTCTTATGCTTTGCTATTTGAAAATGGATTCATTTTGCATCTACATTGCAAAAGTTTAGCAGTGTAGATATATATTTTTCCCTCAGCATTTTGAAGACATTACTTCACTTACTTCTTTGTAGCATCTAATATTTCTGATGGGAAGACTGTTGCTTAGCTGCGCATAATCTGTCTTTTATCTATGATAGCTCTTAAGATTTTCTTGTGATTCTTGATGTTTTGCACTCACCCTGTAATGATTTAACTTTGTAACCTTTTGGTATGTAGAAGACATTTGATATGAGGATTCAACTCTCTCTCTTCATTTTCTTCTTTTGGGATCCTCACCATCTAACCTCAGTAGCCTTTAGTTATTTACCCATATTTTTCTTTCCTTTGACCCTGAGCTGGGTGGATTTCTCCCTCCAGTTCAGTACTCCTCTCTTCAAATATTTCCAGCCTAAAGTGCATTCTATTGATTTTTAAATGTTAATGTCTATTTTTTTATTTCTATTTGTTTCTTTTTCAGATCCACCTGTTTTTTGTTTCACTATTGATTTTTTTGGCTTCATTTTTTTTGTTCTTTTTTAATGGAAGGGTTATCTTCATTGATTTCTTTGAGCATCATCAGAACATTTACTTTCCAGTTCCTTATCGAACAGTTCCAGAAAATTAATTTTATCTGAAGTGAATTCATGTTCCAGCTGGAGAGGTGGGGTTCAAACTCTTTGTTGTTGTTGTTGTTAGATATTTTAATGTGGTTTTGGAATTCTATTTTGCAAAAGGCTCATTTTTAGTAGAAAGTTTTTTAGTCTTTTACTTATTTCTTCTCTTTGCCTTTCCCTCCATGTTCACCCCTTCCCAACAACGTATTTTTTGGCACATAGCACCCACTGGAGTCCCCAGTTTAGAACTGGGTACGTAGTAGTATTTTGGTATTCCTGACTTACTTTGATATTGTGGGTATCAGTCTATGGCCATACCACCCTGAACACGCCTGATCTTGTCTGATCTCGGACACTAAGCAGGGTCAGGTCTGGTTAGCACTTGGATGGGAGGCATGGTAGACATCACAGATTTCTTCACTGCCTCAGGTTGTGTCTTTGAATTCCTGCTTCCCAAGATCTGCACTTTTCTGTGAACCCACACCTCTAAGCAATGGGTGAGCCAACTTTTTCTATCAGTTTAGAGAGAGCCCTTGCCCTCAGTGTTCTCTGTATGAAGCTGTACCTAAGGGAGTTGAAGCCTTGGACATAGGAATGGAAGACCGGTAGGTATACAGCTGCAATTCTGCTCTCTTCACTGTGGCATTTTTTGTTTGTTTCAGTTCCATGCTGGTATTTATATTTATGTTTTTTTTAATTTGTTTATTGAGGTATAGCTACATTATATTAGTTTCAGATGTACAACATAGTGATTCAAAACTTTTGTAGATTATACTCCATTTAAAGTTTTTATATAATACTGGCTATGTTCCTTGTGCTGTACACTATATCTTTGTACCTTATTTATTTTATACATAATAATTGTACTCCTTAATCCCCTATGTCTGTCTTGCTACAAACCCTTCCCCTCTCCCCACTAGTAACCACTAGTTTGTTCTTTATAACTGGGAGTCTTTTTCTGTTTTGCTCTGTATGTTTGTTTTATTTTTAGATTCCACATATCAGTGATAACATAAAATATTTGTCTTTCTTTGTCTGACTTATTTCACTAAGCATAATACCCTCCAGGCCCATCCATGTTATTGCAAAAGGCAAAATTTCATTCTTTATGGCTGAGTAGTATTCCATTGTTTATATATACCACATCTTCATTATTCATTCATCTGTTGGTGGACACTTAGGTTGCTTCCATGTCTTAGCTATTATAAATAATGCTGCTATGAACCCCGGGGTGCATGTATCTTTTCAAATTAGTGTTTTTGTTTTTTTCAGATGTATACCCAGGAGTGGAATTGCTGGGTCATATGGTAGTTCTATTTTTAGTTTTTTGAGGAACCTCCATATTCTTTTCCACAGTGGCTGTACTAATTTACATTCCCACCAACAGTGTACAGGAGTTCCCTTTTCTTCAGATCCTCGCCAAAATTTATTTATGGTCTTTTTGATGATAAGACTTTCTGACAGGTGTGAGGTGATATCTCATTGTGGTTTTGACTCACACTTCTCTGATGATTAGCAATGTTGAGCATCTTTTCATGTGCCTGTTGACCATCTGTATGTCTTGTTTGGAAAAATGTGTAGTCAGGTCTTCTGCCCTTTTTAAAATTGGGTTGTTTGTTTTTTTTTATATTGAGTTGTATGAGCTGTTTATATATTTTGGCTATTAACTCCTTATCAGTCATATCATTTGCAAATATTTTCTCCCATTCAGTAGATTGCCCTTTTAAATTTTTTCAACAGTTTCCTTTGCTGTGCAAAAAAGATTTTGAGTTTAATTAGGTCCCATTTGCTTATTTTTTGCTTTTGTTTCCTTTTTTGAACTCAATTATATCATTTTGATTTTCTCTTTTCATATCCCATTTATTATTTCTGTGTTTGGGACAGGTGTGGGCACCAAAGGTGGGAGGGTTTTATCAGAGCCCGAAGCTGCTTCACCACTTGACCAGACATCAGTCGTTTACTTCTTTGGGACTCTTATGTGATCAAATATTACTTCATTCCTCTTTTGATTCCTCTTCATACTTCAAACCTCAAAGAACTCTCTCCTCCAGACATTGAATAAATATTCTACGTTGTCTGAAGGTTTTACTATTTTATTTTAATCATTTGTTTTAAAATTGTACTTAGAACACATTTTATTATAAAGTATGGAACGAGGAACTTCTTAAAGAGCTAAAATCTTCTCGAAACCATTTATTGGAAAGTCCCTTCTTTTCTCATTATCATTTCCTAAAGTATTATATATAAGATTTATTTCTAAACTATCTTTTCTGTTCCATTAATTTACCTCTCTAGTCATCTTCCAAAAGCCTTCTGATTTAATTATTGCAGCTTTTATATGTTTTAGTATATAAAACAGACCTAATCCCACGGCATTATTCTTTCTTTTTACAAAATATGTTTTAATTCATGTCTCAATAAACTTTACTTCCTTTTTTTTTTTTTTTTTTCACAGAATCCAATTCACAAAATCTTAAGGAAGGGAACTCTTATTGAATGCTTGTTGTACATGAGATCTTGTTTTTTTTCTTTTTTTTGCGGTACGTGGGCCTCTCACTGCTGTGGCCTCTCCCGTCGCGGAGCACAGGCTCCGTACGCCCAGGCTCAGCGGCCATGGCTCACGGGCCCAGCTGCTCCGTGGCACGCGGGATCCTCCCGGACTGGGGCAGGAACTTGCGTCCCCCGCATCGGCAGGCGGACTCCCAACCACTGCGCCACCAGGGAAGCCCTACTTTCTTTTTTAAATTAAAAAATCACATTGGAGGGGCTTCCCTGGTGGCGCAGTGGTTGAGAGTCCGCCTGCCGATGCAGGGAACACGGGTTCGTGCCCCGGTCCGGGAAGATCCCATATACCGTGGAGTGGCTGGGCCCGTGAGCCAGAGCCGCTGAGCCTTCGTGTCCGGAGCCTGTGCTCCGCGCAACGGGAGAGGCCACAAGAGTGAGAGGCCTGCGTACCGCAAAAAAAAAAAAAGTCACATTGGAATTTTTATTAGTATTTGCATTAAACCCACATATTAATTTGAAGAAATGTTGCAGAAGTATGCATGCATTAATTTATCATTTTTTAAATCTCCCATTAAAATGTTTTTGATTTTCTTTTCATGTCATATTCATTTTTTATGGTAATTCTAGTTTTTTAATTGCTTTCTCTCCCTTTTCCATTATTTTTAAAAATAGTAATTTGTGGTCCATAGGACAACTCTATCGTGTTGCTGCTTCCTATGTTGGCTGGCATTTCTGTTTTTTCTTACTAGTGAACGCATTTAAAGGCATGAATGTAACTGATTCTGAAAGAGTTCCTTGCCCTTTTCAAAAAACTATGTTCAAGTTTTATTTGATAAGCTGTTAATAGTTTTTAGTTAAGTAGTTTTTAAGTTTTTATTCGTTACAAAAGCTGTAACCCTTAATTACAGGAAATTATGAAAACCCAAGAGAGGGGGAAATTTCAACTTGGACATGATGTACAGGTTGCTTTATAGATGCCTTTTCTTTGAAGATGTACCTTGAAGAATAGATAATTTGACAGCGGGACTGGGGGAAAAGGAAAGATAGAAGGGCAATCCAGAGGGCAAAAAAGGTTTGGAGATAAAAATCTTCAGCATGGCTCACAGGACATTGCTGGGTTCATGGAGTAAGGATGGACATAGATAAGACTGGAGGTGAGCTGGGATGAGATTTTGGAGATCTTGAATGTTAGGCTAAGGAATTTGGCATGTATATTCTGCAGGAAGTGAAAAAAATCCAAGTCCCACCTTTGTCCTTAAAAAATCTCAACTTCCGGAACACAAAATTCCTGTAAAGCTCTTTTTGTACTACAGCACATAGAAGTACAATGTTATATTTGAGAATCACTATTTGTTCATTTCCTGCAAGACATGTTTGAATGTAAAATGGGAGGAAAAGCCTTGTATTTAAGTTCCTTCCTGATTTTTTTCCCCAAAGGGAAGGGGGAAAGTTACAAATTCATCCTCTGCGATTGAACACAAGCAAAACTCCACCTCTGTGCCCAGCTGTAAAACACAGTCACAGAAATGGCACAATAACTATGAAGTCAGAAAAAGTAGTATGTTGCTGGAAGAGCAAATTTATAATCAGTAAAGATTCTTTGTAATGTTATCTGAAACCTGAGAGGTCTGCAGTTTTGGCTGTTTGCCCAGTAAATTGAAAGAACTTTTTTTTTTTAATCTGGGGTTTAATTTTTCTTGGTCTAAGGCCCAATCTATCACTAGTGGTGAGTCAGAAGGAATGCCTGAAATAGTTCATGTGCAGCTTTTTACGTTCATGTCTGATCTTCCTTGGATGGCCAGAATTGTTTATTGTTCATCTATTTATTTCACACAAACCAGCAAAGTGTTCATATATTAATTTTTTGCTGAATTATATAAAAAGATTTCAACTCATCTGTCAAAAATGTGAGACAACAAATAGTGTGTGATGTGTATTTTGATGTGAACTTTAGGCTGGTAGTTAGAATCATAAGTACAAAAGTAACCAAGAAGTTTTCTTATCCCTTTTCCTTGACTGGGAAGAACAGCCCAGTGAATGCTATTAGCCAATGAAGAAAGTTCTGATAAAGGTATTTTTTCAAAATAGTAATAGCAAGTAAAAACACTTACTTACAGAAAGTGGTCATCATAAACTAGAAAGACAGAATTACACATGAAATAGTGATATCCATCTTTGGGCATAAGATAGAATAACAGAAGCCCCCTCTCCAAAACTCCTAAAAGAATGAAAAATGTCAGCCAGTAAATAATGCGCTAGTGGTGTGCAAACTAAGGCAGACCACAGATTCTGAAGAATATCCTGAGGTAGAATGAGAGGGTTTTCCCACTTCTCACTTCTACCCTACCGTCTGTAGACCATCATGGCCTCTGGAGCACTCCTCAGAGGTGCCGTTTGTATTTCTATAAGAGCTTCCATTGTCCATACACACAGGTACCAAATCAAGAGAGCATGAGAAGCTGGGCAGGAAGAGTCCAGGAAAAAATGTTGCTAAAGTTATCATTGACACCAGCCCAAAGAATACGTAAAGACCCCTTGCCCTCGATGTGTTTGTAGGAAGTAAGTTGGTAGTGCTCTAAACTAAAGAAACAGATGGGACTCTGGAACATTTCCTCCCTGGAGCTCCTGGACGTGCTTTATCTTTTCATCATTGCCATATATCTCCCCTCAACCCTTCTTCAGTGCTGGATTAGGAAGTAGCTTAAGATACAGTACTTAAAGTAGATTGGTGATTGCCAGGGGCTGGGGGGGTGGGGGAAATGGGGAGATGTTGGTCAAAGGATACAAACTTCCAGTTATAAGTGAATAAGTTCTGGAGAGCTAATGTCCCAATTAGCAATACTGTATTGTGTACTTAAAAATTGCTAAGAGAGTAGATCTTAAATGTTTGTACACCAAATAAATGGTAATCATGTTAGGCGATGGATGTGTTAATTAACCTTATTATGGTAATCATTTTGCAATATATATATATGTATATCATATCATCATATTGTACACAAACTAACACAATGTTATATGTTAATTATATCTCAATAAAGCTAAAAAAAGACATGGCTGTCAATTTCTTATGGTCTTGTGGAGATTCATTTATTGATTCAATGTATATGCAGCACCTGTGTGCCATGAATATATGACCAGAAGGCAGAGTGTTTGCCAAATGAGAGGCGCAGCTACTATATGCAATGGGATTTAGGAAGCTATGTTTATAAGCCGATGGCCTGGGAAGGCTTTACCAAAGGACTCGTGATTTGACTGGGACTTGTGGAATGGGTAGGGTTTGAACTGGAAGAGAAGGAGAAAATTATAGCTGGAAGTGTGGAGGCATGAGCAGGAGACCTGAGAGAACTCAAGCAAGGAAGTGAGGTTTAGGCCAGGTTGGGAATACCTGGGAGTTAAGAAATATGGGAGGAAAGGGAAAGTGTGGTAGGCAGAATAATGTGTGCTGACCCCAGAGATATCCATGACCAAATATGTCAGCTTACATGGCAAAAGGGACTTTGCAGATGTGAGTTACGGATCTTGAGATGGGGAGTTTATCCTGGATTATGTGGGTGGGCACAATGGAATCACAGGGGTCCTTAGATATAGGAGGAAGGCAAGAGGGTCAAAGAAGGAGATGTGACCACGGAAGCAGAGCTTGGAGGGATAGAAAGAAGGGGGCCACGAGCCGTGGACGGCAGGCAGCCTCCAGAAGCTGAAAAGGCAAGGAAATTGATTCTCCCCTGGAGCCTCCAGAGGGAATACAGTCCTGCCAACACCTTGATCTTAGCCCAGTGAGACCCATGTTAGACTCCTAACCTTCACAACTGTAAGCTATCACAGTGTGTTGTTTCAGACCACTGTGTGTGGTAATTTGTTACAGCAATGACAGGAAACTAATACAAAAGAAAAGTAACGTTAAAAGAATTAATGTAAAGCATTTCACATTAATCCTTTAAAAAATATTCACAGGAGCTTCCCTGGTGGCGCAGTGGTTGGGAGTCCACCTGCCGATGCAGGGGACACGGGTTCGTGCCCCGGTCCGGGAAGATCCCACATGCCGCGGAGCGGCTTGGGCCCGTGAGCCATGGCCGCTGAGCCTGCGCGTCCGGAGCCTGTGCCCCGCAACGGGAGAGGCCACAACAGTGAGAGGCCCGCGTACCACAAAAAAAAAAAACAATTCACAATGTAACAAAGCTGGAACTACTCTTACAGCCATTTTACCAGGAAGAAAGTGAGGCTTGGAGAGGTTGTGAAGTTGCCCATGGCCTCACACATAGTAAACTGCAATTTCTCCCTGTAGTGGATCCTGAGTGGGGAAAGGGAGTTTGTCCAGAGGTAGGGCAAAAAGAAGTGAGGGGGGAAAAGTGCCAAAGAGAGAGAGAAGGACAAAGAAAATTGTGTGTGTGTGTGTGCGTTGCGAGGGTGTCAATAAAGATAAACTTTGTTTACTTCTATCAATACTTCGGCTACGATGGCCAGGCTCAGTTGAGTCCCCACCTTGGTTGTTTTTAATGAAGGGGCAGTCAAACGTTTTTCGCATTGATCTAATCACTTTTCTTTCCAAATGTTAAAATTTGAATTTCCATTTCTTTTAAACAAATCTGTAGAATAATTTAAAATGAAAATTCTTTTTTCACTGTGGATATCCTGCACCATGTTAAAAATGGATCATTAAAACAAAAATTTTATGCTATGTGAATTATATCTCAATTTCTTAAAAATTTAGACTATGTAGTTAAGATCCCTAGAAGGAATTAAAGTAAATGTTAAAATTTAACCTAATATCAAAGCTAGAGTCACTTTTTAACCAAAGGTTACCTCCTACACAGCATGTCAAGTGAAAATTATCCTGGAAAAGGTGTTGAATTGCCCAGAGTACAGCAATAATCAGGATTAGTCTAGTCTTTACCATTTCTTAGTGAATTCAGTGCAGCCAGTTCTTCCTACAGCATTGGAGTCCATCACCGTTTCTATTGTTAGGCAACAGATGAGGTTGTTGGGCTTGCATTTCAGCTCTAGGCTGTAGGAAGAATACAATTTGAGTGTACACAGTTGACTTGGCAGAAATTAAAGACATATATGTGCAATTTCTCTGTATGATTCAATTCTACTATCTACTTCATACGATTTCATCTAATCCCTTTCCTCACTTCTATTTACTTTATAATTAAATTCTACTATCTAGTCCTAGTGAACCATAACATTCCTTCTGTACATAATACATGCCCCTGCAAAAACACAAAATCATAGTTCTTCCACATAGATATACATAACCTTAACATTTTCATATATTTCTTTATAATCATTTTTCCATATTTTAAAACACACTTGAGATCATCATGTACAAATTGTTACACATTTTCAGTGTTTTTAGTTTTCTGATATTATAGCTAATGCTGCAGTGGACATATATGAACATACTTCTTGGCCTTTCTGACTGTACTTGTTCATTTTTTAAAATTTTGAAATAACAGGTTTAAATTTTGAAACAATTACAGAAAAATTGAAAGTACAATTCAAAGAATTTTATTTTCTTCAGTCATTTGAGAGTGCGTTATCAATGCCACATCACCCCTGAATATTTCTCTGTGTGCTTTCCTACAAATAACACTCTCCCACTTAACCATAGAATAACCCGAATTCAGAACTTAACATTGATACACTACTACCATCTAATAATTTATAGTCTCCATTCAAGTTTGGCCAATTGTTCCAATAATTCCTTTATAGCAAAAGCATCCAATACAGAGTCAGGTATTATATGCAGTTGTCATGTCTCTGTATAGTTTCCTATATATTGGAACATTGGTTCAGCCTTTTCTTGATCTCATGGTTTTGACACTCTGGAATAGTACAGGCCTGTTATTTTTTTATTTTATCAATTTGGGTTTAATTTATATTTCCTCATGATTAACCTGAAATTTACTATGAATATTTGGCAAGAAAAATAGAACTAATGCTGAGTTTTCCTCTTTGCAGTCTGCAGTCTGCACCACCAGGGAAGCCCCGTTTTTTTGTCCCATTCCTGATGATGTTCACTTTGACCATTTGATTAAGGTGGTGTCTGCCAGGCTTCTTCATTGTAAAATTACTCTTTTCCCCTTTGTAATTAATAAATACTTTGTGGGGAGGTACTTTGGAACTATGAAAATATTCTATTTCTCATCAAACTTTTAATTTACTCACTCATTCATTTGGATCTGTATGGACTCATGGATTCATGTTTTATTCATGGATTATAATCCATTGTTATCATTATTTATGTCCACATTCAGTTTGTCCCCAATTTGGCAACTGGGAGCCTATTCAAGTTGGCTTCTGTGTCCTTTTGACACATCTTCTTTATTTTTTGAAAACCTCTTTGTTTTCTGGTACAACAAAATATTCTAGGATTGCCTTGTACTTTTCTTGCACCAGCCCTGGAATCAGCCACTTCTCCAAGGAAACTTGATTCCCTTTAATGGAAAATGGTATTTAGAAGCCAAGACCTGGGTGCTAGATGTATTCATTGCTATTGGGATGTTGCTGGCCAGTAGACAGCATACAGGTATACACACAGGCAGACATTTCCATCTAGAATTATTTCTCTAGTTATATATTAAAAAGTGTAAGTTCACACTGACACACCTAATTCCAATCCAATATCTTTTTATATTGTTCTCCATTAGGAACAACGAGGCTTCTATTATCTTTAAAACATTTGCTTATTTGATCAATTTTCTCTATATAACTATAAGTGGATTGAATGGTGGTCCCCAAAATTATATGTCCACATCCTAGCCCCTGGAACCTATGAATGTGACCTTACTTGAAAAAGGGGGCTTTGCAGATGTAATTAATATCTCAAGGTGGGATCATCTTGGATTATCTGGGTGGAACTTAAATCCAATGGCAGGTATCTTTATAAAAAACACACACAGAGAAGAGAAACACACAGGGAGAAGAGGGGAAGGCCGTACAAGGACAGAGGCAGAGACTGGACTTCTGCAGCCACAAGCCATCTGACGCTGGAAGGATTCTCCCCTAGAGCCTTTGGAGCTAGCACCGCCCTGGAGACACCTTGATTTTCTAAGAACTTCACGCCTCCTCTGCTGCCCCATCTCCCGTGCTAGTGCCCTCTTTCTCTGCTCCAGCTCTTACTCCCCAGCTTAAGCTTCTTCATGGATGCCCTTCTCACCCACTGGAACTCCACACACAACAGCAGGCCACCCTCTGTGTGGATGCCCTCCTCGTAATGTTGCCAGATAAAATACAGGATGTCCAGTTAAATTTGAATTTCAGATAAACTACAAACAATTCATGCAAGATTTGAGACATATTTATACTAAAAAATTATTCATTATCTGAAATTCAAATTTAATAGGGTGTCAGGTTTTGTTTTATTGGCTTTTTTTTCCCTTGGCTAAATCTGGCAACCCTACCTCCTTACCCTAAGACCTCCACCTCCATGGAATGGCCTCTATACTCCACTGGGGCTCTGCATTTGCACAGGGCTGCCCCTCTGATGGGCACCCTTTCCTCTCTGCTCCAACTCTGATGCCCCATGCCGGGACATACTGGCTCCCCACACTCCACCCCTACTACCACAGACACATGCCTTGCTTAGTCTCACCTAATAGCTTTAGGACTGAATTGTTTAGGAAGAGAAGAGAAAGGAAGGGAAGGGAATGGAATAGAAGAGGAAGAGAAGTCTGATTATACTTTTCAGTCTGCTTCATATTCTCCCTATAACAGAATACTTTTTATGTGAAGAAATGGGCTGTATTAGGGTTCCCCAAAGAGAGAGAACCAATAGGATGGATGGATGGATTGATAGATGGATGGTTAGATACATAGATAGAGAGATAGATAGATAGATGATAGATATACTGAAGATATTTATTATATGAATTGGGTCACACAGTTTTGGTGGCTGAGAAGTCCCACAATCTGTCCTCTGCAAGCTGGAGAACCAGGAAAGCTGGTGGAATAATTCAGTTTGAGTCCAAAGGCCTGCAAAGTGGAGGGGGGTGTGGGTGGGATGGAAGGGTAGGAGTGGGCACTGCTGTAAGTCCTGGAGTGTGAAGGCCCAAGAAGCAGGAGCTTTAATGTCTGGGGGCAGGAGAAGATGGGCATTCAAGCTCAAGAAGAGAAAGCCAAGATTTTGCCCTTTCTTTGCCTTTTTTATCCTGTTTGGACCCTCAGTGGATTGGATGATGCCCACCCACAATGGTGAGGGCAGATCTTTACTCAATCTACTCAACCAAATGCTAATCTCTTTCGGGGACATTCTACAGACACACCCAGAAATAGTGTTTTACCAGCTACCTGGGCCTCCATTAGCCCAGTCTAACATTTTATGATCTAACATAAAATTAATCATCACATTGCCTACATGAAGAATTGATAGCCCTTTGTCAGTCACTAAATGGAAAATAAATTGTGTTTTTTAAGGATTACTGGAGGATAGTGAGATTTAAAAAGACTCAAATGCTAGGAGAAATAGCATCTGAAGGGTGTCCAGTGTCTTATCTTTTGATCTCCTCATCATTTTTCAGATGCTATCTTTGTTGATGCCTCTCATCTCTTTATATTGTGTCTACTCTGGATTTTTATGAGATTTCTGAATAAGAACCTATAAGCACCAAACTCTAAATTTCCCACTTTTTCTCACAACTGTCATTGCCTCAGCCTCAACCAATCCTTTGATTTTAAACAAAAAGTGGGGAAGATTTAAAAGAGTTCTAGCAAGCAAAATGAAAATAAATAAGGAAACACAAGCTTTAAATGATACATTAAACAAGATGGACTTAATTGATATTTATAGGACATTCCATCCCAAAACAACAGAATACACTTTCTCCTCAAGTGCTCATGGAACATTCTCCAGGATAGATCATATCTTGGGTCACAAATCAAGCCTTGCTAAATTTAAGAAAATTGCAATTGTACCAAGTATCTTTTTCGACCACAACGCTATGAGACTACATGTCAGTTACAGGAAAAAATCTGTAAAAAATACAAACACAGGCTTCCCTGGTGGCGCAGTGGTTGAGAGTCTGCCTGCTGATGCAGGGGACACAGGTTCGTGCCCCGGTCCGGGAAGATCCCACATGCCATGGAGCTGCTGGGCCCGTGAGCCATGGCCACTGAGGCTGTGTGTCCGGAGCCTGTGCTCCACAATGGGAGAGGCCACAACAGTGAGAGGCCCATGTACCACAAAACAAACAAACAAACAAACACATGGAGGCTAAACAATACACTACTAAATAACCAAGAGATCACTGAAGAAATCAAAAAGGAAATCAGAGAATATCTAGAAACAAATTACAATGAAAACACAATGACCCAAAACCTATGGGATGCAGCAAAAGCAGTTCTAAGAGAGAAGTATATAGCAATACAATTCTACCTCAAGAAACAGGAAACATCTCAAATAAACAACCTAACCTTACACCTAAAGCAATTAGAGAAAGAACAAATGAACCCCAAAGTTTTGAAGGAAAGAAATCATAAAGATCAGATCAGAAATAAATGAAAAAGAAATGAAGAAAAAAATAGCAAAGATCAATAAAACTAAAGGTGGTTCTTTGAGAAGATAAACAAAATTGATAAACCATTAGCCAGACTCATCAAGAAAAAGAGGGAGAGGACTCAAATCAATGAAATTAGAAATGAAAAAGGAGAAGTAACAACTGACACTGCAGAAATACAAAGGATCATGAGAGATTACTACAAGCAACTCTATGCCAATAAAATGGACAAGCTGGAAGAAACGGACAAATTCTTAGAAAAGCACAACCTTCTGAGACTGAACCAGGAAGAAATAGAAAATATAAACAGACCAATATGAAATTGAAACTGTGATTAAAAATCTTCCAACAAACAAAAGCCCAGGACCAGATGGCTTCACAGGCGAATTCTATCAAACATTTAGAGAAGAGCTAACACCTATCCTTCTCAAACTCTTCCAAAATATAGCAGAGGGAGGAACACTCCCAAACGCATTCTACGAGGACACCATCACCCTGGTACCAAAAGCAGACAAAGATGTCACAAAGAAAGAAAACTACAGGCCAATATCACTGATGAACATAAATGTAAAACTCCTCAACAAAATACTAACAGAATCCAACATCACATTAAACGGATCATACACCATGATCAAGTGGGGTTTATCCCAGGAATGCAAGGATTCTTCAATATACTCAAATCAATCAATGTGATACACCATATTAACAAATGGAAGGAGAAAAACCATATGATCATCTCAATAGATGCAGAAAAAGCTTTTGACAAAATTCAACACCCATTTATGAAAAAACTCTCCAGAAAGTAGGCATAGAGGGAACTTACCTCAACATAATAAAGGCCATATATGACAAACACAGCCAATATCATACTCAATGGTGAAAAACTGAAACCATTTCATCTAAGATCAGGAACAAGACAAGGTTGTCCACTCTCACCACTATTATTCAACATTGTTTTGGAAGTTTTAGCCACAGCAATCAGAGAAGAGAAAGAAAAAAAAAGGAATCCAAATCAGAAAAGAAATAAACCTGTCACTGTTTGCAGATGATCTGATAGTATACATAGAGAATCCTAAAGATGCTACCAGAAAACTACTAGAGCTAATCAATGAATTTGGTAAAGTAGCAGGATACAAAATTAATGCACAGAAATCTCTGGCATTCCTATACACTAAGGATGAAAAATCTGAAAGAGAAATTAGGAAACACTCCCATTTACCACTGCAACAAAAATAATAAAATATCTAGGAATAAACCTACCTGAGGAGACAAAAGACCTGTATGTAGAAAACTATAAGACACTGATGAAAGAAATTAAAGATGATACAAACAGATGGAGAGATATACCATGTTCTTGGATTGGAAGAATCAACATTGTGAAAATGACTATAATACCCAAAGCAATCTACACATTCAGTGCAATCCCTATCAAACTACCAATGGCATTTTTCACAGAACTAGAACAAAAAATTTCACAATTTGTATGGAAACACAAAAGACCCTGAATAGCCAAAGCAATCTTGAGAAAGAGAAACGGAGCTGGAGGAATCAGGCTCCTGGACTTCAGACTATACTACAAAAGCTACAGTAATCAAGACAGTATGGTACAGGCACAAAAACAGAAGTATAGATCAATGGAGCAGAGTAGAAAGCCCAGAGATAAAACCATGCACATATGGTCACCTTATTTTTGATAAAGGAGGCAAGAATATACAATGGAAAAAAGACAGCCTCTTCAATAAGTGGTGCTGGGAAAACTGGACAGCTACACATAAAAGAATGAAATTAGAACACTCCCTAACACCATACACAAAAATAAGCTCAAAATGGATTAAAGACCTAAATGTAAGACCAGACACTATAAAACTCTTAGTGGAAAACATAGGCAGAACATTCTATGACATAAATCACAGCAAGATCCTTTGTGAACCCCTGGTGGCATGGCATCAGGCCTCCAAGTGTGGTGGGAGCCTTGAAGAAGCCTGGTCCCAAGCCTCTGAAGCAACTCTGAAGCGACTGCCGCAAGTCCCAAGTGCCAAAGAGTTGGATGAAACTGTTTCCAAGTTTTTCAGGAGGACCATCTTGAAAATCCCAATGACTGAAATGATGACAATACTAAAACCTGGAATTTTTTGTCTGAAAATCAACTGCAGACTGAAAACTTCCGGCAGAGAAAGGAATCTCTTGTTCAGGACTTGGTTCTGCTTTGTGAGGAGAATCGTGCAAGTCTCAATGATGCAGCCCTTTAGACATCATTTATACTCAATTTCATTGGCATCAGAAAGTTTGGGATGTTTTTCAGATGAGTAAAGGACCAGGTGAAGACATTGACCTTTTTGATATGGAACAATTCAAAATTCTTAAGAAAAATTCTTAAGAGAGCATTAAAGGGCTTCCCTGGTGGCGCAGTGGTTGAGAGTCCGCCTGCCGATGCAGGGGACACGGGTTCGTGCCCTGGTCCGGGAAGATCCCACATGCCATGGAGCGGCTGGGTCCGTGAGCCATGGCCGCTGAGCCTGCACGTCCAGAGCCTGTGCTCCACAGCGGGAGAGGCCACAACAGTGAGGCCCCCTTACCACAAAAAGTAAAATTAAATAATAAAATTTTTAAAAAGTTCTCATCATCTTACATTCTCTGCAGACTAATGCTGCACCACTGTTTCTGTGCCCAGGCACGGGGCAGAGCCGAGCACCAGGCCTCTCTCCTCCCTGTCCACGTTCTGTCCCTGCCATAGGTGTTTTCATCTTTGCACCACAAACTTGTAGCTCCCAGCCCTTCCCTTTCATCTTCCTGCTGTTTCCTGCTCCTCACATACAAAAGTGTGACACTGGACAGACAGATCTCCATCTTCAGGCTGAAGCAACGTAAGGAGACTTCATGGCCTGTCATCACCTAGTTAGCCCTTCTGACTTATCCATATCACTTTTATAAATTTACGGGGCAAAAATCAGAACTCAAGCAGCGTTTGGGCCTAAAATAATGACCAAATTAGAAACTGTAATTTAGGGAAGCAGCTTGATTTCCTAAGTGCTCTCTAATTATGTTTTTTTATCTACTGTCCAACCAACTGCAACCATAAATTGAAGTGCTGTGGTTAGAGAGCACATTTCTGATCAAATAAATCACAAATCTAAGTCAGCCAGTCAAGGCATAACATGCTCTTTTCTCTTTTTACAGTCATAGGAAGCAATAAACGACAAAGGCTTGCATGCAATAAAGCTGTTATCAGACTGTGAGAAAAAAAAAAAATCCCATACATTAGTGGTTACATTATAGCTACACCAAGCTAATAAATTCAGATGCCTTTTACATGCTAGAATATTTTCCCATCACAAATGAGGTACCAAGTCATGTTTGTCTTTCCGAAGATTTGTCACAGTCATTCCTACCATTCCTGCGTGAATCATCTGGGCTCATCTGTTACGACTTAGAAGATTGTGGCCAATGGTCAATACAATTGAAGTGATAAATGTGCAGTTGGCTCATGTGAAAGCCCCGGGGGAAGATTTATGGTGGGAGGGCAGTGATATGTGTGGGAATTTCATTAGGTGGTGGAGCTGAGATACAGAGGGATCAGAATGAGGGGGTGAGACCCAACTATTGAGCTAAGAGAAGCAAAGTTTAGAAAGAACCACTGAATCAAGATCATGGCTGCAAAGGGAAACTTGAGGCAAGGAAGGTTTCAAGTCAATGCTAACCCAGATGCCCCAGGTTTGCCCAGGGGACACCTGAGAGCCTTTAGCACTGACAGCTTCTGCTGTGAGATGAGTAATAACTCCCTCTCCTTTTCTTAGAAGACTCTCTTAAAGCCAATGAGATGACGGGTGACAAAAAAGCTTACAAAAATCTTGGTGATGTCCTACACAACTGGAAACAAATACCGCTCCGCGGCATGTGGGATCCTCCCGGACCGGGGCACGAACCCTCGTACCCTGCATCGGCAGGCGGACTCCCAACCACTGCACCACCAGGGAAGCCCGATGTTACATCTTTTTAAAAAAGATAATTCCTACCATTACTCTCTTTTGAGGTATCATATAATTAAGGAAAACTCATTTTAGTGGTGTAGCTAAAAATCAGAACCTACCAATCAATTGCCTTTGGGTTGTGCTTATCTGTATCCAGACCTCTCCTTAAATTTTTCATCAACAGTAAGGAGAACGTGGGTGCAAATTGCAGAGATCTCAGGAGCAAGAGTGGCCACTGGCATGGACAAGAGGCAAAAGGTGAGAGGTGCCCCATTAAGGTAGCTTTCATTTTTCCTCTATTGAGCTCTTTGCCTAAGTTCAGGACTGGACTTGCTGTGACGGGAAAAGCCCACATCACTTACCTGTTATGGTAACTAAGCAAACTACAGCACATACTTTATCAATTATGTTTCATTTGGGTGAAACTTCACTTTGGAACTTATCATAAGAAAAATCTTGGGAAAGATGCAGAAAGTAAATCTAGTTTTCTTCTTGTCATTATGCTTATTTTTAAAGAATTAATTTGATCATGGTTTGGTGTTGAGGATGTCTTCAGATGATGCCTAAAAGGGTGGTGAACACAGTCCAGAGTAACTTCTTAGCTTTTTTGCCCACCTCAACATACACAAAAGATGACATTCTTAGAGCATTTCTACCTACTAAAGAATTTAAGGAAGTGAAGGTCATGTTATCATACAGGAAGAGTCTTGAATTTGTTTTCAAAAGTGAAAAATTGAAAGAGTTAGATGCTCTAACTGTTGTTAATGACTAATCTCTTGTGACTCCCTCAAAATGGATGGCAACACCCGAAGTGTGCTAATAATATAGTCTGAGATGCTCTTGTCCAGAAACCCTCTTGAGGACTCGAGATCCAGCTGAGACAACTCTTCCCACTCCAGAGTTCCAAGAATTCCACAGAACTCCTCTCACTCCAAACCATAGGATTTCTGGATAAGATGCAAAAACTTTTAAAATATATGTATAGCTTGAAAGGAAATACCTAGGCACCAGAACATAAGATGGAACTCAAAACTAGAGCAATATGTGTATGAGATGATATCAAAGTCCTGGGGACACTCGGCCCAGTCACAGGCTGTGTATGGCTGTGTATCCATATAGGGATGAAGGCCATGACTGAGGGCTCACACCAGGTGGGGAACTAGAACCAAGACCTCTGCTTAAGAGCAGAGTCCTGGAGGTCTGGCCTACTGTGAAGAGAGCATTAGACACACCACACTGGTTGCATAAAGGAAGCTTGTGCCCTTGGCACTTTGTGCATAAGAAGGAGTCTCCTCTGAGAAATTAATACTCCATGCAGGGGTTTCCCTGATGATGCAGTGGTTGAGAATCCGCCTGCCAATGCAGGGGACACGGGTTGGATCCCTGGTCCGGGAAGATCCCACATGCCGTGGGGCACCTAAGCCCGTGTGCCACAACTACTGAGCCTGTGCTCTAGAGCCTGTGCTCCACAACAAGAGAAGCCACCACAATGAGAAGCCCGCGCACTGCAACGAAGAGTAGCCCCCGCTCGCGACAACTAGAGAAAGCCCACGCACAGCAATGAAGACCCAACACAGCCAAAAATAAATAAATAAAATTAATAAGTTTATAAAAAAAGAAAAAAAAAACCTATGCAGAGGTATAAGATCTGAATTAATACCATCCACATGGTATGAGAATCCCAAGCCCAGAAATTAGTATGAAAATGGGTCCTGAATGGGGTGGAATCCCCGTGAGCTGGGCTGGAAAAAACACAAAATCTTTTTTTGAGGATACTTTTATAATGCAAAGGACCTGGAATATCTAAAGAAACAATGTACCTGCTAAAGATATGCTCACAATTAAAAATTACAGACTACATGAGGAAATGATCCACCATGAGGGAGAGTCGGGAGACAATAGCACCCCAGGAATTTGAGATAATACAGAATAAAATAAAACAATTAAGAGACAATAAAATAAGAAAATGCAAGGAAGAGAAGATGAAACGAATAGATTATTTAGTAAAAGAAAGATGTTAGAATGTGATATAAGTGCACATATTCCCACAAAGTCACTGAGTCATAATGAATCCAAATGGAAACCAAAGAATTGAAGGTAAACTTGACTTTTTTTGATTGTTATACTTTGGAACAGATTACCTGCAGGGATAATGGAAACTCAATTATGTGACTCTCATAGCTTTATAATTAAAACCATCTGATGGGTTTAGTTTATATTATAAATGCATAAACTTTTCATTGATTTTGAGCTGCTACATGAATAAATTCTCTTCCACAGAAACATTTTTCTAGTTTTTAACTCTTATCATCATCAGAATAATGCATCTTTATTATTTGAGACAAATTCTGAAATATGGTAAAGAGGCAAAAAAACTCAATAGTCTCACTACCCTGAAACACTATCAACATTTTAGTATATTCCCTTCCAGTTCTTCTTTCTGTGCACTGTGTCCTTACAGAGCTAAACTTGTACTGAAATGCAACTTAGTAGGCCCTTTATTTTATAAATTTAACATTACATCATGAGTATTTACCCATGTCCTTTAAAGTTGTTATAAATTTAGTTTAAAGGGTTGCATAATATTTCCTCATGGATATAGCATTTATCTCATAATTCTTTTATTATTGCCTATTCAGATTGCTTCCATTTTTTTCATTTCTATAACTCTGAAATAAATATTTGTGCATAAATCTTTGTTCACAGGGTTGATTATGCCCTGAGACTGTATCTATGATTTTTAAAATAAATTTATTTATTTATTTATTTATGGCTGTGTTGGGCCTTCGTTGCTGCGCATGGGCTTTCTTAGTTGCGGCAAGCGGGGCTACTCTTCATTGCGGTGTGAAGGCTTCTCATTGTGGTGGCTTCTCTTGTTGCAGAGCACGGGCCCTAGGCACCTGGGCTTCAGTAATTGTGGCTCACAGCCTTCCATAGTTGTGGCTCACAGGCTTCCTTAGTTGTGGCGCACAGGCCTAGTTGCTCCACGGCATGTGGGGTCTTCCTGGACCAGGGCTCAAACCCATGTCTCCTGCATTGGTAGGCAGATTCTCAACCACTGTGCCACCAGGGAAGCCCATACAATTTTTTTTAAATCAAGGGACAAGACTTGATTTTATAATTCATGTTTTCAAATGTATTTTTTTCCCATTCAACAAAATTTATTGAGTATGTACTATGTGCTATACACTTATTATTGTGCGTTTTTTTCCTCTGATTGTCAAAATCACATGCACTGTAGAAAATTTGGCAACCATACACACATGTGCAAGTGTGTGTGTGTGTGTGTGTGTGTGTGTGTGTGTGTGTAAAAGGAAAAAGTAGGAAAGAAGAAGCATGAGGGAATTCACCTACCTTCTTTGTATAGGATCTAAGTCAGTAAAGAGAAAACTTGAGTTTATTTCATTTGATCTTAAGAATATATCTGCACTAAAACAGGTGAATTAGATTACTTTCTTCCCAGACTTTCTTCCATTATAATTCTAGGATTTGATGACAACTTTTGTAGCTACATTCAAAAATGGTGTTAATAGGGAGGGTGGGAGAGAGGGAGATGCAAGAGGGAAGAGATATGGGAACATATGTATATGTATAACTGATTCACTTTGTTATAAAGCAGAAACTAACACACCATTGTAAAGCAATTATACTCTAATAAAGATGTAAAAAAAAAAAATGGTGTTAGCTTACCAAAATGTCCGTTCAACTAGAGCTTGTACCCATTGGAGCCATGTTTATAAACTCTAGCTCTTCATTTTGTTTCAACTAAGAAAAGTAACACTAACCTGATGTGACCAACTGTATCAAATTTACCCCACAATAACAACTTCCTAAAAAAATACAAATTAAAAAAAATTAAGTTGAACCTATTTCAAATAGGCCAACAACTGATTTTCTGTCTTACACACTAGATATATTGTTTTGCTTGTCTCTTCGGGTTCTGCATTGCAGAGAAAAGAATTTAAAAGTCATAATGCTAAAATCTGGAAATAATATACAGCAGGGGGGAAAAAAATCAAAGGACAGAAAATTCCTGTTAAATTCTCTGCTCTAAGTGCTGGATTCTTCTAGCACAGAGTTCTTAACTTCAAGGGCACTGTGTGTGGTTATGTGTTTATACACTGACTAGTCCTAGAGGGTGCCATTCGCAGTGAGCCCTGGTTGAGGACTCAAGCTTTGTAAGTCAGTTTGTGAATATATATATATATATTTATATATAAAATAAGATAGACTGAGATGACCTCAGAAAGAAGAAATGACGATTTATTGTATGAAGGGACTCATTTCTGAAGAAACAAGGAAAAGTGACAATCCTGTACACAGTTCAGGAAAATGAAACACCATTTTGCAGGGGAAATGTCTTTTGCACAGGGCACCAGGCTGGGATGGCACCATTACCAAATATTTGAAAGGTGGCTTTCAAAAGCTGAAGCTATGTATCAAAATATGGATTTTGTATCTTTATGTATGTGACTTTGTGTGCTGGGATTGTAGTTACTTGCCCTTTAGGATAGTTTTAGGTGCTCTCATTAAGTGCCAAATATACTGCCTATGAAGTTGATTAATTTACCAAATATTTCTCAAACACCCACGTTATGCAATATAAGATGTGAGGTCCTATAAGGATTAAAAAGATGAATAAGATATAGACCTTGACTTCATGTAGCTTGGACTTGATTTGGAATATAAGCATACAAGAATACATATGGTAGAGAAATACAAGATTTTTTTAAAAAAAGCTGAGGCTACAAATGTATGCCAGAAAGAAATTTAAGAAAACAGAAATGTAAGGACATAGAAATTACTGTAATTTAGTACTGAAATAATTCCTTAAACAATGTTCAGTGGTAAGGAAGAGGAAGCTCAAAATGAATAACAGGAAAAACTACAAGCTGGTTTTCACTCTGCAAGAATAGTTTCTCTTGTGCTTGTACTCCCCGTCTGTGACTTTTTCAAACCACTGGCCTAAACAAATGACTCAAAAATCTAAGAAAGGGGTGGACCCAGGTGGATAGATTCTGACTCTCCCAGCCTGAGCAAGCCCATAAAAAGTCAGGCTTGCCACAAGACATGATGGGTGCTGTCTAGAGCTGGCTTTTGAAGATGGCAGCTTCTTTACTTTCTGTCTCTGTGGCCAGCACTTTCCTTGGGAGTCAGGTAAGAATGGGTTTAGAACCCGGAGCAAGTGGCCTGTGCCTTCCTTTTCTCATCTGAAAAATGGGAAAACAATGAGCTCCTCAAGGAGGGATAATTAACATACGGAGACCATTTGCTACAGTGCCTGGCACACAGAAGTTTCAAAGAAAATATAGCAGGTGTTGAGCTGCTGTTTCGTAAGGAAAGATTGAGCTTGGAGCCAGACAGATGGAGTTTGGGTGTTGGCTATGTCACTTACAGCTTAGTGGCCCTGGGCGGGTCACTTCAACTCTGTACCTCAGTTTCCTCATGCCTAAAATGGGAATAATGAGAGCACCTGCTTTGTGGAGAGTTGTGAGGAATGAATGAGTTAATACATGTACAGTGCCTGACACACAGAAAATTCTCAATAAAAATCTTAGCCATTCATTAGAATAGGAATTAGCAAATTATTTTACCTATCTCACAAGGTTGTTGGGAGGTTAATATAAAACAATCCATAAAGGTACTTTATATTAGGTGCTTTGCTATTTTGCTCAAAAAAAAAAATAGAAATGGGAATCTGATAAGATATGCAGCAAGATGTGTAACTATTTAACTCACCGTGTATCTGATTTTGAGGTGATTGTGTGGGGTGAGAACAGTTCCCTCACTCACTTCCTGGCAGAGGCATATCTGATTCTAACTCACCTGGAAGAGACAGATGCCCACTTGAGATTTTGTTTTGGTCTTGCCTAGATATTTCCAGTCTACACAATTCCCTGATGGCTAAATTAAACTAAAAATCTAAGAATTCTGGAAACTGATTCACCTGGGAAGAACATTTGTGGCTCTGGGTCTTTTACAACAACATTTTATTTTTCTAAGTAAAGAAGTAACATGAGGAGGCCCTTAGTGCTGAAGGACCAGACTTCGTCACCTTGCCTCGGTTTCAGGTTTTCATGGGGCCTGTCAGAGGTCAAGAGAGGCCCAGGCCAGTCCTATATTAAACCAAAACAAAATAAAAAAGAAAGAAAAAGAAGGAAAAGAAGTGCAAAATAGAAATGAAAAAGTTACCACATGAAATGAAAAATATACCACAAAATTTGTGGTATATTTTCAATGTCAATATCTAAGGAGTAAACTGTTTCAACCTACACATGCACACGTGTATTTATTCAGTTCAATATAATTATGCCATTTATTCAGTTCAATATAATTATGCCATTTATTCAGTTCAATATAATTATGCCATTCCCAAAATGATTAAAGGAGTCATTGGGGGATTTATTAAAAATATTGATACAGGGCTTCCCTGGTGGCGCAGTGGTTGAGAGTCCGCCTGCCGATGCAGGGGACACGGGTTCGTGCCCCGGTCCGGGAGGATCCCACATGCCGTGGAGCGGCTGCGCCCGTGAGGATCCCACATGCTGTGGAGCGGCAGGGCCCGTGAGCCATGGCTGCTGAGCCTGCGGGTCCGGAGCCTGTGCTCTGCAACAGGAGAGGCCACAACAGTGAGAAGCCCACGTACCGCAAAAAAAAAAAAAAAAAAAAAAAAAAAATATTGATACATCATACACAACAGATGTGGCCCAGTAATGAGACCCAGAATTAAGTTGGGTGGTGATATCTTCTTTCTTCAAACCTGCCAATGCTTCTCTGTAATTATAGGTATAACCTGGTGGCCTTGAGGCCCTTTGTGACAGAGGACCGGGGCCAGTGGCCCTTGTGGTGTTCCCCTTTGTAGGCCCAGGGCATCTGCACTTAGGAATATCCAGCTTATATAGGTACCACTGCCTGTTTTTTTTAATGTCAACTCTCTCCTGCGGTCAAAGAGTGGATTAGCCTGTTAGTCTGGGCTGAACTGGTACACTTACTAATGGAATCCATTTGTTTTTTTCCACTTCTATGTGTTTATTGCTCTTTGAGAAAGAAGATCAGTTTGATCCCTTGTTTTCAGTGAATAACAGTCAAAGTGCAGCCTAGGGGCTTCCCTGGTGGCACAGTGATTGAGAATCCGCCTGCCGATGCAGGGGACACAGGTTCATGCCCTGGTCCGGGAAGATCCCACATGCCGCGGAGCGGTTGGGCTCGTGAGCCATGGCCGCTGAGCCTGCGCGTCCGGAGCCTGTGTTCCGCAACGGGAGAGGCCGCAGCAGTGAGAGGCCCGCGTACCACAAAAAGAAACAAAAAACAAAAAACGAAAACAAACAAAAATAAAAGTGCAGCCTAGAATAGAATGACAAGTGTACAGTGATAGAATCAATAGGCCTTGGGTGGGAGGCAATGGAGGACATAGATTTTGAGCAGGAGACAAAAATAAGCGCACACATTCTTAAAGGAAGCTACTGATGAGGGCTCTTTCTACAAGAGAGGACCTCTCAGTAGCCTAAGAGGAGTCTGGAAACTAATGAAAGCCTCCAAACAGGAGCACGCTGGTCAAAGTTCAGTCCAGCCCTGGGCTGTTATTGCCCATGCAGCCATTATCTCTGATTTGTTAGGAAGGCATGAGGTTTCCAACTGGGCTGAGTAACCATGAGTTCATATGCGGATTGTCCACTTCCGTGAAATTTCATTTTCAGATATCATAGGAGGCTTCCATTTCTCCATTTCCTAGGAAAAGCTAGGAATGAGGGAAAGGAGGAGGGAGAGAGGGAGAGAGAATAGTAAGATGGAATCTTGGCAGATGGCAGTTGGTGCCAGTGAGTTAAGAAGGCTCAAGTTGGGTGGAGGGAACCTGAGGATCGGGAACCTTGGTGTGAGGCCCAGGGAGAGGGAACAGACATAAGCGGAGGGAGGGATAACAACCAGCTGGCCTCAGCCTGGGGGAGGAGAGGTCCCACTGTGTGACCCTGTGGAGAAGGACTCATGAAAAAGTCTGGAGCTGGTTTAAAATGACAGTTTATACCGTTTGTCAGATCGGGGAGTGGGATGGCCAGTTGGGATGGTGGGGATACAAAGAAGGCTTAAGGCTTGGGGCCAGTGTCCCAGAAACCCCTCTCCCTGCTTCTCATTCCTTTCACTAAGATGCACTGCTAAATGATTTAATTGATGAATAAAAGGGTCACAAACTTTTTGATACATCTTATCTGGCTTCCATGCAGAAGCTGAGGGCCTTTGTTAAAGTATGTCAGGTCCAACTGTTCTCCAGTGGTTTCCTGTCTCCCCAGAGTATAATCTGAAGTCCTTTCCAAGGCCTGCAGGGTGCTTGAGGACCCAGCAGTGCCCTGCTGCCTCTTCTGACTTCTCTGCTTCCTTTCTCCCCTCAGCCACCCTTCCAGGCCCCAGACCCCTTTGCTTTCCTCTAATGCAAACTACCAAGCCTTGGCCCTCCCTGGTCCCCAGACTCCATAGGGCTGGTACCCTCTCACTTCATTCAGACCTCTTTCTCTGAATTTATTAGTTTCCTGGGGCAGCCATAACAAAGTACTATAGACTGGGTAGGCTTAAACAATGGAAATTAGTTTTCTCAGGGAAGGATGTGAGGGAAGGATCAGTTCCAGGTCTCTCTCCCTGGGTTACAGGTGGCCGACTTCTCCCTGTGTCTTCACATGGTCTTCCTTCTATGTGTCTGTGTCCAAATTTCCTCTTCTTAAAAGGATCCCAGTCATAACAGATGAGGGGTTACCCTAATGATCTCACTGTAACTTATTACCACTTTAAAGACCCTATCTCCAAATATGGTCACATTTTGAGGTACTGGGGGTTAGGACTTCAACATATAAATTTTAAGGGGGACAGTTTTATGGGACAGTTAAGCCCGTGTTAGCCTCTTTTCAAAGAAGACTCCCTGACACATCCAAAATAGTGTCCCTATTAACTGACACACATTTATTCATTTTTGAAGGTCTCCTACTTCAGTGTCAACCCTAGAGGGCCAAATTCTTTGTTTTGTTAACTGATGTATCTCTAGTGCCTAGCTGATGCCTGGAAAGTAGCAGGCGCTCAATAAATATTCATGAAAGGATGAATGCATATTATGAAACCTTTACAAATTACTCTGCAAAAAGCAATGACAGAGAAAGATGTTCAAGGTATACTGTTAGGTGAAGAAAGCACATTTAAAAAAACTGCATGTGTAGCATAGTTTCATTTTAAAATCATATACATATAATTTATCTTTATTAAAATAAGACTTAGAGAACAAAACAAAAAACAAAAAAAATAAAGCTTGGAGAGATATGCAAAAAAATGGTAATAGTGGGTGGCTCTGGGGGTGGGATTTTGATTTCTCATTTATGTGTATTTTCTAATATCTCTTTAGTGAATATATATTACTTCTGTAAGAGTAAAAAGACAATAAATTTATTAAAAGTTAATAGAAGATATTTACTCATAACTTGTAACTGGCTGTTATGTTGAGAGAGAAAAAATATATTATTTGTCTTTTTCACTGGGGAAGGGTAGGAAACAGTACATGGGCAGTTCCTTGGAGCCCAGTGGCTGATAGCACAGCCCACGGAATCCACGTAGCCTGGATTCAAGTCTTCATGTTCCACCTTCTAGATTTGTCATCTAGGTATACCTGTCAATTGTACTGAGTCTCAGTTTCTCATCTATAAAATGGGGTAATAGTGGTACACTCAAGACTTGGGACTGCCTTCCATCTCTGGCCCAGACTGGAATTTGATTCTTTTGAGCTCAATGATTTAGAAATTTTAGGACACAGAAAGTCAGGGACCAACCCAAGGATTTGACTCTCCCTTTATTCTCTGTCAAGGGCAGACCAAGCAATATCAAAAGTACCCCTCGGGCTTCCCTGGTGGCGCAGTGGTTGAGAGTCTGCCTGCTGATGCAGGAGACACGGGTTCGTGCCCCCGTCCGGGAAGATCCCACATGCTGCAGAGCGGCTGGGCCCATGAGCCATGGCCGCTGAGCCTGCGCGTCCGGAGCCTGTGCTCCGCAACGGGAGAGGCCGCAGCAGTGAGGGGCCCGCGTACCGCAAAAAAAAAAAAAAAGGACCCCTCACATTGCTTCTGGGTACAGGGCCTGGGATGGGGGGAATAATGAGGCACTTGCTGCCAGTGCCAAGTTTTTAAGGGGATATCAAAACAATGATCAAGATAAACAATATTTTAATGGAATATTTTTAATGAAAATATGTTTAAAAATCTATAATGTACAAAATATCAACAATTTTAATAGAGCCAGATAAGTATTACTAATTTCTCCTTTGTTTCAGGCTCCATTATGGCTCAGCATGGCACTGCTCCCAGCCCACAGACTGAAGGTGGGGAACCTTCAATTATTCAAATCATTATTAATAGTTACTTAATTATAATTAATTATCCAAATTATCCTGAGCCTCAGAAGTGGCATTGCTCTCTCTGTGATTATTTGGCCCTCAGTCAAGGCCCTGTAAGGATACCTGTAGGGAATGTATACTTTTCTGATCCGGTTTATTTCTTTCTCCTCAACAGACACCTAATCACAATTGCTACCTAACCACGACCTTCTTATCTCATTGAGGACTCTGAGAGGCAAGTTTCTCCCTATTCTTTTATAGAAACATAAAATGCCAGCAAAGCATGATTTCTACCCAAAAGAGCGCTAAACAGAGCTTGCAGATGTTTCAGGCTTCTCCCCTGATACTTCTGGAGAAGGGCACACAGACCTTGGCATACCTTGCTTCAAAAGCAGTCAATAGCAAACAGTGTGTTCATTCCACCTACTTCCCAGAAGGGAAGATCCTTATGTAATGGGTCAGATGGGCCTTTGGTCCCAGGTGGAGAGTCTCCCTGCGGGACTTTTATATTACTGTATTTTGGGGGTTTTGTGGGTATTCGTTTCTGCATGTCAAGCACTTCACAGTACACATTCACATGGAAATTACTAATTAAAAGTAGCACTGATAACAACATTTAGAGTGCTGTTTTCATCAATGCTTTCATTTTACATAGGACACCTCCTTTGCTCTTTGACAGAGCAAATTAGAATCTACTCAGAAGGAGTAGAAAAAGACACATAGAAGCGACACTGGGTAGTTTACTACAATGGTACTGACTATACCAGTACCATTGAATGCTCTACTTACTAAAAAATCCGGATTATAATGTTCTGAAGTTGGGAATGAGAGAAGCCAAGTTGTTCCACATCAAATCAGGTATGATAGTTATTCTTAACATTTTTTGTTTACATACATCATTGAAAATATGATGATAAGGGTAGACTCTATGTCCAGAAAAAATGTACATATTACTTACACACAGAATGCTCTTCTATAAGAACTAGTCGTAATACTCAAGATAGAATCCAATTAGTTACAACACACAAATATAATATATAATCCTGTTCACTTGACCATCATAGACTTTCTTGCATCTAATCTAGTTTCATTCTAGAGTTTAAGCCTCTCTCCACTTTTTCTGTCCTCTTAGCTTAAGACAAGATCATTACAGAACTCCTTGTGTAAATTTTTCATACGTGCTTGCAAAGGGCTATGAAATTTTATCATGATCATTCTTGAAGTTGAAACTTCTCTAATCTTTTCTTACAGATTGTTCGTTACAGAGAGTGCTTTCAATATCCAGTTTCAATATCTAGTTCTCCCTTCTGCATTAGTCACTCAGCTATATGATTACATTTTCTGAGCCTCCCTTGCAGCTCTGTGTGGCCATGTGACTAAGCTTTAAGCCAATGATATGTAAGCACTGTACTATGTGGATCTTCTGAAAAATCTCCCTTCTCCTTCACCCTACTGCCTGGAATGAAGTCACAATAGCTGGAGACCAATAGCCATCCTGGGCCATGAGTTTGAGATGTGATGGATAAGACTGTCTGTTGAATCCCCTATTAGAAGATAAATTTCATGAGAACAGGGACCTTGTTTTTCTTGGTCAAAGCAACATTCTCTGCACCTAAAAAGTGTGTCCTGTGGTAAGGGCTCGGGTATTGAACAGCTACTGAATGAATAAGATGAATGAATGAAGGAGTTTACTCCAGATCCATGTAAAACACTAATAATAAAGTTCTCCCAGGGAATGTTCAGCCATCAGTAGGCATATGCAAGGTGTCAGATTCTATCACAGAATCAAACTCTTGCTTAATTCAAACCACATTACTTCTCTTTGCTTCCTTTTGCTCTCCCAGACTTGCCGCTGTCATAAAAGGATTCAGTTTTTTCTTACTGCCCTCCAATGTTCTCTTAAAACAAAATATTTTCAAATCTATTTTCATAATGATGCTTCCTAGTATTTTTTTCTGCTTAGCAAGTTAAAAATTCTTTAATTTTCAAGGTCACACCTACCTATTTTTGTATGCATCTGCTGTTAAATGCAGGCACTATTTTGAAACGATCTTAGGCGTTGTCTCAAGTCTACAAGAATCATCCAAAATGGTATCTAATGACATTCCTAGGACTTCAGACAATATCATTATTGTCATGGAATGTAGTCAGTAGGTCCTAAGGATTTAACAAGATGTTGTTTACTGAAACTGAACTTCATTGAATCCTTTCCCATTCCACCGTGGTTTCCCACATTTCAATCTGTTGCCTGTTTTTGTCCCCAAACCTTACTTATATCTTTTAAACAACTAAATTAAATATTAATCATCCTTGCTTCCCTGATATTCCAGGTGACCTTTTCCTCCTGGTATCCTTTTAATAAAGAAGAATATTCCCTGTGGTCTTTTTTTGGTCTCTTATGTGATTAAAGCGTTTGTAAAGTTCCCACTTTTTGCAATTACATGTCATTTTCTTCTTAATTTTTTAAACTCTTCCCCCCAAAGTTGTTGCTATGTCTTTTAACTATTTGGAGGAACAAATAGTTCACATCTTCCACTTTTGTGACATACCTATTTATACCTGAGCTCCTTGGTTTTTGCTCAAATTTCTTTTCAATTTATCCAACTTTGAGGGAAGATACTGTTTCTGGTTTTGTTAGGTATATTGAGCTTTTCTGATGTGTAAACTTCTCTACACGTTATCCTCTCTTTCCCAGAGTAGCTTTCCAAACAGAAGCCTATTATAATAGAGAAAAGTAGAGGTCGTCAGATGAGCTCTTCCTAAACCTGTCCTCTATCAGAGATGTCTCAATTCTGACAGACCCAGAATAGAGGTCTCTCACCCAGGTCCTCTCTCCTTGCTTTTCTCTCAGTCCAAAGCTAATCTATGCCTGCCCTGGAATGCATCCAGTTCTGCCTTCTTGGGGACCTTGCTCTGTCAATTCTGCCATCTCCTCTAACCTCAAACTCCTTTTTTCTCTATCAGCTCTCACCCTTTAACATATAAATATACTCACATTTTTTTTCCATCTTAAAAAAAAAAAAAGCATTCTTAACTGTACATCTCCTTCTAATGACTACCACATCTCTCTTCTCAACCAAATGTTTGGGAAGAGAATCCTTGTCTCCATTTTCTCACCTCCTATTCATTTCTCCTTTCTTTTTTTAGAGGGGATCACATAAAGTTCTTTATTACAGACCTACAAAAAATGAGGGAATTATGTATATTACTCTCACTTGTTTGGGTTTCGTTTTTTTTTTTACAAAACAGCAGCAGGAAAGAAAAATGTAGGAGGCAGATGAACCAGGCACTGGGGTTCAGATCAGAAGGGAGACCAAGCTGTTACTGCAGGCTGGCCCCAGGACTCTGTCCCAGCATCCTAGGAGCACTGCGGCGACAAGCCCTAGAGGGAGCAGAGAGTGGGTGGGGAGACGGCTGTCCCAGCTCGGAGGTGGCACCGCCCCTTGGGCGGCCACCCTGGCGGTCAGCCAGGTTGGGAGCACTTGAGGCTCCTGTGTTTGGAGGTCTGGTCTCCAAAGCACGGACCCACAGGGGCCAGGCAGAGGGAGGAGGTGGAAAGGGCCAGGACAGAAGGGCTGTGGGTTCTATCTGGGTCCCCCGGGACCACGGGGCCCAGGTGGGCGGGGGCAGTCAGGACGCTTCCCTGCTTGTCAGACAATCAGCTTCTTCAGGAAGGCCTCCAGCTGGACCTCATCCTTGATGCCCACAAACTTGTCCACCACATCCCCATTTGTGTGTGTGTGTGTGTGTGTGTGTGTGTGTGTGTGTGTGTGTGTGTGTGTGGTACGCGGGCCTCTCACTGCTGTGGCCTCTCCCGTTGCGGAGCACAGGCTCCAGACGTGCAGGCTCAGCAGCCATGGCTCACGGGCCCAGTCGCTCCACAGCATGTGGGATCTTCCCGGACCGGGGCACGAACCCGTGTCCCCTACATCGGCAGGCGGACTCCCAACCTCTGCTCCACCAGGGAAGCCCCACATCCCCATTCTTGATGGCCAGCACGGTGGGCACAGCTGACACCTCTTACTCTATGGCGAGGTCTGTGTGGTCATCAGTATCCGGCTTGGCCATCACCACCTTTCCATGCTGCTTGGCCACCACCTTCTCTAACCTTGGCCCCAGGATCTTGCAGGGACCACACCACTGTGCATGGAAATCCACAACCACTGGTGTCTCATTGTTGACAACTCAGTCTTGAAAGTCTGGTCCATCCTGGATGTTAAAGGTCGTTGTACAGACTCTGGTGGTGTATATTGACTGGGCTTGGCTGGGTGTTACTGTCAGGTTATTAGGACTGTGGGGTCTGCAGGGACCTGGTGGCAAGGGGCGCCCACTGACTCTGAGAGGGCTTCCTGCAGATTATGGAGGCCAGGAACCTCCTCAGGAGAAGTTGCTGAGCCATCTCCCTGCAGCGAGAGCAGAGGGATGCACAGCACAGCCCTCCCCACCAGTCAAGGGCACTTCTGTTCCCTATTCATTTCTTTGCTCACTGCCTGCCATCCAGCTTGCACACATCCCCAGTCACCCAATTGTGACAGCCAATGGTATTTGTAGCTTTCCTGCCCCACGGACAACACTGGACAATTACGAATGGAGCATCTACTGGCCAGGTACTGTGCCAGGTGCTCTGCTCCAGAAATGAGAAGCAGATGTGATCCCTACCCTCATGGGACTCACGTGATCATTCATTCCTGATTTATACTCAGGTCCCTTGATTGCCACTGGTCCCTTTGGCAGGTTTACTTAAATGCCACTTAAATCTCCCTATTTTCGAAGACCCCTTCTTTCCTTCCCTTCCTTCTCTTCCTTCCTTCTTGCTTTCCTTCCTTTCTTCCTTATTATACATGTCTTCTCAAGGCAATCACTTCTATACCTACAGCTTCAATTACTTTGTGTATACTCTAATGACAACACAATTTTAAATGTTGTTTTCATTTACCAGTCTTATTTTACATAGGATGCCTCATTTACTAAAACCATAGATTCCAAGTTGCTCCATGAAAAATGTGATATTCTTAGCTGTCAACATTAGGGAATTTCCCCAACCACATTTTTTAATTGATTTAATGTGTTATTTTTGAAAACATAAGTTGGGATATCACAAAATGGACTAAGCCTGCAGAGCTTTACTTTCAATCAGAGAGCTCCATCTCCATGCTCCACTTAACAGAACCTAAAATGATCTTCCTTCCCAAACCTCTTCCTTTTCCTGCACTATCTAAGAAAAAGTAACCACACTCTACGTAGTTCCCTAAGCCAGAATAGTAGCAGCCATTTTTGCTTCTTTTCCCCTTCTCGCTCCATATCTAGCTACTAAGCACTTCTATTCTTCCTCCCAAATGACCTCAGATCCTTTCCCTCCACTCCAATCTCTTCCACTGCCTTTAGTTTGAACCCTCACTCCTCTCTTAGATGAGTATAAAGTCTCTTATTGGGCCTTGTTGCTTCCATCAGTCCTACTTATTGTCGAGTGACCTCACTACAAACCACCTGATAGTGACTCCTTAACTTCACAACATTCAATGGCTCTCATGTTTCTGGGAAAAAAACCAAGCTCTTTACCCCAGCATCTACTTGGGGTTAATAGACCTAGGTTTGAATTTCAGGTTTAAGTACTTTGCAGCAGTGTGACCTCAGACAATTGGGCTTCCTAAGCCTTTGTTTTCTCACCGTGCCTGAGGTCATTGAGGGCAGGACTGTTTCCCACAGACGGTGCCTGGCATGTAGGAGGGACTAATCAATGTTGAATGGAAGGAAAGTATTTTAAAATCCACATCAAAAAATTGTTCCTCCTTAAAAAAAGAAAATCCTGATACACTATGCCACTTCCAACCAAATTTGACTTCTACCTTTATTTTCTGATAATCACAATAAGGTGCCTTTGGGGATCCACACAATCAGGGATCAAATCCTGGCCACACCCCTGATCAATCGTGTGCCCTTGGGAACGTTACTTAGTTTCTGTAAAATCTGTAAAATGAAGGTTTCTGAGGATTTTCTTCCCGAGGGTTAAATGAGTACCTCACTTGGAACGGGGTCGGGCGCATAGTGTTTGCCAAACGTTAACTATCGTTATAATCTTCATCAAATCAAGACCGTGGTACTCCACTTTGTGACTCTCAAGTTTGTATGAGAAAATCGTGCTTTAATGCGTTGTTGTTGGCTAAAGTAGGGAAACCTGGAAACTCCTGCCGTGGAAGAGAGAAACGGGCGAGAAAAGCGAGTTGCGGAATCCCAGCGTCTCAGAGGTGGGAGGGAGGAGTTCGGTACCTAATTTACCCATGAGGAAGTGGAGGGGTGACGTGTCCTCGAGTATCATTCAAGACACAGCCACAGCTCTTTATTGAGAGTAGGACCAAGGCCCCGGTGGTTGCTATGGTTAAACTGCAGGCGGAAACTAACACTCTTTGGAAGGCAAGACAGGAGGAGCATTCAGTTACAAAAAACGGTCAAAAACTGGGGTGTAACTAAGTTCGTTGAGCAATACATCAAATGAGTCAATTGTCGACCCGGTGAAACCGAGTTGCTAACTGAACTGGCATTTTACGAACAGGGGCTTTCTACAGAGCCCACTCACTGACTCAGGACGGCTTCGATTAACAAACTCCCGCGGCGCTTCCCGCAAGATCGGAAAGCTCGGAGCGCGAGAGATGAATGGAAACCAGAGTCCGGGGCGCGCCGCTCGGGGGGCGGAGCAGCCGCGGGCGGGGGCGGGGCATTGTGAGTCACATGCCTGCGCGCTGAGGAGGGCGCGTGGAGGGAACTCTGGTCGTGATTGGTCCGTCGTAATCAGGTGACCGAAGGACACGTTCCGGTAGGCAAGGGCCGGCCAGGCTAGCTACTTTCAGTCGGGAGGTGGCGGCGGAAGAAGGAGGAGCTCCGGCTGCGCTCTCTCCCGGCAGTGGCTGTGCGTCTCAGCGCTTGTCTGGTCCCCACCCCTTTTAAATAAGCCGGTCTGGTCGCCGCCCTCACAGACTAGTTGGCTGCGGGGAGGCGGGGGCGGCGGGGTTGCGGCCGGGGCCGGAGCCCTGCCCGGGGCCCGGCGGCTGGGCGGACGGGCGAGCGGCGGGCGAGGTTGCGCCTACATGCGTGGCGCAGCCCCGGCATATCCCGGGGCTGCCAGTGCCCGCCGCGCCATTGTTGGGGGAGGGGGCGGCTGCTGAGCGCGGCGGAGTCGGGGGGCGAGCGGAGGCGGCGAGGAGTGGAGGCGCCCCATGGGGAACTCGCTGTCTTGTTGCGTGTCCCCCAATGCCAGCCCCAAGTTGGGCCGGCGCACGGGGTCAGCGGAGCCGGACTACGAGTCTGATGTCTACGAGGCGGCGGCCGGGGACGCGGTGGCAGTAGCTCCGGCGCCGGCTGCCGTGGAACCCGCCGAATTGGATTTCGGAGGTGGCGAAGGCCACCACCTGCAGCACATCAGCGACCGGGAGATGCCCGAAGGTAAGAAGCGGCGGGCGCGCCTCGCTCCTCGCGGGGTAGGCGCCGTCTGCTCTCGGGCTTACCTCTGGCCTCCGCCGCCCCCAGGGTCCCCCGGGAGGGAGCCGCCGCCTAGGGCTCCTTCTTGCCCGGAGTTGGCTCTCCCAGGGCTGGGCACCGGGGACGAAGGCTGGCTCTGCCTGGCGTCCCCACCCCTTATTCTTTACCCGTCGCGTCCGGCCAGTCTCCTTTCCTCTTCCCTACCCGAATGCCCAATTCTTTCCCCCGTTCCCATTTCCCAGCCCGGCCTGAGACCCTCCAGTCCGCGGCCCTTCCTGTTCGTGGTTCTATTTAACATCTCGTGGGACTTAGCAAAGACTTTCTGGTGTATTCTCTCTTTTCTTAATGAAAACTTAAATACTCTAACTTCGGCGTATCCATCCCGTCTCCCTATCCAAATGGTACCTAAGCGAAGGAACTAGGTAAGGGCCTGATGATAGACTTAATTCGTTAAGGTAGTTGATACTCGAGACAATTAAGACAAACATTATAGGATTTGTCATTTAAATTCAAAATAGATCTGGACAGAGTCAATGTGGTGTTCTTAAGTAAAATTCTTTGGATTTTAATGTTTTCAGTCGCCCTGATAGAAGCTACTTTATCCCTTCTAACTGTAATTTGAACACGATAGGAAAGAAAATGGTGGGAGGGGGCTTAAAATAACTGTGAACGGTGTGAAACGTTAATGCCACGGCTGCAGAGAATAGTTTTGTTTTGTTTTTTTCTTTACCAAAGGAGACCCCATGGAGTTCTGATTACTTTAAAATTCCCACTTTGACACAAGTATGTCTTCAGCTGCACAGCCTTAACCGACTTCATTTACCCGTTGCCTGTTCTAAGGGAGGGGCGACATGGTTCCTGAGACTGCTGGACAAAAGTTTCAAAGGAGAAAAAACAAATTCAGATTGTAATTTGTAATGTACAGGTTTGGGAGTTAACATGCCACATCCATTAAGCAGAAAAGTGTCTCCATGGCTCCCTCCCCTCCCCCTCCCCCCC
>NW_006790338.1:918373-937454 GCF_000442215.2 Lipotes vexillifer | reverse complement strand
CCCCCCCCGCCCACCAGTAGAATCCTATTCAACTTTAAGAATATTCAGGTAAAAGTTCTGAAGACTAAATGGCTGGTGGGGTGGGTGTTGTCGGGGAGGAGAGGAGAGAAAGAAGAGAGGAAATGTTTGATTTTTGCCTCTAGAATTCCTGAAAGGGCTGGCTCTAGGTTAAAAGAAAAATTTCTGGGTAGCATAGTGGCACTTTAATAAAGACTGTGTTCTTTGAAGTATAAAACATTGTATCATAAAGATGTTAAAGCCCCACTGGCCCATTTGTTTCATTTAAATGCCAGAGATTATTTCATTATTTCATAGACGAAATGTCTTACAGCTCTTCTGTTTAAATTTTAGTTGGGTTTACTTAATTTCCTTAAAAGTTAGAATAATTAAGCCTGTGGATTCACCCTTATGATGGACGTGGCTTTGTAAGTGGAAACTACTCCCTTTTCAGAATAGTTAGGTATTGTGAAAAAAATGAACAAATTATGTGAATTAATTGTAACTTTAAACACAAAGCATGTAAGTACTTGTGAAAACTGCTCTGCTTGTTGCTATAAGGTAAGCCTCTAAAAGATTTTTAAAAACAGTTAGTAGTTGGCTAGTGTAGGATGAGAGACGAAAATTGGACCTTTATAGAATTCTTTTAAGATTTACAACGCATTTTCATGTGTATTTCATTTGGGCCTTCCATCTACAAATAAGGCCCGTGTATATTCTCCCTCTATTGCCGATGAAGAAGCCAAGACTTAGAGATCTGAAATGACTGTGTAACACAGCTACTGAACAAAAGAGACAGAATTGGGAGGTGGTAGATATGCCAAATTCAGTTCTTGGGATGCTTAAGAAACTGTTTAGAGTGCACCTTATATTTTATAATTTATCCATAAGTTAGGCCTATCTCAGCATACTCCAGTTTTGATTATTGCCATTCCAGTTTATTGTACACAACTCAGAAGCAACATTTACCTCTCCATTCTACGTCTGTACATTCATTGTAATGGATATGAATAAAAGTAGAAGTCATGAAATAGCCTAAATTTACCAGTCAGGTAAACACGTTGATATATTTTAAAGAGTTTGTTCTGGTGAAATCCAGTTGAAGCCGAGAATGCCCTGGACAGAGGGACATAAGGGGAAGCTGGTAAGCGGGCAGGTAAGGTACTAAGTATTTAGCATACGACTATGTATGATAAGGAAGGAGTGCTAAATCAGGAACTGGAAAAATAGAGTTCATGAGTACAGAATTTACCTTTTTATGTTTAACATGATTGTTAAAATTTCATTTCAATTTGTCTTTTTGGGGGGGGGCATTCAATAAAGTGATAAGAGAAACCTCAATTTCAGCATTTGCCTATTAATTAAGTTTCCATAGAAACAAGGTCAGAACGCCAAATATAAAGTACAGGCACATTGGAAGTTTGCTCTTAATGTCTTTATTTCAGACAATTTTATAATCAGTTTCCCTGGAAACTGAGAAATACCTACTCAGATATGAAACATTTTGGCTTTTCTACAGTGAAGAATTATTTGGTTACTTAGAGAAAATCGTACATAAATGATGCTTTGTCTTGTTCTTCAGAAACACTGGAGAAGAACATCATTTCTTCAAGCCATTTCAAAAAAGTAACTCCTAAGAACGTAGTATAGATTTCAGATAGACTCAAAAGAATTTTTTTTACTTGTCTTTAACAGTATATCTAATATAACTGATGGTAGTGTCATAATAGAAAATAAGATGCTACGGTCGTAGTATCTGATTTTATTTTTATTCGTCAACTTTTCATACAGCCTTTATGTTGTGACCTTAGGAGCTTTGCTAATTTTCTGGTGAAAGGTGCTCTCCCAAGTGACCCCTCCCTCCCATTCCCCTGAAGAGTGGGTAGGGAAGGAATTGGCAATATGATGTGGGAAAACCTCTGAGCAACAGATCTTTCCTCTTTCCAGTAGCCATTTTAAACACTTTTTTTTTTTTTTTTTACTTTTTTTGGTGACAATAAACATTTGATGTAAGAGATTTAGAAAACACAGAAAAGTCCTTCACTCACACTCAGAATATCCAGAATTTTTATTAATATTTTGGTGTCGATTCTGCCTGAACCTTTTGTATGCATATAAACATAACACTGTGTTTATTTTACAAAGATGAGATTGTTCTTTATGTGCCACTTTGTAATGAAAAGTAATGACATGAAGCTCCTGGAACTGTGCTGACACCTAGAGAGTGCTCCAGGATGATGTATTTCCATGCAACTGCACATAGCTCTACAGCCTGCCTTTTACCAACTGTTTACTGTGCCATCGAATGGTTGGAGCATAATTCATTTACCCAGCCTTTATGGTTGAGCATCTTATATAATCCCACTATAATGCTTTATTCAGGGGACACAGATAAAAACTGATGCATTGTATTGATACTTCCCTGTAGCATTCTGATTGTATACTTTGTCTTATGACTTAATTGAATTCATAGGGTGAGTCATTTTGTAGTTAAAGTATTTTAACATTAAATGTTCTTTTCCCCAAATTAAAGTTACCACTGGTTTTTCACTGAACATTAGATTTCCTCTTTTAGGTTTTCGTGGTTCTTGGTAGCCTGTCTTGTGTCTTTGATTCTGAGTAACTATACTACTCTAAGAGATCTGAAATTAACTCTGGTCTTAGGTGACAGACACATCAAAAGACAGCATTAGAAGAAATCGTAGATGATGTGGGAAAATTGGGAGAAACTTAACTGGTTTTGGGTACACTGAAACATGATTATTAGGCACCATTCCAGAGGCAGGACAGACAGTGGTTAGACAAGACAAAGCCTGTACCCTAACTCAGGTCCTTACTTTCTAGAGGTGCCTGGGGGCTGACAACACAAGAATAATGTCAGGTAGTGAGACACTGAGAAGAAAGAAAATGAAGGTAATGGGCTGGGGAGGAGGACAGTTTTACAAGTGGTGGTTAAAGACAGCTTCTCTCCTTAAGCGACCCATGAGCAGTCCTGAGAGAGCCATGTGAGGATGTGGGAGAAGAGGCTTCTGTGCAGTTCCTAAGAAGGGAATATGCTTGATGCGTGCAAAGGACAGAAAGATGGGTGGCTGCAGCTGAGTGAATGAATGCCAGGAGGAATATAGGGGATTAAGACCTTGGATGCCTGTGGACCTTGACAAAAAAATATGAATTTTAGTCTAATTGTAATGGGAAACCATTGAAGGATTATATGCAGGGGAATGATGTTAATTCTTAGAAAAAGGGAAGGGGGGTAGAGAGTGGAGGGAGATGAGACCAGCTACTGTGTGAGAATAGACTGTAAGGGTGGAAGGAAGCAGGGAGGGAAACCAGTTAGGAGGCTGGTGCAGTATCTCAGGTGAGAGCCAACAGTGGCTTGAACAAAAAAGCGATATTATTAAGGGCCTAAAATAGGCTGGAGTATATAGATTGCTCTTGCATTTCATTTGATTCTCACCATGTTCTGAGTTAGGTAGTGTAGTAATTTTTCTCTTAGGTATAAATTGAGTTGTCCAAGGTTTTAAAAATGAGTATTGTTAGAGAGTAGGACTGTAAATTCCAAATTCATGGCATATAGGAACAGAATTTATTCATGACATTATGTGAGCTTCTTTGGAATACTACCTTTTTTTTTTTTTTTTTTGCGGTACGCGGGGCTCTCACTGTTGTGGCCTCTCCTGTTGCGGAGCACAGGCTCCGGACGCGCAGGCCCAGCAGCCATGGCTCACGGGCCCAGCCTCTCCGCGGCATGTGGGATCTTCCCGGACGGGGGCACGAACCCGTGTCCCCTGCATCAGCAGACGGACTCTCAACCACTGCGCCACCAGGGAAGCCCAATACTACCTTTTTTCTCACCCTTTTGTTGTTGTTGTTGTTTTAGTGTATTAAAGTAATAAAACTTTAGAGTTAAAACAGTAACACTGCATAATGTGAAATGAAGGTAACTTGCAACCCAGAAACGTTCTTAGAAGTCCAAGAAACTGAGTAAAGTACTCTTTAGCAATATATAAAGCCAGGTATACCTACCTATATGTCACTTGTCAGTCATGATCACTGTAAAACTGATTGAGGATTAAAATAAGGCAAAACTGAGAACCAAGGTAGAGGCAGGTACAGAAGCAGTTGGAAACCAGAGTTGGGAAGTTTGGAAGCCAGGATTGTCAGAAGCTAGGAAAGCAGGATCAAGGCTTGGGTGAGCAGTAGACTGGCAGGTGCAGAGCCTGCTGTGTACCCCTCTGGTGAGGCAGCCTAGCTCAGGGCTGGCTGGCAGGGACTCCCTGACTGGGGTGGAAAGTGTGGACTCAAGGAGATGAAATCATCAGTTTACATGGTAATTGTAAGAATTGTAATGTTTGTATTATGAGCCATAAAACTAATACATTGTACAGTATAGGGATGCTAGGGCAGTTCAGTAAATGCAGTGGTTACCTTTAAGTAAACTGGTGCTCAGCAGTTAGCCCAGAAACTGCTGACATCTCCTGTTTATTTGGAATATATCGAAATCAGTATGTTGATATTAATCTCTTTCTGAAATATGCTGCTTCTGTCAGATGCTTTCTTGGTCACTTCCCTCTCCCTCTAATACTTTAACAAGGAAAAATCATTTATTGACAGTTTGATAGCATAGTTTTAACACTTTTAGCCTTCAGTAATGCATTTCATTTGTTCTAAGTTGCCTATATTTTCACATTTTTAACAACTGCAATTGAGATGGATCTTAACAACTGGTAGAATCTTAGATTGGAGGAAAAACAGTATTCAGTGTCGGTGGTGGTTTCCTCTGAGGAATGTTTACATTAAGACCCGAGTTTAATTTCTTTTTCATCATACTTTTTCTACATCTACCTATCATGCTGTCAAATAAGTTGCAATTTAAATTGATAATACAAAAGTGATGGGTCTTAAAATACAATTTTAATCATAACCCCTAATCATGAGCTCAAGAATATTTCTCCTGGGTAAAACATTCTCAGAGGTTTCTAAAGAAATAACTTTAGGAAGAATCCATGTAATTTCCTGAATGCACAGTAATTTCCTGAAGTCTCTAAATTACTGTGTGTGCATGTGGTGGGGAGAGGATGAGAGGGATGGTGGGCGGTAAAGCTTTGCTTAATAGTTGGCAGTCTTACCTTTGTGATGGTGAAGAGTGTGGTAGGTTTTAACATAGTCTCCTTAGGCTCTTGGGAAGATAGTTAAAGGAAAGTGCAGAAATATTGTGTATATGTATGAGTTTACTGTCTAATGGCTCACAAGTCCATTCTATAAAATAGTGATGTGGTATTTTTCATTAGCAAGAAGGGCAAGTTATATAGAAAATTGTTAGTTATATAGGCTATAAACAGAAGATTAATATTTTCTGAAAACCTCATGCAAACTGACAGTAGGGCCCTGGTGTTTACAGTACATTCAAATGATAGGCCAACTCACCAAAGTGGAAATAACACTGATAACTGTGGGAAAATGGTCAAACTGTGTAATCAAAAGAAATACAAATTAGATCTACGGTGAGGTTCCTCATTCATATCAGTAGGAATTTTTTTTTTTTCAAGTATCCAAAGCAAGGGTAGGAACTCAAAATGTCATGATTGGTAGCATTATACCCTAATGTGTCCCCCAACCTTCTTAGGAAGCAATTTAGCATTGTACATGGAGCCGTGAAAGTGATCTAACCTTTTGGCTTCCCACTTCCAAAGATCTTTGCTAAGGAGATAAAACCATTATTTTAAAAAACTATATACATGAAGATTTTCCTCATAATATTTTAAGAATAGAACTTTGTAAGCACCAATCCCCAGCAATAGGGGATAGGCTAAGTCCAGTATAGGAATAGCACTTGATGGGCCAGTGTGTATTCATTAAACAATAAAATGCAACAGTGGGGTGGAGAGCGCTTGTTAGTAACAAGAAGACATAAATTGTACACTAATTAGAGCTTTTTTTAACGTATAAGAAAAGCAACTAAAAGTAATGGTTGTGAATCACTGTGTTAATGATTGTGAATGGTTGTGTTTAAGTTTTAAACAGCATTGTTTTGGCTCATGCAGATTTTCATGATATTTGTTAAAGGAATGAGCAAGTGACTTTCACCTTTCCCCACCTTTAGTGTGATCATCAGTACTGCTGATTAACCAGGTCTCCTTCAGTTGCAAGTTAAAAGAAATTCACAGAGTTAAGCACTACTTGACTCAGGAGTTAAATGATCTCCTCAGTTCTGCTCTCCTCTGTTGATGTCTCCTGAAAAGCCTTTCCCCTCATGATAGCAAGGGGAGTGTCCAGCAGCTCAGGACAAGCTAAGGATCCTAGAGTACAGTTCTGTCTTTCTCTTTTCTTGGGAAGTCCCAGGGCAGCTGTGATTGATTGGCCAGTCCTGGGTCCTGTGCCCACCTTTGAACCCCCTAGGATAGAGTAGGGAGAGTGCCAGCTTTTTTCTGGTCACTTGGGCTAAGTTTACTTTTTTTTTGCATGTTGTCATTTCTTTTCTCCCAGCCTTCTTGATTTTTGTATTTAGATGTGTAGTAGCACATCTTGGTTTGGCGTGTGTGTGTGTGTGTGTGTGTGTGTGTGTGTGTGTGTGTGTGTTAAAGCTTGCTTCCCTTTGATTCTGGTACTTACTTTTCCTGGACTTCCATTGAAAATTGTTAAGTTTTACCATGCCATAGACAGTGGTAAATAATATAGCTACTTTGCAAACATTTCTGCTTATTTTTTAGATTCAAATGTAGTCTATTTACTTTCTTTTTTGGTATAGGTAAGTAGTCATGAATCCTTTCGGAAGCCATAGGTTAGAGGCAGATGTGAAAGTCTCTGCCTGTCATTTTGTGTACAGCTGAAATAATTTATTTTCCCATTGTCTAATTTTCAAATACGTAGGAGAAAAAAACTTTAATTTTATGGGTCTTTTACATAAAAATGTTGAATAGAATATTTTCTCCAAAAGCAGCTTGATAAACTTCAAATTCAGTGAAGGAATTTTCATGAAGAACAAAGCAGTTGGTTTAGCTATGTAAATTACTAGTGCTGGCAGTAACATTAAAATGGATGGCTCAGATTCCTGTTAAAATGGGAAGTCCAAAATTACTGTTCGTGCAAAATTCTTTCTGGGCGGGAAAAGAGGACTAGGTAGATACATTTGTGAAACGCTGGGTTAGACAGAATTCACTACTAGACTAATTAGTTTTTAATATATCAATGTTTGTATTCTTCTGATTCTCTAAGAGGCAGGGGTATATTTGTATTTCACTTTGACCATCAAACCCCTCTTTCAAAAACAGATCAGTTATTATGTGGTTTGGGAAATAATTGCCTTAACCATTACTCTTTATCTGAATTGTGGTCCAGTTTCTTAAAAGATTGGTTAAATGGTTTGAGATGGACTTTGCTGAGGAAGTGTCATAGGGCTTCTATGTTTGTTTGTTTTAAACAACAACCTTATTATCCTATGTGGTAGCTTGTGCTTGCTTTGTATTTCTGCCTAAATAGAAGACACTATCCTACCTTGGTGCAAGGTGGACTACAGGCAGACCCACCTTTTTATGTAGGTGTGGCCAGAAGTTTTTTTCAAGTAGCCCTATGATCTGCTCCAGGAAGTACTCTTATTGAAGCCCCAAATTAATCATGCAGCGTGGAATGAAGAAGTGAGAGTTCAGCTTTGGAAATAGAGGGCAAAGTTAAAAATCACTATCACGGAAGTGTTCCTATAGATTAGAACATTGAACTTTTAAGTAGTTCTCTTAAATCTGCCATGACGAATAGCCCCCAGATAAACCACAGCCAGTTAAATGAGTTCATTTGTTGAATGGAGTTAGAATTAGCCATGTGATTGTCTGAAGAACATTTGCCAAAAGCAACTCACTTGGTGTTGGCATATTTGATACATTGAGCTGGTATCTGACAGTAGTTGGCCACAGCATAACTTGCTTCTTGAGACTGTTCCTGGAATGTGCTAGTAATAATCAGCTTTAAAGGAGGGTGACTGAATTTTTAATTGATAAGTAGGAAGGGAGTCACATATATGATTCATCTAAAAATGGCATCGATTATTTAGGTGCAAGTTAAAGAAGTCTAAGACATAGCCATGGTTTTATTCCACATGTGTGGAGAGTTTCTACAATTTTGCTGTTTCCCAATAGAATTTTTATATTGTGCCTTTACTAAAATTGCCTTTTTGTCATTACTAAAAGCTCTTCTCAAGGCTATTAAACTGGTTTATATCAATGTGTTGCTGTCTTTAAAATCATATATTTTTCTACTCAGCTAAATCACCACACCTTTTTCTCTTCTTCCTGTACAGACTTAGCTTTGGAATCAAACCCTTCTGACCACCCAAGGGCAAGCACAATTTTCCTGAGCAAATCTCAAACGGATGGTAAGACAATGTTTTTTTTCCCCCCTGAGAAAAAGAGTGAAAACTGTTTTTGTTTTGTGTATTATAGGAAGTATTTAGAAAAACTTACAGTGGTTTAAATGTTTCACTTTTTCATGTATTCACTTGTCTTATTTTAATATGTTGATGATACACTTTCCTTTAGTTGTCAGTGTTTTAGTGAGGAGAACACTTAGACTATCTGTTTATACATTTTGCCACCTCTTTATCAACATAGTCAACTGGCCACATGATTTAGATGTGGTCTATTTCTCCGTGCTACTTTGTCCTTTTCCGCTTGCTCCAAAGAGCACATATGTTAAAGATGAATGATGGGGTTTAGGTCACAGTTAGGTTTTCATTTGATCAAATCAGAAAAATCAGTTGTTATATATGGGAATTGAGCCTTGTGATTTTGGCCCTGTTTTACCCAGTGTTCAACCAGACGAGCCTATCTCACGTCCAGATTTATGCTACTCAGAACTTTTAAGATATTCAAAACTTTCTCATCCTAATGTAGTGCTGTGCCAGGGTAATAAGAGCAACATGCCTTATGGGGTTTCCCAGAAGATTATCCTCAGCATGTGAAACTCACGTAAATTTCCTGTGTCCTCCTTGTTTTAAGATGAGAATCAGAACTGTAGAATTTTTTGCACTCCTGCTTGCCTGCTTGTCTTCCTTAATGTTATGTTAAATCCTAGTTTATTTGCTAAAAAGCCATACATGACCAAGTTTTTCAGTTGATAACGAGAGCAGGAATACAAGAAGTGAACATTCCACAATATTTAAAGTGATGCAGCACAATAAAAAACGGAGGTTTGTTTTTTTTGTTGTTGTTGTTTTGTTTTTTGTTTTTTTCCATTAGATCACTGCTTTTTTATAAAAGGGTATAACTCAGGAACAGCCAGATGGAAGAGATGCAAAGGGCCAGGCATGGGGACAGGGCACAGAGCTTTGATGCCCTCTGCAAGGGTACTACATGTTCACCAACCCCGGAAGCTCCCAGGGTTTCTAACTTGCATTTTTCTAGTGTGTGTACTTGAGCCACTCATTTCTGGTTAGGATTGCTCTGTTTCTCAGTTTCTTCCAGAGCCATGAGCTGCTCACATGTAGAGGGGCTCTGGAGACGGTAAAAGAAAAGCTGCCCCATGCCTGTCTCTCTCTTCAGCCTTAAGGAATCCGTGCCTGTGATGCCCGTCTGGAGTTAAAGGAGGCAGTGTGAGCAAGAGTGTGGCCCAAGACCCTCTTCAAGCTTTTATTCTTCTGGCCTTTGTTGGAGCAAAACAGTTTTGTGTGCTGTAGATGTGTTCATTTAGGTCGGCACACTCATTTAAAAATTTACATTTAACATAGGTTACTCTCCAGTTGTGTATTTTTTCAGTAAGGTATTTGAGTAGGTTACCATTAAGTGGTTCAGGATGCTTCCAGAAATACTGGTGCGTCTAGAGACGAGTGCCTGGCCAGAAACTGGTTCTTAGGGTCGTCATCTGTAGATTGTGGTAATTAAAGTAAGCTGTATGTAAATGAAGAATTAGAAAATACTACTGGCTAGTAGTTCAGCTGTGCAGCAGGTAAATTTTTTTATTAGCTAAGTTTCTCACCTGGCCTAATTTGCTTTGTCCTTTTCTTGTGTAAATGGGGAGTCCTTCATTTGTACCTAATACAGAATATCTATTAGGTCAAAACAGTAAAACTAAGTTTTTATATTTTATTTATAGGAGTCATTTTGTTGGGTGATTTAAATTATATATTTTGTTGGAAATTATTTTAAAAAATAGAATGGAATTTTACCTCATTGTGTTATTGGTAATCCATCAGATAATTAGCAACTACTTTTATTTTTCTATTGCATTTGTATCAGAATTCATCAGTTAATTTTTTTTATTCTTAGTGCGAGAAAAGAGGAAGAGCAACCATTTAAACCATGTAAGTAAACAGTTGAAAAGTTAAGAAATTAATAGTTTTAATTAAAAATATGTCTGCCATGATTCCTAAAAAATATGATGGATCCAATACTGTAGAATCTTTTTTGTAGATTTTCTAAATCTCTATTTTCCTAATTATCAAATGTATTCAGGAAAGTCTTTGACTTAGTAGTGCCCATTTTTTAAGGGTTCTGACATTTAAGTTAAATTTCAATAATATGTTTGTAAGTATAAAGATCTGCCTTAAATTCTTTTGCCTTATTTTTTTGATCTTATTTTTTAACCAAAGTAATAAAAGTATAATAGGTAAGTGAATTTTTAGCACTGTCCATTGACAAGATCTTGTCATAGCAGGTGAAAGCTTAGCTTCTTAACTCCACCATGACGTTATTTCCCTCCCTCTGTTCCCTCAACATGTATCAGTTTTTATTAAATCAGAATCAATGTTTACATTACTACGACTCTGCAAATTTGTGTGTGCATTGCTGAGCCATATAGTTCTCTGACTGTGCCTCCTTCTTGTACACCCTTCATTCTTTTTCTTAAATATTAATGACATTGGAGCACTTCTGCACTTCTCTAGGATAATCCAATCCCCCTTTTCCTAGCCAACGTGATCTCACACAGCCAGATGCAGTAAGTAGCTCCCTGCCCGGTCTCCCTGCTTTCACATTCTTCATTTTTTCTGTGGAATTAATTTCCTGACTATATTCACTTGCCTGTTTTCTAACAGCTATTTTTTTCCCCAAATGTTTTACCATTTGTCACATGCCTATCAAAAATATTTTCCATCCACTAAGCCACATCTGTTCCATTTTTTTCTTGGAGACACTTTACCCCAATCTTTTGCCTTCCTACTCCCACATAGACTGGTGTTCCCCTAGGCCTGCTCTGTGCCTCTTTTCCTGGGATATCTGTGTGAAGTCATCTGGAATCTCACATAACTCTGCTCTCTTGTGTTGGATCCCGTATGTCCTAGATTCTGTTTTCCTCTTGTTATACTTCCTTGTTTTACTGGAGCACATTTTCCTGAGAAAAGAGCACATGGGCAGAAAGTTTATAGAGATCTAGCCTCTCTGAAACTCCTTCTATTTGATAAAGTATAGAATCCTAGGTTGAAACTAATTTTTGCAGTTCTAAAGACATTGCCCTCTCATCTTCTCATTTACAATGTTGCTCTTAAACCTGTTGACATTGTATGATACATTGTACATTACCGATTTTAGTCATTTTTCCCCATCCCTTCCTTCTCTGGAACCTTTTAGTACCTTCTCTCTCCCTGGGATTTTGAAATTTCATAATTTGGTTTGGTATAGACCTTTTTTGTGTGTTTCTTTGATATTCTGTTTTTTTCTTCCAGGTTCCTATTATTCAGATGTTGGAAGTCTTAGACTTATCAGATCGCTAACTTTTTTCCCCTCCTGCTTTGCATTTTCTTTTTGTCCTGCTTCCTGGAGATTTCCTTGACTATGCTCTAATCCTTCTATTGAATATATTGTTTTCTCTACCAATTTATAGAGTTCTCTTATATCCTGTCATTCTTTTTTTCACTGATTCAATTTCAAGTTTTCATTTGCTCCTGAGTTTTATCACTCCCATCAATTCCTTCTTCCTGTTTTGTTTTTGTTTTTTTTTTAAAGCATCCTTATATTTTATTTATTTATTTTTTGGCTGCATTGGGTCTTGGTTTCTGTGTGCGGGCCTTCTCTAGTTGCGGTGAGCTGGGGCTACTCTTTGTTGCCGTGTGTGGGCTTCTCATTGCGGTGGCTTCTCTTGTTGTGGAGCACGGGCTCTAGGGCGTGTGGCCTTCAGTAGCTGTGGCTCATGGGCTCTAGAACGCAGGCTCAGTAGTTGTAGCACATGGGCTTAGTTGCTCTGTGGTATGTGGCATCTTCCTGGGCCAGGGCTCGAACCCGTGCCCCCTGCATTGGCAGATGGATTCTTAACCACTGCACCACCAGGGAAGTCCCATTCCTTCTTCCTGTTTTGATCTCTTACTTGTTGGGGGCTTCCCTCAAATGTGTGATGGTCCCTGGCTGGCTGTTAAGATCTAATTGGAAGCATCACTTGGACAACTCGTTAACTGATGGGCCTCACTGCAAGGATTTGGGGACCACGCCTCTGAACTCTGAGCCTGCCTTGGGTTCTGTAAGACAGACTGGTTTTCTTGTTCCTGTCTTAGTCACTCTCTGTAGATACCAAGGTTGTGCTTCCTCTGTTCTGCCATGTCAGTTACCACTCCTTTATCTAGTCTTTTCACCTTTCAAACGTTAAAAATCATGTGCTGTTTATCCTGTCTTATGTATAGGCTTTTTAAAAAATGCCTTTAATTCTAATGAGATGATATCTCTGAAAGAAGGGGGAGAGGAAATAGATTTGTGGTCAGTCTACTCAAACTTAGATTTATTCTTTGAATATAGGTTCTGAGTTTGAAGTTTTAATTCAATATAATTAACGATATTAATTCAGACAATATTTTTGATTATACCTATAATTAGAATATTATACTTTTCTACTAAGGCCTTGAGTATGAATTCTGTTCAAACTACTCACCCTACCATATTGTCCATTAATGTGCAACATAGATGGAGTATTACGAATTTTTCAGTTAAAGTCATTGATTCTTAATAAACATAATATCCAAAAGTTGTGAAAAGGGGGAGGAAAAAAGTGAACTTCAGCTTTATTCTTTGAGTAGGTTAAAGTCAGAGGCAGTAGGCACAATGGGAAGATTCATTGGGTGGGGGCAGGATTTCAACAATGATAAGTTTTGGGGGTTGTTACTTACTAGCCTCCTAGGTATGATTATTTTCCAGTCTTCACCACTAAACCTGAAGTCTACTAAGCAACTTTCCCCTTGTAAAGACTGTAAAAGTCCATATGTTCTGTCCTTAGTGCTGAATGAAGATAAATACTCTTCTTCAGTGACCAATTGAAGTAATACCTATGAACATTAAACTGTCAGTAGTGTTTTTTGCTACTTGGCTTTTTTTGTATTTGCATTTTATACCCTTATGTGTGTCAGTGTAGTTTATTGAGGTTGCGAGCCAGCAACGGTAAGGCTTTAATCATAAAGGACAGTTATCTTAAATTTTCAAGCAAGATGAGAGGAAAGTAATCTGCTGGCAGCTAATATATCTAGGCTTTGCTCAGAGGCTTCAATTCTGCCGTCCTTTAGTGAATGCTAGATGCGGGAAAGTTTGAATAGTTTCAGGAGTAGGCCTGTGGAAGTGTTTCTTTTGTAGGATCGAGCCAGTAGACTGTAAGTTGCTGATACATTAAGTGAGCCCCCATAGGACTATAGACCACATCTAATTAAAAATTTTAAATGTTTTAGCACTAATATTTCCAAAGACAAATCAATATATATTCATAATAGAAAAAAAAATTTTTAATAGAGGAAAACAGGTTAAATAGCACCCAGAGCTCTACCAACTAGTCGATATTTTGGTACATTACTATTTTTATTCCCCTTATATATAGAGATTTTGGGTCAGAATTGACTTTTATTACGTGTAGTGTATGTCATATTATACCCTAATAGTAGTGACCTTAAAAGTTAACCTGCTTCGTTTAGAATCAAAGTATTTGAATGAGTGAATTTTCATTTTTCATGCTGTATCTGTTTTTTGAGATTCTAAAATTACACATTAACCAAATAGCTTAAGGGCCATATCAGAGTTTTAGTTTAAAACATTTCTAGCTTGAAGGAGAAATTAGTCTTCCAAATAGTGATACTTTTCAAATATGTTACATCTAGAACTTTTTGTTAATAAGGAATAAGTGGCTTTGCATAAAGCATCTGAAACAAGCAAAATGGTGTTTTATATACCATTTGGATATTTCTGATTATTGGATACTGGCAATTTTTATTTAAATGCTCTGTATTTTAAAAAGCATCAACTAGATTTTCTCCCTGCCTCACCTTTCATGTATTTGTGGAGGACGCCGATGGGAGAATGTGATAGCATGGTGAAGACTGTTTTATATTAGTAGGAGGAAGGAAGGCTCATCTGAATTAGTAAACAAACGAAAACCAAAAACAAAACCCAGCTTTAAAATTGTTTGTATTCTGTGGTATTAAAGAATGCTACTATTCCTTCCAGTTGCTTTCCGTGATTGGGATTTGGTTATTGGCCTTACTTTAAGGAAGAGAATTGTCCTAACATAGTTTAGGCCATTTTAGTATTTGACTATTGCCGTGTTCATGGGCTCTTCACAAATAAATGGATACTTCTAAAGTGTTTTAAAGATAGTTCATTCTCTAGAGGGTCTCAAAAAAATTCTTTGTCACCTATCCAATACCACTGCAGATAAATTCTTACGAATTTGTATCTTTAGTTAAGATTTACCTTCTAGTTGTAACTGATCTTAAATAATTTCTCAAATCCTTGTTGAATCCTAATTTGTTCCAGATTCTGTGCTCAGTAGCTGGAGGTAGGAGAAGAATCTTCCTAACCTGGAGAAGCTTGTTTACTTAAGAGAGTAGTACTATGCAAGCAGCTGAGACCATGGAACAGTTGGTAAATTAGATGTGTGAGTGTGCAGAAAGTGAGAAGTTTTGTGGTATGCCTGCTGGCAAAGGGATCCTAGAGGAAGATGGGGTCAAGCTTGCTGGGACAGGAGGAAGAAAAAGGCATTGCAGGCAGAGAACAGCATGGGTGAGGCAGGAGTGTCAGATAACACATAGAACAGAATTAGTACAGTTTTGAAATGAATGGAAAGTGTTCTCTGAGGTTCTCACTTGAGTAATGTAATGGCAGTCTTACTTAAACATAAAGTGAGAAGTTAAATTCTCCGAGTTGTTTTATCCGTTTTTTTGGATGCGAGAGAATCTTTAAGCAATACCTTTTTGTCCTCCCGATAAGGAAATTGAGGACCAGAGAGACTTACGGCCCCCAGCTTTTTAGTGACAGAGCAGCTCTGGCATGCCCAGCCTCTGATTCGAAAACGTTTGTTTCGTCACAGTGTCTCCTGAAGTAATACATTTATTACTGGTGTTCATTTACTGCAGTGAAATGCTCCTATGTCGGTATTATATAAAGCATTACGTTTTATTGTAGTAAATGAATAGAAATAGGAAATCTCAGCTGCATTTCATTGCTTGAGGAAAAAACCCTGAAATCTTATTCTAAACTTTTTACATTATTATAAAGGTAATTTATAATAGGTGCTTGCCAGGGTTGATTATAGGTACTATATCAAGGCAGCATTTTATAACTCATTTCTCAAAGCTCGTCTGTGGAAGTCAGAGTATAGAGGTTTCCCATAGAGCTGCACATGATATCACACTCAGGGAGTTCATGGAGTGTAAGAAAAATCTTAATGCTTTATCGTTTGACATTTTAACCAAGGAAAAAAACACACTTTTATAGGTTTAACTTACTGTGACATTTTCTTCTATTTCCCTTCCCCTTCAGGTATCTCCAGGGCAGCTTACTAAAAAGTATAGCTCATGCTCAACAATATTTCTAGATGACAGCACAGTCAGCCAGCCTAATCTTAGAACCACAATAAAATGGTGAGTACAACTAGGTTGCCAAGGGCTGAGTGACAGACCCCCTTATCGCTAAAAGCATCCTAGCCATACATAATTTCATTCATTTGAATTGTCCTTTTCAGTGATCAGGTTAAAAAACTGGTGTCAACTATATATTGATTTCAAGGACCTAAATATGAATTTTCAGTTTCCATTGTAATCTTACAGTGCATGATAGAAGGGAAAGCCAGTTAGCAAATAAGAAATCCCAGAAAAAGTATAAATCTTTATTTGATGCATTTCTGTTGTTAAGACATTGTTGAACATAATGAGAAAGAGAGGTAGTTTTTATTGGCTATTTCTAGAAAAACTTATTTCTTTATGAGCTGTAGTCCTAAAACAACATATACTACTTTGGAAGCTACTCTTAGAAGAAGGAACAGATTGTCCCCTACTGGCACCAAAGTGAATCTGCATTTAAATTTAATTGGATTTTGTCAGATTTATCCCACTGTGCATTTTTTTTCCTGCACTATTTCTGTATGAAATTTTACTTCTCCTTCCTGTCCCCCAAAGAGGGGGAAAATATATCAAACCAGTCTTAAGAAATACACACTCAAGCTTAATTTCTTTGTAGATGAAATTTGTTCAACTGAGGTTTTAACTTAATAGATAGATTTAATTTTTGTTTATATATATAAATATATCTCCAACACACAACTGTATCAGTCACAGCAGAGAACAATAAAAGAGGTGAGGTTTCGGAAACATGGCTGTGGTCAGGCTTATACTTAAGAAGACACGAACAGGGCTTCCCTGGTGGCGCAGTGCTTGAGAGTCCGCCTGCCGATGCGGGAGACGCGGGTTCGTGCCCCGTTTCGGGAGGATCCCGCATGCCGCGGAGCGGCTGGGCCCGTGAGCCATGGCCGCTGAGCCTGCGCGTCCGGAGCCTGTGCTCCGCAAATGGGAGAGGCCACAACAGTGAGAGGCCCGCATAACGCAAGGAAAAAAAAAAAGAAGACACAAACAGTGTCATGATGACGAAAACTATTCCTTAATTTCTGGGAGCACCTCATAGTCCACAATTGGAGACGCACTTTCAAAACACCCTAATGATGAACCTTTCAAGTTTATTGAAGAGAAAAAAACCAAACAGGATGCAGAGCTTCTTGCCTCCTCCCTCGTGGTTGTCCACGAAACATTAACATCTCCTTAGGATATGAACGTTGATTTTCCAGAACAGTTTGGGAAATGCTATTTGAAAATATTAATATCCTTATCCTTAATTTTATTTTTCGTCTTAAATTTATAAGCTAATTATATTTTTAATTGTTTTTTTAATGTGCCAGCTTTTTTTTTAGCTATTTAAATTATCAGTAACTTCAACTTTAAAGACTGCAAGTTCACAGTCATAATAATGTAACTTTCCTCTCTTGCTTACAATAATAGTTGCAGTCAAATCACGTTTCAGCAAAAACTGAGCCCCATCTCTCTCTAAAGTCCTGAGTTTGGGCACTCATCACATAATCACTGAATGTTTTTATTCAGCCAAGACACTGAATCTGTGGGTACAAAAACCACTCTACTTTGGCTAGAGTCTCAGCTTCTTTTGAATTCAAAAGAGTCTGATGTCCAGTATATAATTCAAAAGTACTTTGAAGATTAACCTTGCTCAGGGACTTCCCTGGTGGTGTAGTGGCTAAGAATCCACCTGCCAACGCGGGGGACACGGGTTCGAGCCCTGGTCCGGGAAGATCCCACATGCTGCAGAGCAGTTAAACCCGTGCGCCACAACTACTGAGCCTGCGCCATAGAGCCCGCGAGCCACAAGTACTGAGCCCGTGAACCACAACTACTGAAGCCCATGTGCCTAGAGCCCATGCTCCACAACAAGAGAAGCCACCACAATGAGAAGCCCATGCAGCGCAATGAAGAGCAGCCCCCGCTCGCGGCAACTAGAGAAAGCCTGCGCGCAGCAACAAAGACCCCACGCAGCCAAAAATAAATAAAATTAAATAAAATTTAAAAAAAAAAAAAAAGATTAACCTTGCTCAGACAAGTAGGTTTCAACCTTTTTTTTCCAACCTAGTCTAATTTTTGGAAGTATAGTAAATTTTAATTTGCTCTCATTGAGTTTTAAAAATGATCATTCATCCCATTCATTATTGGTGAAATAAAGGTTTACTGAGAAAATAAATAGGGCCAGTTGGCTTTTAGGAATGCTTTTGAAAATGTTTATCATGGGGTTAGTTTTCAGTGGGGTAGTTGTTCTCAGTGGGGTAGGTGAGCCTTATTAGAATCACTTATCCAACTTTTCAATATATATGTTTCTGGATGCACAAAGTCCACCCGCCTGCCCCCGCCTCCAAGACACAGTGTCTGCCTGTCTGTCAGTCTGTCTCTCTCTCACCCATGCACACACACCTTTTGACAGGATGGGGAATGATGTGAAGCATGATCATATGGACAAAAGCATCCCGAGTGATTCTCTGATCTTAACCCTAACTCATTCATTCCTAAACTTTGCTGCACACTGCAGTCATCTGGGGATCTTTAAAAACAATCCTGATGCCCAAGTCATACCCAGTGCCGGTTAAATCAGAACTTCTTGAAGCAGAAGCCAGGCAGTTTTTAAAGCTTCTCAGATGATCCCAGTGTGCAGCTGAGCTTGGGAACCCCACTATTTGGTCAGAGGGCAGGAGAAAGAGAACTGCTTCTGATAATTGGTGGGACCTTGGGTAAGTCAGTTTTAAGGCTTGGTTCCCTTATCTGTAAAATGGGTTGTTTAATTAAATGTCATCTACGGTTCAGTGGTCCTTTCCATCATAAAACTTCTAATTCTGTGATTTTAAAATCAATTTGAAGATGAAACTTTGAAGCACTATAGAAGTATCCATCTTTGATGCTAACAGTGTTACAGGCCTTTATACAAGTGCTAAGATTCTATAGACCTATTATAAAATTCAGATTTGCCTTCCCTCAATTATTTTGAGTTTCATTTTAGACACTGAGAACAAAGGGGAGCATAAAACTTAACCAGAGAACCCCTTTGTTGCCTAGTATACAACATCTGTGAATAACTTAGGGATATAGTAACTTAAAAAAGAGCACTTAAGGGGCTTCCCTGGTGGCGCAGTGGTTGAGAGTCCGCCTGCCGATGCAGGGGACACAGGTTCGTGCCCTGGTCCGGGAAGATCCCACATGCCGCGGAGTGGCTGGGCCCGTGAGCCATGGCCACTGAGCCTGCGCATCTGGAGCCTGTGGTCTGCAACGGGAGAGGCCACAACAGTGAGAGGCCCGCGTACTGCAAAAAAAAAA
>NW_006790338.1:891926-918361 GCF_000442215.2 Lipotes vexillifer | reverse complement strand
CAAAAAAAAAAAAAAAAAAAAAAAAAAGAGTACCTAAGGACTTGTATCTGTCTGTTCGTTAATACTTTATTTAAAATAATTTGGAAATACCTGTCATTAATAGTATACTGTGTAGTATTATGCTGTATTATTAGCACTGCTTATTTCAGGATAGCTAGAACTATCATCAGTTTTGTGGCTATAAAATTTTGCTATTAAATTTTCTAATAATTATGTAAAAGTGATTTTAAGTTATTTTGGTATAGAGCACTTTTATTATTTACTTTTAGGGAAATAATGGAAAACGGATGGGTAGGTGGATAGCGAACTAAATCAACTGAAATGCAGGGGCTAACAAAAAAACCACACACACACACATACAAACTACTATATGGCTTAAATTTAAGCATGTGTCTAGATAGATATAACTTGTACATGACAGAAGGTTTTGTGGGTAGAAGGACAAATGACAGGGGAAATATGTAATAATTTATATATTATAATAATCAACCAAAACATGCCTTCTAACAGCATATCTAGCATTTTGGGTCTCCTAATTTTGCTAAAAGCCGAAGAACCTAAAACAAGGGGGAAAGCACCCATGTAGTACTGTTCTGAATTAGAGGATTTCGGGGCCACTGGGCCTCTGGAAGGTCTTCCCTCCTTGCTAACCCCTTTTTAAAAATGTCTTCAGGCTTGATATGATAAAAATCAGTTATTACAATGTATTTTTTTCCCTCCACAGTGTGACCTTAGCAATATATTACCACATAAAGAACAGGTGAGCTCTTTTAAAACCTATCTTGTTATTCCAGCTAATTAATTTACAAGATATCAAGTTTAGTGTTAGGTAATAACTATAGACGTTACTGGCATAAGCATTTATTATTAGAGTGCTTTTATTACAATATTGAAGTAAATCATTTTTATCTTAGGACTCTTAATTCTTAAGTTACTGAGCATCCCAAAGAGTATTTGTTTATATGGGTTATATTGATAATTTACTGTATTAGAGATTGAAATTGAGAATTTAAAAAATTAAATCCATTGTATGTTAAAACAGGGTTTTCCTTAGCACTATGCAAATTTTGAGCTAGATAATGCTTTCCTGTGGGGTGTTGTCCTGTGTGTTATAGGATATATAGCAGTACCCTTGGCCTCTACTCACTAGTTGCCAGTAGCACCTTCTTCCCTCCACATTACGAAAACCCAAAACTGTCTCCAGCAATGGCCAGAAGTCCCCTGGGGGACGAAATCACCCCTGATTGGGAACCCCAGTGTTCACCATAAGTCATTTTTTTTTTTAATGAAAAGTCACTATTTTCCACAACAAAAAATGTTGAGAGAAAATTATCTCCTTAATAGAAGACAGCTGATTCTCATATCTGTTCTGTCTTCAGTCATTTGTTTTGAAGAAACAGTATGAAGAAGATCCAGCCACGTGCAGATGTATAGTTGGAAAAAGGTGTATTTTTAAGGCCTTCAGATAATTTGGTATATTCTTTGATACTGTACCAAAAGTCTGCGTGTGCTGGTTTCTTAAATTAGCTAAAATGGAATTCTAAATCGTATCAATGAACTTGTAGTAAATACTATGTTAAATTAATACCCATTGATCTGTCATGCATACTGAGTAGATCTTTTTACCTGTACATGACTTTATAATAATATACGTTGGTCATTTGGAAAGTATTGGTTCACATTTCTTTAGACAGTGTCAAAAACTCACTTTTGTTAGTATCACCACCAACCTTACCAGAAAAGTCTTCTAAGTATTGAGAAGTTGTCAAGTTCACAATAGAAGGTACAAGTTTTCCAAAAATCCTGATATTCTTCGCTTGATGGCTTGAATTTTATCATTGGCAACAAGTAACTTTAGAGTTACTTTCCTTGAAGTGACAGGATCACTTTGTTCATATTTGAAAGAATGACTGTCAGTTGTACATTCAAATAACGAGGGTGCTCGATGAAAAAAGTGTTTCAAATAAAGATGGTGTTCTGTGAAAAAAATGACTTACCACTGAGTCACAAGTGCTTTTCCTTAACACAGCCACATTTCAGTATGTAAGAGTGCTTAATGCATACTTTCCACTTATTCAGAATATTAAAAAGAAGGACCAAGGTTTAAGAACACTATTAATTTTTACTCTTTTATCAAGGATGTTCTTAAAGCAGAGTTTTAACTGCAAGTGGCAGTGAATAATTGAATGACTTCTAATTCAGTTTGGTACCACTGCCTTGATTCATGCTCAGAAACCAGCAGTTTTACCCACTTTTGCTTTTATACATCCTTAGCAAATGTCACACAATGTGAAGGGCAGGTAGTGTCTTAGTATTCTTAGAAAAGCAGTTTTGATCTCTTGGGCCTCCCGAAGAGGGGATAGGGGAGAATCCCAGAGGCCTGCAGAGCACATTTAGAGGACCGCTGTTTAAATGAGCACAATGTATTAGTGTGGTGAAATTTTAAATAAAAGGCCTGGTTTCTTTTAAAATAAAAAGACAATTACATTTTTAACTCAAACTATTTAAAAGAGACAGGAAGAAATACACAATAAGAATATAAAGAACTAAAGAGAAAAAAAACGGGAAAAAACCATGAATGTCATATTCACATTCATCGAAGTTAGAAGAATTTATTGCCCACCACCACTGCTTTATAAAATGTTCTTGCATATTCCAGTGTGAGGTTAGAGGAGTGAAAATATATTGCCTGTTAGGGAGGGTCAGTGCTTATAAAGGCAACTCTGGCTGGTTGTTGTAGAAAAGATTTCACAGAACTTGATGTGCTGAGTAAAAATAGGTCAGGAAACCTCTCTAAGGGCAGAATCCAGGAGAAGAATTTATAAAACTGTTTGCTTTATTGAAGGTTAAGCTTCCTCTACCCCTCTCTCTACTCCTAGCAGATATTTTACTAAGATAGTAACTCCTGAATTAATTTTTTAAATGCACATTCTTATTTTATAGAGATGCAGATAGATCCTTGGATATTTTTGATGAGAGATCACATCCACTCACAGTAAGTGTCAGTTTTATTGAAGTTGTACTTTTCTCTTATACAGTTGTGTTCATTTCATGCTGATTTGCTTTGAAATTAATTACTAGAAGAAAACTACTTCCTCCAGCTCGAAGTCAAATTCATCTTCCTTTAAGTCTTCTTCCCCACGCCATGTTGTGTCTAGTCATTTTGCTGAAGGCATGTTGTATAAGGGGTTGATGGATAAGAACCGAGTTGCACTTTGTATGAATAGTGAGCAGGTAAGTAAACATACCCAAGTAACAGAAAATGTGTCTTTTTAAAGGATGATTTGCCATAGCATCAAACAATATAAATATTTGTAAATAAACCTAATATGCTAAGACCTTTAAGAAGAAAATTCGAAAACTGTTTAAATTTTAAACCAATTAAAATGACAAAGTTTTAAAATTCACTTCTTCGGGTGCTCTGTAGCCACATGTGGCTGGTGACTGTTGTATAGGACAGCACATTCTTAGAGCCTTATGGTTACAGGGCACTGGAAATGTGTGACAGAAAATGTGACATACAGATCAGCAAGACTTTTGAGCCTAAAAATATTGGGTTGGCCAAAAAATTTGTTTGGTTAGTGAATATATTGTCCAATAAAATTCTTGGTGAAAATGAAAACCGTGTCTTTTATTTTTACTTAAAACCAATTGAACTTTTTGGCCAACCCAATAGTTTACATTTGGTTAGAATTCTGTAGGGAGGAAGGTGGAAATACATAAATTTTCTGAGGTTGTGCCTGTATTTTTCTTTAATGAATGGTGGTGAGTATTAGATCTCTGTGGTATTTTAGGATCCCATTGTTTATATTTGAAAGACTACAAGACATGTCACCCAATCAAAATTCTTTTAAGGGGCACGTGGGCCCAAGTGTGAAGACTGCTACCTTAAGGGTACTTTTAAGTATGTTTCTTCAATGGATACTTATATTGCATGTTTTCTCCTTTCAGCGAGAAAAGGTTCCAGAGGAATACTTTAAGCATGATCCTGAACACAAATTCATTTACAGATTTGTTCGTACTCTTTTTAGTGCCGCACAACTAACTGCTGAATGTGCAATAGTAACTTTGGTAAGATGTTTTCTTTCATAAAGCGTCTGTAGAAATTTCTGTCTTGTACACATTGTATGGTCCTGTTTTTCCCAAATGAAAGTAGGTTCCTGAAATGATCATTAGAACTTTATTAAGAGAAACCTATCAAAAGAAAGTAAAGTATACACATTTGAGCTTTAATAATCATTATGATTTTAAATGTTGCCATTGCTTTTCTCATCACAAAACAATTGCTACTAAAGGCAGCAGGAGAGATTTCTGGCTTCTCCTCCCACACCTGAGGACACACATGCACGTGCAGTGCACACACGCACACACAGACGACGCATGCTGTGGTGGTAGGGTGGGGCAGTAACTAAACTATCTGGTCCACAGGCAGAAACAGGTTCCGTGTAGTTTGAAGCTGAGTCCCAGACTGTACTGCCTAGGCAGTTCTGATGTGTGTCCTGATTGAGAACTACTGCCCTCAATTCTCTGTTCCTTGGATGATGGTGTTAACCATCCCTGCTGTCCTCTTATTGCCTGCATGCGAAGTTGCCCAGGATTAGGGTGCCAGTAGTGCTTCAAAAGGCTTTACTCTAGTTAGCCTGCTAAGCTACAGCTGTAAGGACCTTTTTGTCATCCATTCTGAATTCCTATGGTAAGATTTTATCATTTGAATAATCAATCATATTCAAGTGAGAGGTAGTTGGGATTGTTTTACTCCTCCCTATAGCAAACCTGTAGGGGGGAAAGTCAGCTGTATGGCCTGCAGGGAAGGCAACTCATTGCCTGCTCCTATCAAGGCAGAATTTAGGAGAGGAGGCTTGTCCTTTTGAAAAGAGACCCCTCAGTGGGTACTGGATCAGACACAGGCCTTTTCTTGGAGCTTACAGGCCACTTGGAGTGCTTAGCACATGCTTGAGAGAGGCAGGAATGGTGCTTGCATATGGAGAGCTAGGAAATGCAGGAAGGAGAGCATTTGGGTTGGAAGAGGGGCATTTCTTTGTAGCCAAGTTAAGCTTGATGTCCCTGCGAGACAGCAGAATGGCAGTGTCTAGTAATCATTGGAATATATAGGATTGGAGCAGGAATCTGAGCTAGAGGGAGGGAATTAAGTGTAGCTGTTCAAATGCAGAGAAAGTATGTAAAATAAAAAGTGCGTGGGCTTCCCTGGTGGCACAGTGGTTGAGAGTCCACCTGCCGATGCAGGGGACACGGGTTCGTGCCCCAGTCCGGGAAGATCCCACATGCTGCGGAGCGGCTGGGCCCGTGAGCCATGGCCGCTGAGCCTGCGCGTCCGGAGCCTGTGCTCTGCAACGGGAGAGGCCACGGCAGTGAGAGGCCCGCGTACCGCGAAAAAAAAAAGTGGGTAGAAGATAGATCTGTAGGGACTATCAGCACTTAAGGGACAAATCCCCAGAGGAGCCGCTACAGTGGTAGGAAACCCAGCAGAAAATCATAGACACCAGGAGAGGTTCAAGAATGAGAATGTGGTCCAAACGCTAAATGCTACCAAGAAGTTGCTCATGTCATATATACCCACGAATACCTACTCTGTGTCACTTTTCTACATGTGGGGGGCTGGAGGAGAAAATAGGTTGGATAAATAAGTTCTTGCCTTTATGGAGCAAGTGTGGAAGACATAATTTTTTTTTTTTTTTTTAAATTGGAGTACAGTTGATTTACAGTGTTGTGTTAGTTTCAGGTGTATAGCAAACTCTAAGTTTTTTTTTAATGAGTATTTTTTATTTTTTTTTATTTTTATTTTTTATTTTTTGCGGTACACGGGCCTCTCACTGTTGTGGCCTCTCCTGTTGCGAAGCACAGGCTCCGGATGCACAGGCTCAGCAGCCATGGCTCACGGGCCCAGCCGCTCCGCGGCACGTGGGATCCTCCCGGACCGGGGCACGAACCCCTGTCCCCTGCATCGGCAGGTGGACTCTCAACCACTGCGCCACCAGGGAAGCCCCAATGAGTATTTTTTAAAAGATGACTATTTCAAGTAGTGGTAAAAACCATGAAGAGAAAGGAAGGTAAAGGGATAAAGCGATTAGAGGGGCTTCCTAGAAAGATCAGGAAGAGCCTCTCTGAAGAGGTGATGTTTGAACCCAGCACCTGGCTGAGCTGAGGAAGAGCAGGAACGCTGGCATTATGGGCAGAGGGGATGAGGGCAAGGCTCTGAGACAGGAACATGCTGTGTGTTCAAGGAAAAGCAAGGTGGCCATTGTGATCAGAGTGAGGAATGAGGGAAAGAACATAGGTGATGAGGTCACAGAAGGACAATGCCGTACCGCACAGGGCCTCGTAACTTGCAGGCCACGGAAAGAAGGTATTTGTTTGATGGGAAACCTCTGGCAGATCTGGAGCAGCCGCATAAAGTACTCTTAATTTAAGAGGCTCTCCTGGCTGCTTTGGGGAGAACAGACTGTACTCTGTTGGGAGGCAGAGTGGAGGCAGAGAAGTTAGGCAGTGGCAGCGATACAAGTCAGAAGTGACAGACAGAAAAGCGGTCAGGGTACCAGTGAAGGTAGAGATAACAAGAAGTTCTAACAGATTGGAGCAGGATAACTCAAGTGCAGGTTTTTGGTCCCAGCGACTGGGCGTGTGGCAGTGCTCTTTCAGTATGAGGGAAGGCCTGGGGAGTGGAGCTCTGGGATGAAGAGCTCTGGGTTGTTTGTGTGAAGGCACCGGTGACCATGGCAAGAGTAGCCTCTGTAGAGTGGTAGCGGCAGGAGGCTGACTGAAGTGGGTTAAGGAGAGGGTGGGAGATGAGGACGCCATCTGGGGGACAGGCGGGAGACAGGCTGGGGACATGTAAGCATTCACACTGGGGGAAGCCTCTGACTGAGAGGGAGAAGTTGTTCAAAAAGAGACTAACTGTGCGAACAGTGTTCTGCGGAAGTGAGACGGGATCAGCTTCATTCATAGAAGAGTTAGCTTCGGTGAAAAGAAAGAAATCTCGCTTCCTCCGAGACAGGAGGGCAAGGGGGATAAAGGAGTATCGGCACGTGTACCAAGTTTGCCAGTATAAAGGTGAGAGGAAGTTGAGAGATCGCCAGTGTCGTTTCAGTGCCTCTGATTAGTCCCATAAAGTAGAGAGTTGAACCTTGCAGGGAGAGTCGTTCTTAGGGTACTAGAGAGTGCTGAGTTCTCTGGGGAATGGGAGCAGAATTTCACTAAGAACATATAATCTCAATACCCGTGTTTGAAAACACAGTAGAGTTTGGAGAGCATTGGCGAATCTGAGCTGTCAATCTGATAACCCTTCAGAGTAAACATACTCTTTAAAACTGGACATTTTTCTTTTTGTCAAATGGCATATATACTCTTCTGCAGAGGTAACAACAAATCACAGCTTACCTCTGTAATCTTTACTCAGCTGTTAACTCCATCCAGTTCTTTGTAGGATAGACATTTGATACATGTAAAAGAAACCATGAAATCATCTCACAAACCGGCAGGTTTAGAGGAGCCCCAGGGATACAGACACAGGCAGCTCTTCCCACCTTAAAACCAAAAGAATTGACTAAGCTGCAGATTATGGAAGACAGAAATGAATAATGAAATGATAATGGAGATGTGAAAAATAGGGGATATGAAAAGGACTACCCTTTGTATGCATGTGTGTTCCTTAAAAAGGCACTAAAATATGGGAATACTTGACAGTTGTAAAGCCCCTTTGTACTGCCTGTCCTGCTGTGCCACACAGCAGCCACTGGGAGGCTCTCTTGACCACCAGTTTTTATCTTCAAGTTCATGCCACAAAAGGACTGGTTACTCTGAAGAGAAGATAAAGATGTGCTCAGTCTTACCAGAATTTTACACACTCAAGCATTATGTAAAATCACCATGCAACCACCACCAGTCTGGTAGGTACATTGCACGTGGTAGGCACTCAAGCATTTACTGAACAGTTGAAATCAACCCTGGGCTGTGTATGTGCTGCCCTTTACAAGTGGGTAGGTAATAATACAATGCGTGTCTTTAGAATGCCCTTTGCCGAGATGTCCTTTCATTCCTGTGACCAAAATTGGGTTGGAAATTCACACGGGCAGAGTAGAAATATCAGACTAACAGAAATATCTGACTTACAACTGTGACCTGGCCTCTGGCCTTGGCTTGGCTAAGCAAAGTCTTTGTAGAACCTAGGAATAAAAGGCATGTCAAAAAGAGATGAAATCTGTCATTCCTAACAGTTCTTATCACAGCACTTAAACTGAACTAAAATCAAAGATCAGTGCTCTACTTTTGCAGGTTTACTTAGAAAGGCTTTTAACTTATGCTGAGATCGACATTTGCCCCACTAACTGGAAAAGAATTGTTTTGGGAGCCATTCTTCTTGCCTCCAAGGTTTGGGACGATCAGGCTGTATGGAATGTGGACTACTGCCAGATCCTCAAGGACATTACAGTTGAGGACATGTGAGTTTGTAAGGTTATGATGAACTTTCTAACCCTCTTCCAATACCTCATTTGCTCCCATAAAGTTTACATATTAAGAAATGTTACTTTGTGCAGAGAGCTGAAATAGACATAAAATTAGACTTCTTTCTATCTAGCTGTAGTATAACAATTTGTATTTCCCCTCATTAATTGGTAGGTCTTGATGTGTTATTGTTGTAATATTCTGCTTGATAAATTGAAATTATTTTTCTGGTGGTTTTTGCCAAACATTTTACAAGCTCACTACCAGAATAACATGGTACAGCAAGTAACTTCACAGCTTTCTTAAAGCTGTCTACCAGGTCCAGTCCATTTTTAAGGGGCACATGCCTGGTCTTTGAAGCAAGTGGCCACTGTTAAGGTCTTAGGGCCTCTAGACTACTGACAGGTTATAATTTCAACCTGAGTCACACATTGTGTATTTGCTTTTGCTGGTCTTTTTCTCCTTTTTATCTGAGGTTCTGTTGTTACAGAAACTATGATGTACAGGTAGCCACATATAAAGGTTTCAGATCCCTGTGTTCCTGTCTCCTCCCCTAAAGTCTGCTGAGTTAGGAAACGCCTGCCTCTCAGGTAGGCCGGGAAGCATCACTGGGGCCTCACCCAGGGCACTTAGCAAACACAGCAGCACTTTGTGGGGCCTTGAGTTAACTAGGCAGGTTCTCCTCACAGATGGCACGCTCACATTGGCATGAAACACCAGGCTTCCAATCTGGCTCCGGTGAAGGGCCCCCAAGGGTGGGAAGCAGGATGAGCCCGAGAGGTAATTCCAGCAGACTCTTGAAGTGCCTGCTTGACAGTGAAAATTCTTGCGGGTGGCATTCAGGAAAATGTGAAAGGACACCTGTTGATTATATTGGACAGCAGAGGCCGATCAAGATAGCAGGCAGGGGCAAGAGTTTGTTCTCGTTACCTTTGCCCCTTACTCTAGATAATTCAGAATTACCAAAGTGCATATTTACAGCTGAAGCGAGGAAAGTTGTGACTAAGAGATGGGACCAGTGACTGTCAGTAGCTGTCAAAGTGGCTTTTGGTGAAAATGTCCACTTCGGTGATAATGTAAACCGGGTGGTCATGGTGATATTGCTGGTAGCAATCTTAGCAAACAGTGTAACAGCAGATAATGAATTTGAAATGAACAGAAGTACTTTTGGAAGTTGCAGAAACTAAAGTGACGTTGACCAACACTATCATCAGTCTTTAAACTGGTCCCTTGAAGGAAGGAAATTTTGTAATCGTGAACACCATCCCTGCCATGATGGCAGCTGAAATTTTCTCAGAATCTGCAACTGAGCTGACTGGGGCTCTGGTTCCAGGTACAACATCAGAGAACATGCAGGGAAGTGTGTGGGTGTTCATAGATGTGAGCCCAGGAGCATTGGCAGCAGTGTCCAGCTATGAAGAAACTAATTCTAAACAATGCTTTTCTGTGTAGAACAGAGAATCACCAGGAGTTATGTTTATAATAGGCTGCTTTTGTTTATGATCTTTGGAGGTCGGAAAGCATTACAGCAAAGTGTTTAATACACATGCGTTTCATCCCTCTGCTGTTGACTGCTATTTGTAATGGTCTCATTTTGAGTCTGAATTGAAAAATGGCTGCCTATCTGCTTTTCCTTAAAACTTTCTAGCATCTATGTGTCTTGTTAAATATATATTTCCCTTCAAAAGAGTAAGTTAAACTGAGCAGCTGCTGTTCAGAAGATTTGCCGCGCCTGTAAATGGTATGCTCTTCAGCCATCTAGCCATTTAAAAAACAACAAAAACCACAGGAGGTCCATATTCTATAGGCATAATGCTTTTCTTCAGTGATTAAAGCTCTATTAGTAGACACGTTAACCCTATGAAGTACTGTATTTCCACACAATTAAAATGTATTAGTGGAGAAAATATAAAAGGGGTAGTGAAGTACATTTATTCCTGTAGTAAATTAAGTCCTGATTAGCTGATTATCAAAACATTATCTGATTTACATTTCTATAGACTTCTGGCCGTATGAACAGGAAATTAATTTTGGAAGTAGGTTGAGTTAGGTTTAAAGTTCAACAAATGAGAAACCTCATTTCTGCTCATACTCTGCTCTCCATACAGGAGAACATGAAGCATTTGTTGATTTATCCAATGGATAAAATATTAACACTTTAAAACCAAGAAACCAAATGTATTGTAAAATAAGCCACTCGCATGTTTGTTTGGGTATTTATCATTTTTATATAATCAACTCTCTAAAGTGATTGCTGTGAAAAGTGGTAAGATTTACTCTAATTTTATAGTTATTTACTTAAACATTTGGCAAGCAAATGGCTGGATATGGTCATATAGCAGAAGCTTGCTCCCAACACTCTACTTTCCCACTTCATTGAATTCGCCCCCTGTGGGCGTGTGCAGTCTGTCCTGGCACCTGGCAGGGGGCGGTAGGTCTGAACATCCTGGGCTGCTCTCCTAACACCGGGGGGAAAACAACTGCTCTATCAGAGGTCATATTGTAAAGTGGGTTTAGTCTAGCTGAGACATAATCTTACTGCCTTCCTAAGCTTAAAAAGTGCATCCTGTCCTGTTATGGTGACAACAACTCACCCTAGTAAGGTTAAGGTGAACAGAAACTTGCATTATGTCCTTTGACACAGCCCCATGCATTGTGTGTGGGGGGGGGGATTCCCTTTCCCATCGAATGTAGCTTATTTATTTATTTACTTGAGATGAATCCTTGTTGCCTCAAGAGTCTCCCCCCCTCAGAGATAATAGCAGTGGCTCCCGATGGATCCATTTGTTGCCGTGGTGATGTGCCCACTCCTTTTGTTGGCTCCCCTCTACTTCAATAAGCCCCTTCCTGTCATCAGCCCGGTGAAAATGTCTGCAAGTTCTTCAGAGCTAATAAACAGCATACATCATTCCTTTCATCTGATCACTATAGCGGGGCCTTGTGTGAGTGTGGAGCATGAATCGTACAGCTGCACTAATGGAACTCTGAAGAAAGAGCCCCTGAGTCAGCAGCATGAGTGCATAAGAGGGCCATAACCTCTTCCCCCTTGTCCCAGACTCAAAGTGCTGGGCCGCAGAAAGGACCACAAATAGCTGTACCTTGTTTGAACATTAGGGTATTAATCCAGCTGGGTAGCCATTATTTGTTTCAAAACAGTATTTAGAGCCATCCTAGTAGCTCACTGGTATTTCTGAAGCTATAGCCCAGTTGACTAACTTGCCGTGTGTTGGTTTTGTCTTCTCCTCCCCCAGGAATGAGATGGAAAGGCACTTCCTGGAGCTGCTTCAGTTCAATATTAACGTCCCGGCCAGTGTGTACGCCAAATACTACTTTGACCTGCGCTCCTTAGCAGATGACAACAACCTGAATTTTCTGTTCACTCCTCTTAGCAAAGAGCGAGCACAGAACTTAGAGGTAAGGCTGTGAAATCACTAACGGGGGTTTTCTGTCAGCCACCGAAGCCACATCTGTAGCTAAATTATATTAAGCAGTGATTAGGAAAATGGAAAGCTGTTAACAGTTTGAAGAGCTTATTAACCCGTTGGCATCATATTTCCTGTGTCTTTTATGGTTTATACAGGGATCTCACATTATAGGAAAAAAAAGTCTCTTCTGTAACCATAATTCAGAATACTTTAAATCATATTTAATCTGCTCTTAATGGTTTTCCATTGGAACCTCTACACTTAACATATAACCATACGTGAATAATTTCTTAAAATTGTATCCCTAATCATATGTACCTACATAATCTACTTACCACTCTTAACTGTCTTTTTTTTTTTTTTATAATTGATGTTTTGGACTATTTCTACTATTTCTACTGTCTTGATTTTTTAAATAAATAATTTTATTTATTTATGGCTGCATTGGGTCTTCGCTGCTGCACGCGGGCTTTCTCTAGCTGCGGCGAGCGGGCTCTTCTCTTCATTGCAGTGCGCGGGCTTCTCATTGCAGTGGCTGCCCTTGTTGCAGAGCACGGGCTCTAGAGCACAGGCTCAGTAGTTGTGGCGCACGGGCTTAGTTGCTCCTTGGCATGTGGGATCTTCCCGGACCAGGGCACAAACCCGTGTCCCCCGCATTGGCAGGCGGATTCTTAACCACTGCGCCACCAGGGAAGTCCCTCTTAACTGTTTTTTACTCAGCTTGCAGTTTGTGTGTGTGTGTTTGTGTGTGTGTGTGTTTGTGTGTGTGTGTGTGTGTGTGTGTGTGTGTGTGTGTGTGTCACAGTTCAGTCCCATGAGTTTATTAGACAAAGCACCGGTGGCTAACCTGAGAGACCTGTACTTGGAAGGTATAATGTGGGTTCAGATACTGGATGTAGAAAGTACATGAGTTTTTAATGTAAATGGTAACGTACATGGAACAAAGTAATATTTATGGCTTATGATTTTTGGTGGGTATACAGCAAAATTCACAACTGAAATGAACACATTTAAAATGGATACTTTCTGTGGTACCTTGGTGGTACTTTAGAATAAGATGTTTTTCTACCATAATTTATGTGCAAGTGAAATAGCACCTTTCAGCGCTTGTCATTAGACCTCTCCTACCTTCAGCACATACCTACCTCATTAAAATTTTCCTAGAGTATGCAATAACTAATGAAAATTGAATAGAAGTTGAATAGCTGAGTAAACACTGATTTTGCCCAAGTGTATGTCCATTACGTTTAAGGATCAAGCGTGTAGGTAACAGATGATATTGCTATTAGGAGCCTATCATTAGGAACCCAATTTTTAAGTAACTCCAAGTTATTAGGGCAAGTTATCCCTTGCCCCAGCAATCGAATCATAGCCCTTAAAGGTTATTACCTTAGGGAATTGTCAGTTAGTGTAGATATCAGCTATCCAAAGTAGCAGTAACTATGAACTATCTAAACGAATGTAGATGTGTGCCTTATCAATGATGCTTTTTTTTGTTTTTTTAAGGTCCAAACATTTTTTTTTCCCCTAATTGTACCTATGTTCTACCTGATTGACTTTCCTAGGCCATTTCCAGATTGTGTGAAGACAAATACAAAGACTTGTGTAGAGCTGCTATGAGAAGGTCTTTCAGCGCTGATAATTTCATTGGTATTCAGCGCTCCAGTGCCATCCTCTCTTAAGGGAGAAGTGAGGGGTTGTAACATCATAAACCCCTCGTAACAAGGACTGGAGAAATATCACCTCTCCTGCTCAGAAACCAGCAAAGTTAGTATAATCACCTTAAAGAAAGACACTGAATTCAAGAGACTCATGGACAAGCGAAGATTATGCCGTAGGAAAGAACGGGACCTCATCAATGTAACACACTCTTCTGTCCTTTTTAATGTAAACAGAGTTACAAAAACCACTCCAAAGCCGAAAGCTCCCAATCCACGCACAGATATCTGCTTACTATGTAGGCCGATAGCTGTGAACTATGTGAGGTTTTTTAATTAATAGTTTAAATTTTTAGACTTTAAAGACACTAACTATATAATTTTTCCTGTTTTTCTTGCCTCACTGTCCCATGCTGCTGCATATTCCTTTAGAATCAGTGCAGTATTACCATTAAAAAATGTGACTCCTAACAACTCATAAAGCCAAACTTAGGAACAGACTGTTGTAGCATCATTAGGTTTTGAAGGGTTCTTCCTCCCTACTATATCATTGAAGCTGCTAGTCATTATTGGCAATCAGTTTAAACCAAAAAGCTGCTGAATAACACTTGTCATCCACATTCTTTGCAGGCAGTACTTATTAGCATATTAGCATGTGTGGGATCATAAACAGAGAAAGTAGGTTATTTACTTCTATTGGGTCCATGCTGCATTTCTTGTTAACTGTGATGGTGCTTCTGATTTTGTGATGATTTTCCTCTTTGTTAAATACTTGTATTAAAGGATATTTTCATAATTCCAGCCAACATGGTGGTCCAGTAATTAACAAGCCGGCAGTGAAATAGAAGGTGTCCCAAAAGTCTTAGTGCAATTTCAAGCTTTAATATAGTGTGCTTGGATACTCCAGAACACTGTTGCAGAAGTATAAATGCTACAGACTGGCAAAACATCACCTGAAAGTTTAATTGAATTTCTTCTAAACTCATTTAGTTTTGTAAATTTTAAACATTAAGCTTTTAATATTAATATTTTGTTTCAGCCCCTCTTGAGGATAGCAAACAATGGGCTGAAATAAAAAACTAAAATTAAGAGCTTAAGATCAGAATGGCCATCATCAAAAAAATCTACAAACGTGCTTGCTTCGGCAGCACATATACTAAAATTGGAACGATACAGAGAAGATTAGCATGGCCCATGCGCAAGGATGACACGCAAATTCGTGAAGCGTTCCATATTAAAAAAAAAAAAATCTACAAACCATAAATGCTGGAGAGGGTGTGGAGGAAAGGGAACCCTCTTGCACTGTTGGTGGGAATGTAAATTGATACAGCCACTATGGAGAACAGTATGGAGGTTCCTTAAAAAACTAAAAATAGAACTACCCTACGACCCAGCAATCTCACTACTGAGCATATACCCTGAGAAAACCATAATTCAAAAAGAGTCATGTACCACAATGTTCATTGCAGCTCTATTTACAATAGCCAGGACATGGAAGCAACCTAAGTGTCCATTGACAGATGAATGGATAAAGAAGATACGGCACATATATACAATGGAATATTACTCTGCCATAAAAGAAACGAAATTGGGTTAGCTGTAGTGAGGTCATACAGAGTGAAGTAAGTCAGAGAAAAACAAATACTGTATGCTAACACATACATATGGAATCTAAAAAAGAAAAAAAGGTTCTGAAGAACCTAGGGGCAGGACAGGAATAAAGACGCAGACATAGAGAATGGACTTGAGAACATGGGGAGGGGGAAGGGTAAGCTGGGACGAAGTGAGAGAGTGGCATGGACATACATACACTACCAAATGTAAAATAGTCAGTGGGAAGCAGCCGCATAGCACAGGGAGATCAACTTGGTTCTTTGTGACCACCTAGAGGGGTGGGATAGGGAGGGTGGGAGGGAGACGCAAGAGGGAGGAGATATGGGGATATATGTATACGTACAGCTGATTCACTTTGTTACAAAGCAGAAACCAACACACCACTGTAAAGCAATATTATACTCCAATAAAGATGTTAAAAAAATGAGTTTAGAAGAAATTCAGTTAAACTTTCAAATGATGTTTTGTAAGTTTGTGGCATTTATCCTTCTACAAGTATCAAAGCTTAAAATTGCACTAAGACTTAAGGGGATACCTTGTATCTTCATAGACCTGCCCTTCTCTTTCTAAAATAGTCCTTTGCAAGGCTGGGCTGCTTACCTGCTTGATCACCTAAGTTTCTTTTTTCTAGATTTGGTAAAAGAATTATGAACAACAGTATTAATTCACATGTAATAAATTGAAAGGAACTGGACCCTAATAGTAGTGATAGAGTAAGTGATACGAAACAGTTTTTCTATCCTATGTGTTAACCTGGCTGTAGGTGTCTCACTTCAAGTTCTGCTATTTAAGAGGAAACATGTAAACCTTAGGAACCCTTACCTCAGGCTTTAAAAGGCAGGGAGGTCCAGTAATCAGTCTTTTAGGAGATTGGTAACGATGTCACCTAAACTTGAAATATTAAAAAAAAAAAAAAAGTTAGTGTTCTCAACTATGTGAAATCTTTCTCCTCCTACCTTCTCAAATGTAATCCTAGGAATTCTGCCTGTAAACAAAGCATTTCTGGGCCAGAAATACTTTCTCTCTTTATAGCAAGGCTTCACATTATATTGAGTGCTGCAGGTTCCATCATTTTTAAAGGACAGAGACATAAATGATAAATTACGGTGTGTAAAATATTACAATCTACCACCTCAAAAAATATTGTTTATGGAGTTTGGAGCTTCAAGTACTGATTGCAGTTTTATTTTGAAAAGAATATGCTACAACTTATGTGGTTTTTCTTCCTCATGTTTATATTAAAAAAAATCTAATAAACTCTATTTTAATTAAAATATATGGCTACTGTGTCTGTAACACTTCTCACTATTCACATAACAACTCTGCCTAACTCAAATGTTTTCAGTCAGCTCTGATAGTCGGGCCTTAAAGCATTTTCAAACTAACCATAAGTTGTTTTGACCCCTGCCTTTCGTTAAGATGTAGTCATTCATTTCTTCAGCTTACGCTCTTTGCAACCTGAAGATAATCTGGTACACTTAAAATCACTGGCTACAGTGCTCGGTGGCATAATGCATTAGATGGCATTTTTTAATTGTTTGTTATGGTGCCAAGATGCAAATGCACATTGAAAGATAGAAGTAGGTAAATACACAGAGAAAGGAATTACAGGGATACTGCAGAATCAGAACTTGAGTTGTTTGAGGGCTTCAAGCAATTGAACAGGAAAGAAAATGGAAGAACAGGAAGCAGTAGAATTGTGGTTGCTGTTAAGAGAGTGACTTTTTTTTTTTTGGTACGCGGGCCTCTCACTGTTGTGGCCTCTCCCGTTGCGGAGCACAGGCTCCGGACGCGCAGGCCCAGCGGCCATGGCCCATGGGCCCAGCCGCTCCGCGGCATGTGGGATCTTCCCGGACCGGGGCACGGACCCGTGTCCCCTGCATCGGCAGGCGGGCTCTCAACCACTGCGCCACCAGGGAAGCCCCTAATAGGGTGACTTTTAAACAAGCCACGTAATTTGACTTTAACATGCTATTTCACTTACATTCAGTTGGAAACATACCAGATCTCTAAGTTTCTTTTAGACCCCAGCCACTGCACTTGAGCAATATTCCATCAGTCCTGGTAGTATTGCCGTGTTTTCATCCACCTTAATTACCTTCCTAAGGTCAGATCTTTAACTTTGTTCTTGTTAAGTTGCTGACTAGGAGAAATGATCTGATTTAGTACAGAAGGGAAAAAAAATCTATCACAAGTCACTGTTTATATCAGTAGTTTGCACCGCGTAATAATATGCCATGACTAAGCAGAAATGCTGACATATCTCGAGTGGTCGAAGGTTTAAAACAAAAAACATTGGGGGTAGGAACACTGGATGTGACTGTAGCTTCAAGAACAAGTTGGTAGAATAAGGAGAATCACTAAAAATTGCTTTTTCCCTTCAGCTTTAATTCTAGAGGGAATACAGCCGTTTTAATAAATGGGAAATTGAGGCAACTTGAGGTAAAAATGTAAACGTCACTGAAAGTAGGTTCTCCGACAAATATGGGTCATGGAAACTAGTTACTAATAGGGTGGCAACTATGGCATTTTTTTCCCAGGATTTTATACCTAGGAAGGGTTTGTTCCCTAAAGTAGTAAGACTATAAAAGAATATCTGACTACTTGAACTCAAATTTTACTTTTTCGCTTTTTAAAAAAATTTTTTTTCTCTAGTGGAATACTGACATCTGTGCAATTTTAACTCTGGTATATCGTGAACTGAACTTTATTCTTTACAAGGAAAAGACAAAGGTTTGAAATGAATGTTTGAACCAAATTAAATTGCCGTTTTTGTATGTTAAATTCATATGGTTGACCCTAAGACAACTTCTTAGGGCCCAGTGTTTCTGGTTAAGAGAAATTTTTTCCACCCTGTATCAGATCCCATCACGACCCTATTCTTCGACATTTACTCCTAATGTACCCTGTATGCCCATTATTGAAATTCAACAGCACTAAATCCTAGTTTTACAACAGGTCAAGTTTCATTTCTTAGTTTTCCCATTCTATAAAATATACCATTCCTTGATTTTGAAAAATGCTGAAGCCAGTATTTACTGGAAAACAATTCACTCTGTATTCAGGTTATGCAATGTTTTTGGAAATGTTTACCTATAGTGTGTAGGTTAGCTAAAATCTTTCATCACCCAAGCCTTCTCTCTAACCACTTGTAAAATGACTACGACTGTTCCCTCACCCAGAAGCCTCATTCTTGAGTATAGAGCTATTTGGTAAAGCACTTGACAGCTGGTAGGGGCTCTCCCAGGGATAAGTGCTAATTTCTATGCAGAATCTGTAGATTACACCCAGCATCTATCAATCAAGTTAAGGATTAGATCACCTAAAATCTTAACTGTTCGCCACTTACCAACCTGGCCAGCCTGACACTGTGCCAGCAAGAATACAAAAGATCTAGGAGCCCTTCAGAGACACCTGGTCCCTTGTACACAGGTGCAACCTGTTTGGCTTCTGAGGCAATTTCCACTAGTCCATTTTAAATGGGTTTGGCAGATAACATTGTGCTTCATGTGAAACAAATGTTATGAATACCAGTTTATGGTTTAGGATCTCTAACATGCAGAAAGAACCAGGAAAGTGAGACAGTATAGAAATTAGAAATCCAGAGTCAAATGGAAAGAGGTTAATGTTCTTTAAAAAAAAAAAAAAAAAAAGGAACAGGCTAGGTGATGACTAACTGCTGTGAGGGCAGCTAAGTAATTTGAATGTGATTAGAGACAGCCTCAGAACCTAACCTCAAGAATATGTCCATCTCTACTTCAAGACCTCAAATTACTCTGCTAGCTTTTTCTTACAACATCTATTCCTTCATCTTACTATTCTCAATTCTACTGACCTTTACTTCTAGCTCCCCAGATGGTGGCCCTTTATCGCCTCACTGTGGGAACCGACTCTTCCAAACACAGGGCATCAGTGTTTTGTCCACCTCCCACCGCCCTCTCTCAACAAGGTCATCTCAGCTTCACCCTTTGACTTTCTGCTCGTGTCCAATGTGGCAGTGCTTGATGTCGGTTACTACTATGACCCATTTCTAAAACATTATCACCAGGTTCCAGGAAATACAGGATTTATATGTCTCACAGGCTAACTGGCCCCTTGTAATCCCCTTTAATCAACTACTTGAGCCCTCCTGTGTTCCCACAAAGTAGTTGTTCCCAATTTGCTGCACTCACTCCCCTGATCTTCCCACAACCCTAGATGTATCTCCTCAGGCTAGGCAGCAACCCCACCGAACTCCAAAACTCATTTCATCTGGCATTAGGAATAGATGCCTCACTTCTTAAGGTAACCCCTCTCATCTAAGGGAGAGGATTCCATCCCGACTCTTCAAGTCAAATTTCTATATCCAACCCCACCACCACCAGGATGGTGGTGAGGATGGGGCAATTTGACTTTCCTCAGCCCTTGACATGTCCTAGTGTTTCTCAAGATGTGGTCTCCAGACCACACCTGCCTCTCATGGGCTGAAAGTCCCTGTAAGAAATGAAGCTTCTCTAAATGCAATGTGGAATCCTAGAACAGATAAAGAACATCAGTGGAAAATCTGGTGAAATCCAAATGAAGTCTGGAGTTAACAGTAGTGCGTTAATGTTGACTTCTTAGTTTAACAAATGTGCTATGATAATATGTTAGTATTAGGGCAAAATGGATATATCTTTGCACCTTTTCTGTAAACCTAAAATAATTCTAAAAGTTTACTAAAACAGAACAAAAAGACCTAATTCTTGGATCCCAAATTAATCTCAATTCCTGGAGCTGAAGCCTGGTAATAGAACCCCAAATGATTCTTATGCAGACACAAATTTGAAACCTAGTTTTTCAATTCCCTTTCCATTCCACGCCTGAATGGCTGCTTCCTCCTCGTTTTACTTACCTTAACCTGATTTAATCTTTTAGATCCTCTCAACCCTAAAATATAAGTACTATCATTATCCCCCTTTCACAGATGAGAAAGTAGTAAGATGAAGGACACAAATGAAGTACTAAGAGCTTAAGTAATTTGTTCAGGATCAACAGCCCATGAATGATGGAGCTGGGAGCTGAATCCCTAATCAGTCTAGCTCCCAAGTCTATGCACAGAACCATTCTACTTCCGCTCATTCTGTTGCACATAAGAGCTCTGTAACTAAATCACTAAAAGAAGCATTATTACCTATTTCTCCAACTTCCTAAGTCCAACAGTGCCCCCCTTTGCCACTGGGGGGAATGAACAATGAGAAAGCATTGGGAAGATGTGCCAACCAGAGACCTGTACGGGTAAGGCACAGTGGCTCTTGCACCAGGATCCAGCTCAACTGCTGTATTTTCTGTTCTCCCAAATGCCCTAACATGTACCAATCTAATAATGCTCATAGTACTCACTTTGATGCTAAATTAATTATCTCAGGTTTACTAAGCATCTGTCCAGATTGTCAGGGAAGTGCCGACTCCAAATCAATTTACAGTTGGCCCTCCGTATCCACAGGTTCTGCATCAGTGGATTCAACCAACCACGGATTGAAAATATTTGGGGAAAAAAATTTCAGAAAGTTACAGAAAGCAACACTTGACTTGGCTGCACACCACCAACCATTTGCATTATATTTACAACTACTTAGGATTTGTATTTGGTATTATAAGTAATCTAGACATGACTTAAAGTATAAAGGAGGGTGCGAGGGAAGATGGGAGGGTTGTGCGTAGGTTATACGCAAATACTGCACCGTTTTATATAAGGGACTTGAGCATCCATGGATTTTGGTATGGGGCAGCACGGGGGGAGGGAGACTACTGGAACCAATTACCCACAAATACAGAGGGAGAACCATATATCCCCTTATCTTATCTGGGTTCCCTAACCCAGATAAATGTATTTAGACCTTAATACAAAGTTGTGGATCTAACTGCTGAATGATAAAGTTTTGGGGGTTTCTGACTGCAAACCAGACACACACAAGAGAAGCACTTCTATCCAAATTGCTTCAGTACAGAGTATAGATGGAGGGTTGATAAAATAGAACACAATCTCAGGCAATGTCTCTGTTCTTATGTGTATTTTCCTTCATTTCTTCAAGTGAATCATGAAACAATCACAGGATCAGCAGGAGAAACCTATGAAGTATATTCAGGTAAAACATGTTTTCATTAGTTCTCCTTCTGGTGATTGGAATTTCCTTGATTTTATTATCAATAAAAACATTGCCACTTATATTCAAAGTACATCTGAGAAATCTGATCATGAAATTAGAATGCACATACCTCCTTCAGATACTCTTAGAAAACAGTGTCTCTCCATAAAAGTATGAGAAAAATACTTGTACAGCATCTTATTTGCTTTACCATTGCTTTAATGCACTTTAAAATTTATCTACATTAATTGGGAACAAAGAAACAAAAATAGACATTTCTTTGTTTTTCATAAATAACTACTCTCCATATTTGATAAAAATCTCAAAGCATTATTTTAACTTCCCACAAATATAATACATACAATTTTTTTTTCTGAAATAATAAGGTCAGCAAATTAAGTATCTTGACACTAATATAACCACATACAACTGCTACTCTACTGACTTCCAGGAACAAAACAAAAACAGAAAACTTCTTATCAAGATGCTCTGGGTTTCCTTTTGCTAGTGTTAGGGATCTGGAATTATAATCATCTGCCAGTAATAATTTTATAGATTCTAGTTGATTGTCTACAAATAAAATATCGCTGACTCTGCTTTGTGAGTTCTGGATTTGACAGGACACTGACAATACCGCATGGGACAGGCACTACTACACACACACGGAAATCAGAAAAAGTATTGAATGCCCTGGACTCGAACTACTGACTCAGTATGTGCCTCACTTGGCTCAGTAATAAATTCACCTGCACCAAACCCGTATCAAAAGTCACTAAATCTCTCATATATATATTATTTATATACACACCCACAACACATACATACTATACATACAGTTTGTAACAACATGAAGTAACATTGTCTTCAAATGATGTACCACAGACTGAAATAAATCCTGTAATTGTCATCAAGCTGCTAGAAGCTTTTGAGAGTTCTGAGCCAGGTTACTTACTTTCATCCTGCCTACCCTTCATTCACCCTGCTTTAATGTCTTGGTAGCTTTTTCTTTCAAAACCACCCTCCTCAACCTAGGCGTATTTCTTTCCCAGGATCACTTGATTGGACTTTGGAGGCAAGAAAGGGCATGCAGGGGGAGCAGGAAATCCTCAGCCACTGTACCTCACACCTGCCTAGATATGTGATGTTCTCGGTCCTGTTGGCCACATTCGGTGTTAGAAAGCAGTTATTCAAAGCTTTGTCCCTCCTACCCCCCTTGGTCTTTATGTAGAGCACAAAAGTGAAAGAAGCCTCTTTAGCAGGGGTAGCAGTTCATTAAAATATACAACTACATTTCCTAGCTCTGGGGTTCCCATTCTGTACTTGAGACTGCAGGTCACGGATGCTGTTATTAAGGTGCGGTGTGGGATCCATGAGGTTTTCTCCTGGCAGCCGGTGTCAGGATTAGTGCAGCCCTAGCCCAGGAGGAAACGGCCTAATGAATACCAACTTGGAAACAGTGCTGTCAGCACATTATTTAAGCTTGTACGTTGCTCACAATTACACACAACACACACACAGGCTTATCACTGGAAATGACTACGAGAGAACATGACAAAGGTTTGCAAGGATAAACCAATAAGGCACCAAGAATACTTATTTTCAGCCAATCTAGACAACTTCAAAGTGTGAGGTTAAGAATATAAATTAAAACGACTTCCTAAGTCTTGTTAACTGATTTACTGAGAGGTCACATATTAGTTCCTTCTAAATCTTTACCGCCTAAAATCTATGACGGGAGACGTTGCTTACAATTGAACCATGAAAGGGACAGCCCCAAAGCTGTACCTGTGAAACTAAACTGGGCCTTAAATCCTTCCTAAAATCACAGAGCTGCCTGTGAAGAAGCTGCTAAACCAACCCACAGCCATTCATTTTGTAATTGTTTTCATGAGTACGGATTGTTTGCCTAATAAAAATAAAAATCAGAAGAGAACAGCCTATGAGATGGAAATAGGGGGCGACCATAAATAGATGGGCTTCTCTGCCCGGGGTAGCAGGAGGGGTGGCTGAGGTTAAAACTTGAGGGAAGCAGGTGGGCTTCATCTTTGAGGGAAGGGAGGGGGAGAGCAGCAGTGAAAACAGAGGCTGAAAACAGAGGCAGCTCTGAGAGTTGGCCTGGACCTAGATCTCCAAATGCATTACCTGTATTGCCTCTCCTTGGCTTAGTATCCTGTGTCTTAACTGTCTTTTTTTTTTTTTTTTTTTTAAGTAAATTGGTTGTTCTTTTTAGGTTTGGTATGTTGCCAAAATGAAAAATAGTTGTTTTAAAGGGAAGAATTAAATCACTTCAACCACATCATCCCACAACTTTTAGATACATTCTGCATCATCTTTACACTCCTCCACAAAAAAAAAAAAAAAAAAAAAAGGGAAGAGGAAAACCCCAAATTAGTCACAATGACCTAAGGCAGCAGAATAATCTATGTACTTTCTGGGAAGACATGTTAACTGAGGGAAGAGGTCAAGGTGATCAGAAAAGTTCCTCATTTGAAAAACAAGAGAAGAACTGGCCCTCGGGCAGGGGATCTATTTCAAGGTTCTAAGAAGCTTCTTCTGAACAAGTAGGGGAATTAGATGTTCAAAAAGTTCTGTAGCTCTGTGTACAAGGTTTTGTCGAATATACTGAAATTTTGATTCAGAGGATGAGTGTGTAAGAGCAGTGCATTTTTATAAACGTGAATAGCTTTTGAAAGTCCATGAAAACTATAACACCAGGCTTCTTTCCACCAGCAAAGTGCTTAAATCCACTATGGAAAGTATACACTTGTTTACTTAATATCCATAATGTAAAAACTGGCCTGGGCTTAAATCTGACTTTTCCAACTTTGGTATAAATGAAGCGCAAATCCCTACACTTGTTTTTCTAGGGAGACATCCCCAAATTTTAATTGCTTTTGCCATTTTAGCTTCTTAAATTTAGTTCCCACTCAGTCCTGGTCACTGGTATTCTGCTGGCCAATGCGCTGTCACCCCCTTCCCCAGTAATGGCCTCACACTCTTCTTGGATGAATGGTTAAATAGATTAGGAAAGCAAACAATTTTTAACAGTAAGGTATGTGTGCGTGGTGTGTGTTCGTGTGTATTCATCAATACATAGGCTTTCATATATGTGAGGGAATGGTTCAACAGATTAGAAAAGCAAACAGAATTCTCTAACAGTAAAGTGTGTGCTCATCACTATATAGGCTTTCTCAGAAGAGGAGGAAGAGAAAAAATATATTGAGGCGAGGGGGGCGGGGGGGGGGGAGGAACAGCTTTCCTTTTGCTACACTGATCCATGTTTTAAAAGCTTATGCAAGGGTGTTATGGGTCTCATTTGTTTCCAGAGGCCGCAGAGAGCGGTGTCTCGATGCTTTTGGAATATCTGGCTGTAATCTAGTCCAAAGTCCAGGGACACTTATTTTCCCTCATCGCTGCCAGTGTTTGTTCACAGGTAGCCAGCCTCCCTCCCCCCCCCCCGGTTCAAGCACCTCATTCAAGGGTGGGTGTGGTTTCTAATCACAGCCCTCCAGGAGAGGAGGAATAAGAAAAGTAAAAGACTGTTTAACATGATAAAGGAGGTGGGATGGGGGTGGAGCAGATAAGAGAGGTGTTGGGAATTTACTTAATTACTGGAGTTATATCCATTTTAGTCCTTAAATGTAAAAAGGAACCCCCTTCAGCACTATCGCTAAGTCCTTCCAGAAGAAGGAAGTGGGTTTATTTTTACCAAAGTTTTAACACAAGTTTAAAAAAGTGGCATCACCAAAGCCTATTAAGAACCACTCACTATAAAGATGTTAAAAAAAAAAAAAAAAAAGAACCACCCACTCCTCGGGCACAAAGCTGCCATCTTAACAGTCTAGAATTCAAGTTCAACCAATCACCATCCCTTAGGTTCGCATTCTTCCAAATATTTATTCCGGACACTGCAATGCTACCTATAACTTATTCAAGCAAAGCTGGCACTGTTAAGAACGAGAATGATTACAAGTACTATAGAAAAGAAACCGAAGCTTGCTTAAACGAAGCTAGGACGGACACATTAGAATCTCTAAGCATTGCCTAACCTTGTCATTTTCCGGAGGCCCTAACCACATTATGCTACCCCTCCTTGGTATGACTTAGGGTGTCCCCTAACTTAGGAACTATAAACAGGGACAAGCAGCTCACCTTAAAACATCTTGGACACTTTAAGCAGTGGAAGGAGAAACAACCCGGAAAAGCACAGGGAACAACTTCCCAGTCACAGCAACTTTCACTGTTCACATTATTTTTAAAGACAGAAGTATAGGAAATATATTTTCCCAATTTAGACCACCCAGTTCAAAGAAACCTGAACCAAGTGGAACTTCATTATAATGCCAACTTTAGGTTTGTAAAGCCCCCAAAGCAAAGGTAAATTTTGTTGCCAAAATGCAACAAAGTTAAAAATTAAGAAAACTACATATAAATTAAAAACAGGGTTCCTCTTGAAAAGGCAGTAAGATAGAACAGACGTGAGCTGAGCCCCTTTGAGAAGTCCTGGCACAGGCACTCCCCTTGAAACGGTCCCTCTCCCCTCTCTCCAGGCTGCCCCGGGAGGGGGCATCAGCACCAAGAAGGTAAACGGAAGTGACCTTGGCAAAGCTACCAAACAAAACAACCTCCCTCCCTCAACTCCCGGCCCCGGCCCCGGTCCCTCGGCCTCGGCCTCCTCCTACACGTGCGACAGGGACACCTGCTTGTGGTAGGCGGCGGCGGCGGCGGCGGCGGCGGGACCCGGCGGCGCGGTCCTGCCCGTGAGCGCTGCGCTCGCCTCGGCGTAGTCCCCGGCGGCCGTGGCGCCGCCGCTCTTGTGGCCCCGCCGCGGGCGGCAGCAGCAGCGGCTGGTGAAGCGCCGCCACGACTCCACAGTCTTGCCGGACCAAATCCAAACGCCCGACGTGATGCCCACCACAAGGCACATGAAGTACTTGAGCATGAGCACCCAGTACTCGGGCTTGGCGCGCGGCCGGCCAGCGTCCGGGCCGGGGCACGCGCAGGTGAGCGCAGCCTCCCAGCTCTCGCGATAGTGCTGTTCGTACAGGTAGCATGCCACCACGATGCTGGCTGGCACAGTGTAGAGCAGCGTGAAGATGCCGATGCGGATCATGAGCTTCTCCAGCTTGTCCGTCTTGGTGCCGCCCTGCTTGATGACGCTGCGGATGCGG
>NW_006790338.1:867806-891892 GCF_000442215.2 Lipotes vexillifer | reverse complement strand
CCAGCAGGTAGAGCACCAGCGGGCCCAGCACGAAGCCGCGCAGCGAGTTCAGGTTCTGGTTCCCCACGTAGCAGATGCCGGCCACCGGGTCCCCGTCCACGGAGCTCAGTGCCAGCGCAGTGATGGACTTGACACTGGGGATGAGCCACGCGGCCAGGTGAAAGTACTGCGCATAGCCCGCAATGGCCTCGTTGCCCCACTTCATGCCGGCCGCCAGGAACCAGGTGAGCGACAGGATGACCCACCAGATGGAGCTGGCCATGCCGAAGAAGTAGACCAGCAGGAAGACGACAGTGCACAGCGCAGGGCCCGTGGTCTCGTAGTGGATGTGGCTGTGCTCGCGGCTGCAGGCGACGCTGGCATGGCCCACGACCAGGCGCACTAGGAAGCCCAGAGACACGCACAGGTAGCAGGCTGACAGGAAGATGATGGGGCGCTCAGGGTAGCGGAAGCGTTCCATGTCTATTAAGAAGGTGGCCACCGTGGTGGAGGTGGAGATGAAGCACAGTACAGACCACAGGCCGATCCAGAAGGTGGCGAACGTGCGCTCGTCGGGGCTGAAGGACGGCTGGTAGCAGGGCACCGCGCAGTTGGGTACCTGGCCCGTCCTCACCTTGTTGTAAAGCGGGTGCGACTCCTTGAGAATGGGCACGAAGGGCTCGCGGCACTTGCACACCGACGGGCCCCCGGCGGCGCAGTCGCTCCCCGAGGCCGGCGACTCCGGCAGGCCTGAGTGGGTGGGCTTGGCCGGCAAGGGCCTGGGGGGCGCCGTGGTGGCCTCGCTGCGGTTGTAATCCATGCACAGGACCTCGGCGTCGCGGCCCAGCACCGGGAGGCGGTCGCAGCTCATGCGTTCCGGCCAGGCAAAGCCATACTGGCGCATGAGCGGCGAGCAGCCGGCCTTGGCGCGCTCGCACACCGAGCGGCAGGGCGGCAGCGGCTTGTGGTAGTCGGGCAGGCAGATGGGCGTGTACATGGAGCACAGGAAGAAACGCAGGTCCGGCGAGCAGTGGATCTCCACCAGCGGCCAGAACTGGTGCACCTCCAGACCCGCCTCGTCCTGCGTGTCGTGGTTGAACTGGTTGGGCATGTGCGTTAGGTTGTAGCCGATGCCGCGGCACATGGGCACTGTGATTTCCTGGCACACTGGGGCCTTGGAGGCGGCCGCCGCCCGGCCCGCCAGCTGCGCTAGGAGCAGCAGCAGCAGCGAAGGCGGCGCGGACGGGTCTGGCCGAGCCATAGCCCCCTCCCTCCCCTCGTCTCCCGCAGCCAGCGCGGGGCCAGCTCAGGCAGGGGAAACCGGGATCCGGGCTTCCCTCTCCGCCGACTTGTGTGGCGCCGGGACTGGCAACCTGTTGGTTTCTTTTTCTTTTAAAGAAATCCGTCCAAAGATAAACTGTTTCGGGAGGGCGCTGCCTCCGCAGGGAGCGCTCAGCTCTTCGCTGGAGAGGGCTGGGGAGGGACGGTTAGGGCTCCGATTCCAAGGAAAGTCCTCTTTAAAAAAGAAGGTGGAGAAGAAAAATTGCAACCACTCCCAATTAGAGAGGCGCCGACGGCGCAATCCCCGCGAGCGGTCTCCAAAACTCTACGTTAACTTCCCCTCCCCTCCCCCCCCCACCTCCTGGAACCGAACTACAGACTCCCCGCCCCTCACCCCGCCTCCCTTCTCGCAGGGGCTGCCAGCCTGCACCCCAAGGTCAGAGCGCTCAGCCCCCGGGAAAAGGGCAGAGGACCGGGAAAAGAACGGGGAGAAGGGGAAGGCGCCGGCTCTCACCTCTGAGGATCCCGAGAGAAGCAGATAGTCCGTAGCCAGCCTGGGCCCTCCGTCTCTGGGACACTTCGCTCAGAAACGCGACTCAGAGAGAGGCTGGCATCGGGAAAGTTTGGCGACAGGCCGGGTACCCGAGGAGGCAGCACATGGCAGCAGGTGGGGGCGTCTCAGAGAGGGGGTCGCCCCCTGAACGAGGTCGCCGCAGACCGGTCATTCGCCCTCACCTCCTGCGGCCCCCCCCTCATGATCCGGGCGGGGCAGGACGGGGGGCAGGCCGTGCGTTCCACCAGGGTCCGGGAGCCGGACGAAGGGCGAGCGCGCCTGGCAGCACCTGGGCAAGAGGAAGGCGGTGTGCGGCGACCGGGGGATCCCGCCGCCTCACAGCACGGCGGGCAGCCAGCGCTGGCCCCGCCGGGACTGCATGGTGCGCGCCCGCCGCCGCGTCCCGCCCGCCGCTCTCTTCCTCCCCTGCAGGGGGATCCGCGCTCCAGCGGACTCCTGGGGGCGGTGGCGGTTCTCCCGGGAAGCGCCGGGCTCCGCTCCTCCCCCGCGCTCTAGCACCCTTTGGCCCACCTCCGGCGGGTATTGAACTGCGCGCGGCGGCGGCGGCGGCGCTGGCCGCAGCGGAGTCACTGCCTCGGGCTGACTGGCCTCTCCCACCCAGCCTGAGTCACCTGCTTCTAATGCCCGCCGGGAGGCTCCGCCCCGGCCCCGCCCCTTCGCGCTGGGGCTCGGTTGGTGGGCCGCCCCGCCACGCTCTCCGCGCGTCCCCGCCCACTGTCCCGCGGGCTCGGCCTCTCCCCAGGCGCCCTCCGGCCCCGCCTGGAGCTGGCAGCCGAGGAGCGTGGGCCAATCGCCGGCCGGGAAGCTATGGGGGGCGGGGCGAATGCTAATCACGCCTTCTTGAGACCCGGAGCGGGAAACCCTAGCTAGAAGTCCCTCCTGAGTTCTCTGCTGGCTCCCACTGGTGCGGGGCTCACTTTCCCGTAATGTTCTCGCTTATGAACCCTAGCTTCCGGGGCACCTACCAGGTCTCCTATCTGCAGGTAAGCATCCTTAGAGTCCAGCGCTTGTTTAAAAGAACTGCTCAAAGAATCATTCTTAACCGTGGCACCTGTCTCCTCTCTGCGCTGCCCTCACCAGGTGAGCTCAAATTGAGAGAAGTACAAATGCTTACTGAGCCCCTACTGTGTGTCAGCGCGTTAATCGTTCTCATCTTAATACAGGATGTCTCAGAACCTTACGACAATTCTATGAGGCAGGCACTCCTTATAGGTGAAGAAACAAGAGTTTAGAAGCATACCAAGGCAACCGAGCTAATGATAGTTCCCCCAAGAAAGCCACAACCTAGATAATCTTGTTCAGCGCTGTATTCCGAGCGCCTAACACAGAGTAGGCTCTCAAATGGCAAACATGGGATTCGAACCGAGATAGTTGGGACGCTACATCCACAGTTTTTACCACCTCCTCCCCCCTCCCCCCATATGCGACCGGTTATCTCCCAGGCTTTAACCTTTACTTTTGCATTTCGTAACAAAATCTTACTGCTGCGACAAGAAAGTGATTTTCTTTCCGTCTTTGGAAGACTCCAGAAGTGTTAGTCCTTTATCAGTTTATCGGGTTAAAAATCCAGGCAGTTCGAAGTCGCCCGCAGAGAAAAGCAACACTGGCTCCGGGCTCTGTGATGGGCAGGGGCTGCCCCCCCCCCCGCCTCGGGGGCTACCCGCTGCTGAGCCGCGCATCCGCGCGCCGCCGGGGATCCGGGGCGCACGGAGCAGCGGGTAGCCCGCGCGAAGACCTGCTGGGCGCCTCGACCACTGGGACGCACTGTGGCGCTCTCCAGATGGCTTATTATGCTGCAAGTTTTAAATGTCCTAAAAATGCCTCTTTTCTACATGTTCTAATTAGGTTGGAAGACTGAGGTGTTTAGCATTCTTGAGATTCATTCACACGCTTACAAAGAGGGTTTGAATTGTTTCCCGCTCCCCCCACCCCTTCCTTCTACTGGGAAGAAGGCGGAAAAAAGGAAGGAGGGCCTGAGTTCTTGAGGGACTCAGGACTGCACTTTAGGGCTGAGTCGTTCTTGTGTCCTGGATCCCACTTATACAGACGGGGAGACAAAATTGCAGAATAGCCCTTTTCCTCCTGCTTATCAGCAAGACTTTGTGAAAAATAATGAGGAATATGTGTATTAATCCCAGCCTCAAAGTTCAAAGAAATAAATATAAATCGCTTCACAAACATCAAAACTGTTAATAAATATGTTTAAAATGTACTTTACCTCTTTCATTCCCTGGGATTCTACAGGTGCTCATATTTTTTTGTTTTTTTGGAACTACTTGGCACTCAGTGTCGGCAAACATCCCAGGGTTGAAAGTAGTGGGAGTTGAAAAGCTATGGAATAGCAATCAAAAAGAAAGGGAAACCCTCAGTGGAAAGTATGCACAGATTGTGAACATGCCAAGAGAGGCTGCCTCATTCTGTGGCCTGTATACAACATGTGTATTATTGGGGATGGACAAGTGTTGGCTAATAATAAAAATTATTTGAAGTTGGAGAATGTTAATCACTCATGCTGGAATTTAGCCAGAATACACGTGTTATTTCACTTGGTTCCGACTCAAAGGATGTTATCTCCTAGTCTGTAAACCTCTCCCTTCTTAATCAACAGGGAGACGTTATTTTTGCTTGGAGATCTCTAATAATAGTAGTAATAATAGCAGGAAAACTTGGCCAAAAGAAACGTATTTTGCATTGTATAGCTTTTTGTATCATTTGAATTTTTGCTTTTCTACATATAGTATTTCACTTTAAAGGCGGTTTAAAATATGCTGTTTAACATGTATTAGGCAGGGTGCTACATAATTCATTTCAGTTAGCTCATTTGATCCTCACAACAGTCAGATGGAACTGGCATCATAATGGCTTCCTTGAAGTTACATATTTAGTCCATGGAAAGGACAGAAATCACAATTTTCTTCTGAGTCATAGTTATTGTTTAACAAACTGGAAAACACTGAATTATTTTTAAAGATGCAATTTTTAAGCAACTAGAACATTGCCAGGCATTCTTAGCTATTAATTCACTCATCTATCCTTCCATCTAGCCATCCAACCATCCATGCATCCATCCATCCATCCAAAAACACCAAATTTCTGACTTGAAGACGCTACTGCTATATTAAACATGTTGCTACAAGGTGGAATTCATGAGGTTCAACTTAAATTGTTGTCCAAGGTGTACTTATTGATTGATGAAAACACAGAGGATCATGCTAAACATTCCACCTAGTAAGACTGTGACATTCCGAAAGTTTTGAAGTATTGGTTTTGGATTTTGTAATCAGAGGATAGTTATTGCATTTCTAATCTCAGTAGACTTGTATTGATTATACATGTATAGTCTGTTGAGACACTTGAGAGTTCAATGCTATAGGAATGACTGGACAGGTAGCCTCTGTATACTCTTCAATATCTTGATAATCAAGCCCGGAACAGTATGCTGCCCATAGATGCCTTTGGTAAATATTTGTGAAATAAGTGGATGAATAAATGGCAACTGAGATTAACTTTTTAAACTTTAGCAAGTGGCATTGAATCCTTGGATAAAGCTTACCTTATGAGCTATATATATCTCTGAGGTTGACCATACCCTGTTAAATGCAGCATGAGTCCAAACCTTGGCTCTTCCTTTACTAGCTGCCACTTTGGACAAGTCACACAACAGCTCCAGGTCCTCTTTCCTCATCGGTAAAGTGGAGTTACCCCTCATAGAGTTGTAGTGAGGGGTAAATGAATTTATATGGTAAAGAGCTTAAAACCATGTCTAGCACCTCGTAACTCTATTTAAGTCTGTTATTAGTTTCTACTGGGTTCATGCTATTTTTCTGTTTTCCCACTCTATTTTCTTTTGTGTATCACTTTAATAATGGGAAAAAAGTTACATTTTTTAGATGTACAGGCATACCTCAGAGATATTGTGGGTTTGCTTCCAGACCACTGCAATAAAGGAAATATCACAATAAAGTGAGTTACATGGATTTTTTGGTTTTCCAGTAATGTCTATAAAACTTATGTTTACACTATTCTTCAGTCTATTAAGTGTGCAATAGCATTCTGTCTAAAAAAAAGTACATATTTTAATTTTAAAATACTTTATTTCTAAAAAATGCTAACCATCATCTGACAACTCAGGGTTGTCACAAACCTTCAATTTGTGAAAAAGCAAATTCTGCAAAGCGCAATCAAATGAGGTATCCCTGTACTTTATGTCTGAGCACACTTCCAGCTCTCACCAGCTATCTCTAGCATTTAGATATTAGCTAGATTTTATGCCAAAGCAGGGATCATTTCACTTGCCCTGGATCAAAGTACATACACCTGACATCAGCCCCAGCCCGCAAGTGTGCGAGTGTGCACAGGGCTGGCACAGGACAGACACCCACAAGCCAACTTGAAATCCCTCACAGGTATTTCCAGACTAGCTTTTTCCATGTCCTAGAGCATTCCTGATAACTCCTCTTCTCATCAGATCAGACACCTCTAGATGAGAAACCCAGACACTAATCAGAGGATTAACATGATGAGTCATTTATCCAGGTTCATAATAAGAATGCCTTGTTCACATTATAAGTGGAATCATTCAACTATAATCTTTAGTCCTCTCCCCTCCTCCACTGTCGTGGAGATTATAGAAAAGTAAGAGCTTCTTTCTTCTTTCCCAGAGGCGATGGAAATACTAATCTTTCCCACTCTCAGCAATGGCTCTCAGCTGCACATTACAATCACCTGGGGAGCCTTGAGATATACTGTCGCTTGGGCCCTACTGAGTCAGAATCTCTGGTTGACGGACCCAGACATTGTTTCTTGGTTTCATTTTATTTGCTTATTTTTGTTGCCGTTTTGTTTTTAAGTCTCCAGGTGATCCTGATTTTCAGCTAGGGTTGAGAGCCACTGACATAGATGGTTTTGTTATTTCCTCAGCACAGCCCCAAACTTGGGCCTAGCTGGATCTTCTGCAGAAAAGGGTTTATCACATCATTATGTAAAATGGAACACCTCGGGAGAAAGTATAGAGAAGTACATTCTAGTCTAATTGCATGTGAGTCTGTTTGGGCTGAAGGAAAGTATATGTATCTGAAGTAAAAAATATGTAACAGAATTGTGGTACAGTGATGGCACAGTCAACAACAATGGTGGCCATAACAGTAACTGATGGGTATTGGGCATTTCCAATGTGTATGCACTGTGCTAAGCATTTTACATATATAATCTCTTTTATCCCCAAAAATCCCGTGAGGTTGATATTATCAACCCGATTTTATAGATGAAGAATCTGAGGTTCAGAAAGTAGCTTGCTACACAACGGCACACACCTTCCAACTTGGGTTTTCCTCGCTCCAAAGGCTATGCTGCCATTGATTCCAGGCCTCATTGTAGGCCCAGAAGTAGAGGGTCCTGAAAACCACCAGAGAGTAACTCTCGAGATAAGCAACTTCCCTTGTTCCTTATCATCCCTTTCCTGGGGACCAGGTCAAATATTCAATTCTGGTGTGGCCTCTTGTGTGGAGGACTAAAGTACGGAAAAGCTGAGGGCTCTGGATTCATCTAGAATCCAGTATAAGTCTAGAGCCACTTGTTCTTTGGGCTTTGCAGACCAGGCATGAGGTGGGGCACCCTTTAGACTAGATTTCAGGACCTTTCTGGTATCTTGGCAGAGGGAGCTTCAGTTCGGTAAATGTTGATGCTGCACATGCTGTGAGCCAAGCACTGGTGCCAGGGGTGCAAAGATGAAGAGGCATGGGCTTACCAGGCAGGACATGGTGGGAGAACCGAGGAAGCACCTGGCCCAACCTGGTGGCTCAGGGAAGACCCAGGCTGTGCCTGGAAGGCTGAATATGAATTAGGTGATCTATGGGTCAGGGTTTAGTACAGGAAATAGAAACCACTCTAGGTGTTTCAAACAGAGAAATATTTAATACTGAGAATCAAACAGAGGCTTACAAAATTGATGAGCTGGAGGGGCAGAAGTCAGGGGGGTACCCCTGGGCTATTGAGTTCAAGGGCCTACCACAGTAGCTATGTTCCATAAGTCGGGATGGTGCTGCAGCAAGGGCTCTTCACACCCGTGAAACTGGTGACTAGCCACTGAAACAGGACACTGAGTCCAACAGCGTTAAATGCCTCTTAACATTATTGCTCAAACCTTGCTGGCCAACAGCAACAGCAACAGAATGATGCCTTCTCCTTGCATCTGCCTCCAGATCTTACACAAGTGCACCTGATTGACTGAACTTATTTCAGATCAAGACCCTAGCTGCAAGGGAGTCTGAAAAAGTAGTTTTGCAGTTCTCAATCTCTTCAAGCAAATTACTAGAAGGATAGAATGGAGGCTGGAGAGGCAATCCCTAGTATCCGCTATAGGTAAGGAAACTGAGAAGGACTTCCTAGACAGAGGAATCAGCACAAGTAACAGGTACAAGGCCATGAAAGAGCATGATTCAAGTGGTGAACAACTGGGCATGGCTATGCTATCAGAAGCATCTGAATCAAGGTTTTTACCTGAAAGTGCACTCATGTCTAATCAACATATTTTTGATTAATTAGATTCATATGTACACTGCACACATGACACTCTTTCCTACTGATACAGCTCTTGATTTATTCAACTGACTACTAGTGCAGAGGAGAAAGGAAAGGAGCAAAAAGCATGAAAAAGAATAAATAAAAGTGTTAGGTAATATTCATCCACAAAGAAAACAGAACATTAACCTTCTCCAAGCCTAATGTTGCAGACACTGTTGATTACGTGCCGAAGAGTCATCTCCCCTTTTTCCTTCCTATCAAAACCCCCGTTATTTGTCTTGGTTTGTTCTGTTTTCTTGGGGAATCCACCCTTTTCTGCATAGCCCTGTGCTTCAGGAGAGGCAGGAGCTTCAGATCAAGCCCCAAGGAGTAACAAGTGATTAGTCCAACTGCTCGTGTTTCTCCCCTTCTTGTTATCAGCGTTTAGGTTACATACATGCATGGGACACAGTTCTGGCCAATAAGGCGTGGTGTGGGGGCCAACGTGAGGTAAGTCTGTCAGGGGCTTATGGGAAAGATCTTACCCCAAAGGAGAAATAGTCCTCTCCCCTGCTGGGTACTGTTTCATCTGCCTGTGATGCGTACCACTGTGGGCACCATCTTGCGACCACAAAAGAGCTAAGCTGACCCAGTGAAGAAGCATGGCATTGAGGCCGCCTGAACTGTTGGCCTCCAGACTTCTTGTTATGCGATACAATACACTGCTTATTTTTAAATACATTTGAGTCCCTGTTTTCTTTCAGTTGCAACCAAGAGCATAGTAACTACTACATGCAGTCTGTACACTTAGGATGAGGATCTGCCCACTTAAACTTGGCTAATGAAGTCTCTGGAGGAGATTTAAGGAGAAAAATTTATTCCCTCTTTTTTCCACCAGAAAAATTGTTATTTATCCTTCAAGAGCATTCAAGACCCACTCAAATGTCATTCCCATCAAGCTGAGTGCTTGGTTATTGCCTGTACTCCCACAGCCCTCCCACCACTTCTCTATTACAGCACTTAACTCATATACTCTTTCAGCAAATATTTATTGAGTACCTATTTTGGGCTTGGTAGTGTTTTAGGCACAGGGGTTACAGTAGGAAACTAAATGCATGGAGATTCCAATCTAGTGGAAGACAGAAAATGAATGAAAAAATTTAAATGGGATGACTCTTATCAAAGGGAAAAAAAAAAGAATTCTTGTAAAAGAGGGGGAAATAACTACCTTGAAATTTATTTTATTGTACTGTGATTCTCTGTTCATATGTCCGTTTTTCCCACTAGATTGTGTGTTCTTGTAACCTCACATGACCCACCCCTTCCCTGGGGGATTGCATTTTCCAAAGATGGCTGCCAAAACCTCCCCTATCCCACAGGTTTTTCTGCCATGTGATCTTGCCATTCCCCATAGGGGAGGGATGTAGGAGGTCCTGAGTGTCCTCCTCTTGAGTCTCAGTGGGCTTGTGATGGTTTTGACCCATAGACTGTGTTGCAGGTGATGCTCTAAAACTTCCATGGATAGGTCATAAAAGGCCGTGTAGTTTCTACCTGGGTCTCTTGGGACACTTGTTCTTTGGAAGTGCTTTTTCTTGGGACACATACATATAGATGCTCCACTTGACAGTCCCAGCTGAGTGAGCCTTCAAGTCATCCCAGGTTAGGTAAAGAAGCTTCCAGATGATTCCAGCCCCCAACCTCAAGTCACCCCTAGTTGTTCAAGTCTACCCCAGATGTCATGAGTCAGAGGCAAGGCATCCCTGCTGTGCCCTCTCCAAATTCCTGATGCACAGTATCCATGTGCATAATAAAATGCCCGTTGGTTCACACCACTACTTTGGAGTGGTTTGTTACACAGCAGCGATGACTGGAACCCCCCCAGATCTGCCTTTCCGTGAAATTTTAACCCAGTAGACAACTTTTTTTCTTTTCACCTGACCCAGTTGGTGATCAACTTATGCACTGAAGCTTGAGAACTTTCATCCATCTTACTTTCATCCTATTGAGTGTCGCTGTTGATGATATGCATGTGAAATGTCTAATCTTTTAAAACACAAATCTTCACCATTGATCTTAATATCCTGCTGCAGTGAGTTCCCCAGTTCAATTGTATGTAGTGGGAAAAAAGTGCCTCCTTTTATCCATTTTAAACATGCTTCCTTTTCATCTCATCTTGTCCTCTTGCTCTTCTCCAAGTAAAGTGATTTCCATTTTGCGGGTCGGGTACCTAGACACAGAGAACTGAGTTGAGACAATAATCCTTCTCTGGTTACCCAGAAGGCCTCGGGCGTGCTGCGACGGGGAACAGTGGATTTTAGCTGGTGACTTAAAGGTGGTGGAACACTGTATTCTAATTAGTCACAAGTTTAGTTCCAAGCTTTCAAAACATAGTCTAGATTCTGCAAGACGCAATAGGTGTCCTCTTGTGGTGCTGGGAAGTAGGGCACAGTAGCGAGGGAAGAGCATTGGCCAGCACGTGGGCAATCCGGATTCACGTCTCATCTTGTGAGCCAGCTATGTGCCCTTGGGCATAACACTTAGCCTCTCTGGACCTCATTTTCCTCAACTATAGAGTGAGGAGATTCAACCAGAGGGTTCTGGAGCACCCTTTTGCCTCTAACTTTGTATGAATTCTATGTATTTGCCAGTCATTTTGAAACATCTTACTGCATAAATCCATGGGAAGAAAAAGTTTGTACTCTAAACAGTTTGCCATTTTAGCTTCAAAGTGGAGTTGGAGAGAACCACCACTCCCCGCTAAAAAAATTTCTAGTTTTTAGGAAACAAATGTTATCATTTTCCAAAAACACAATCCAAATTAGGCTTCAATTACCAAAAATATATCCTGCTGTGACTGTTAAGTGACAGATCTTGCAACCTGAGTCCTTTTAGTTTGGGGGTGCACCCCAGGGCTCCCATCAGCCTTGCTTTCATGAGCCTATCAATTCTCACGGTGCCATTGCTCGATGTTTGAATGGGGACAACTGCATTCTAAGTGATGAGAGTGAATGGATGGGGTGAACTGCTGCTGCATATGGCCACCTTGGGGAGGAGAAAGAATATTGTCCCAGTGAGCAGTGCAGTAGGAACTATTCAAATGAATCTCTAGAAATCTGAAATCTCTTCCCAATTATTTTTCTCCATACAGAAGGAAAAAAGCAGTTACCATGTGGGACTTGGGGAAAGCATTCAGTTTCACTCAACCTGGACTCATTTCACTTATTTTCTGGTCTGCTTAATATTTCTTCAACAGTTGTGACTCTTAGAACTTCGTGGGCTCTAACCCACTTCTTAAGCTCTGCATCCTGTTTTGTCTTACTGAATTTTCTCTTTCCAAACCCAGGTGGGTAGGGGAAATGCTTCTCATCTCTGATTTTAGAATTCATTACAGAATCTCCACTATTGAAGTGCTACCATGCATTGAGAGGACAGATTGCTTTCACTGTTGGGTTAACAAACTCTATCAATAGCAACAAGTGGCGTGACAAAGTTCTATTTAACAGAAACTTACTTGTAAGGTTAAGAAAACCCCTGCGGTCCTTAGACAAAACTTCAGGTAACAAGTAGGAGAATAGCAGCAGTAAAAGTAATAAAAAATATATCTAGTGTTTAGAAGAGCTTTTTGAAAATATTCTAAAGAAGAACCCTCCCGTACTTTCCTTAATAAGATATCTCATATGTGATCACACATATCCACTTCCTTATCATTAGTATCATATGCAAGTATGTTTTGACGTTTTTCTTAAGGCTTTCAGGGAAGGCTTGAAAACAACACAGCAGCATCTATAATGCATAATACTGTCAGTTGTATCAATGGGAAAACCGAAGATCATGTAGGATGAATCACTTGGTTATTATTTGCTTATTTAAGTTATTTGGGTAAAACAAGTCAGAAATGTCGCTTGTTTCTTAGAACGGTGCTACCCCTGCAAGGTTGCCTTCATGTGTTCAGTGACTCCTTGGTTGTAGCTAAAAGGGGGACGCAGGGTTCCACACACCACATTTTGTTCCCCCTTCTGTCATTCCTGCTCACACTCTAGTGGGGGGATGAGTTTGAAGGCTTGTTGGCTTCAAAACCCTTCTGTCTATGTGGGCTATGCTGCATCATTGCTTGTTGCCCAAAGGCGCTCTGCAAAGATAATTTACTGCCTAAGAAAGTGGTATATACAGAACTGGTCAAGCCATCGGTTGCACTTTTAAAAAAATTAATAAACAATTTTTTTTTTTTTTTTTTTCTCACTGCCGTGGCCTCTCCCGTTGCGGAGCACAGGCTCCGGACGCGCAGGCTCAGCGGCCATGGCTCACGGGCCCTGCTGCTCTGCGGCATGTGGGATCTTCCCGGACCGGGGCACGAACCCGTGTCCCCTGCATCGGCAGGCGGATTCCCAAGCACTGCGCCACCAGGGAAGCCCAATAAACAATTTTTTAAAGCAGTTTTAGGTTTACAGAAAATTGAGCAGATAGGGCTTCCCTGGTGGCACAGTGGTTAAGAATCCGCCTGCCAATGCAGGGGACACGGGTTCGATCCCTGGTCCGGGAAGATTCCACGTGCCACAGAGCAACTAAGCCCGTGTGTCACAACTACTGAGCTTGCACTCTAGAGCCCATGAGCCACAACTACTGAGCTAGCGTGCCACAACTACTGAAGCCTGCGTGCCTAGAGCCCGTGCTCTGGAACAAGAGAAGCCACCACAGTGAGAAGCCCGCGCACCACAACGAAGAGTGGGCCCGCTCACCACAGCTAGAGAAAGCCTGCGTGCCACAACGAAGACCCAACACAGCCAAAAATAAAGAAATAAAGTAAAATAAAATAAAAAAAAAAAAGAAAATTGAGCAGATAGTACAGAGAGTTTCCATATATCCTCTCCTTTTCCCACTCACAGTTTCTCCTATTATTAACATCTTGCCTTAGTGTGTTTACAATTTATTACAATTGATGAACCAATATTCATATACCATTATTAACTGAAGTCCATAGTTTGCATTAGGGTTTGCTCTTTGTGTTACACAGTTCCATAGGTTTTGACAAATAATGTCATGTATCCATCAATACGGTATCCTACAGAATAGTTTCACTGCCTTAAAAATCTCCTGTGTTTCACCTAATCATCACTTCCTCACCCCGCCTTGACCCTTGACCCCTGACTATCACATCTTTTTACTTTCTTGCCCAGAATGTCATATAGTTGGAGTCATGCAGTATGTAGCCTTTTCAGATTGGCTTCTTTTATTTAGCAATATGCACTTAAGGTTCCTTCGTGTCTTTTCATGGCTTGATAACTCATTTCTTTTTTTTTTTTAATATCCTCTCTTTTTTTTTTTAGAAGAAATTACAAATAACAAAACATTAGCAAAATGAGTAGAAAGTACAGAGACTTCTCATATACTCCCCCTGCCCTCACACATGCACAGCCTTACCCATCATCAACATCCCACACCAGAGTGGTACATTTGTTACAATAAATGGACCTACATTGACACATCATTATCACCAATGACCGTGGATTGTATTAGGGTCCACTGTTGGTACTGTATTCTATGAGTTTTGACAAGTGTATAATAACATGTAATCACCGTTATAGTATCATAAGAAATATTTTCACTGCCCTAAAAATCCTCTATGCTCCACCTATTAATCCCTTCCTTCTCCCAACCCCTAGCAACCATTAATCCCCAGTTTTGCCTTTTTCCAGGCGGTCATTTAGTTGGAATCATAGAGTAAGTAGCCTTTTAAGATTGGCTTCTTTCCCTTAGTAGTACGCATTTTATGGTTGCTCCATGTCTGTTCATGATTTGATAGCTCTTTTCTTTTTAGCACTGAATAATATTCCATTGTCTAGATATACCAGAGTTTATTGATCCCTTCACCTACTGAAGGACATTTTGGTGGTTTCCAAGTTTGGGTAATTATAAATAAAGCTGCTAAAAATGTCTGTGTTTGGGTTTTGTGTGACATAAGTTTTCAACTCCTTTGGGTAAATGCCAAGGAGTGCTGGAATGTATGGTAAGAGTATGTTTACTTTTGTAAGGAACTTCCAGACTGTCTTCCAAAGTAGCTGTACCATTTTCTATTCCCACCAGCAATGAATGAGGGTTTCTGTTGATCTACATCCTAGCCAACATTTGGTGTTGTCAGTGTTTTGGATTTTGGCCATTCTAATAGGCATGTAGTTTTAATTTTGTCTTAATTGTTGTTTTAATTTGCAAAATTGCTCATTGTTGTTTTAATTTGCAGTTCCCTAGTGACATATGACATGAAGCATCTTTTTATATGCTTATTTGCCATCTGTATGTTTTCTCTGGTGAGGTAAGCAGAAGGTGCAGACAGGAGAAATTAGGGTCTTCTCTCAAGGGATGGAACACTGGGTTGACTTAGTTAAGCCCGACCAAAGGGAATACCCAGAGGCAGCCACGCAGGGGCAGAGGCAGCCGCGCAATAGCCGCTATCCCATCTACGTGCTCTCGAGTCTGTGGTTGCAAATCAATGTGCAATGAGCAAGTCATTGATTACAACAAAAACCTAAACCAGTACCTCTTCCTTCCTTATTGGTCCAGTAAGAGAGTGCACTCACCCTCTTGAGTGGCAGGATCAATAACAGTGACAATGTAAAAATACTGCCGAGCAGCTCTGCAGGAAATCTGAGGCAAAGACAAAGTGGCTTCTTTTGGGTCACTAGCAAATTCGCAACATCTTATAATAATAGCTCACTTATGGAGCCCTTGATGTATGGGAAGGAACAGCCACCCAAGGTAAGGAGGAGTCCTAACGTGAGCTCCAGTTAACAGATGAGGAAGAAGCAATTCTGTGACGTTATCTATGTGACTAGCCCAGAGTCTCTCAATGTCCAGAATGACAGCTGGATATTAAACCTATCCAGGTCCAAAGCTCTTGCCCCAGTAATACCACCTGGATTTGGGACCTGCCTAAACAAATACCAGGTCAGTCCCACTGACTCCTGGCTGCTCCAAAGGGCTTGCTGCAAGTGGCTTGAATGCCACTTCTGAGATCTGGGCCCACTGTGGTCAGAAGAACCTCTGTGGCAGCTCTCAACCTTGGCTACAAGCTGCAATCACCAGGGAAGCTTTACAGAAATGTTGACACCAGGGTCCCACCCATAAAGATTTTGATTTAATTGTTCTTCAGTGCAACTTCAGCATAGGGATTTGTGTTTAACTTTTTATTGAAGTATATTATACACATAGAAACGTGAACATACCTAAGTATACATCACAATTAATTTTTAAAAACTGAAGGTAGCTGTGTAACCAGCTCAAGAATCAGAGCTTCACGAGCACCCTAGAAGTTGGCATCATGCTTCCTTTTAGCCGCTCCCCTTTCCTCCCACCCCCCAGCCACTATCCTGACTTCTAACAGCGTAGATAGTTCGGGTACAGAGATTTTCAAAGCTCCCAAATGATTCTAGTGTGCAGTCACCATTGAGAACCACTGTCTCACTGGTAGAAAGTAGAGAAGTAGGATGAACTAAACTAAATTCATAGAAACAGATAAACCAAAATGAAAGAAAATAAGAAGAAACCCAGGCTACATTTATGCCCCAACCCAGGCTGCTACCTCCTGTGTTGCATGCATAAGTCTTATTTCACATTAGCAGGTCAACAAGGATGAAAAATTTTGTTTTTTTAAACAAGATCTTTCATTTATAAACAACTTTTCTCAGCATTCACACCTTAGTGAAAGAAGACCAGCCATCCCAAGGGGTGCCAAAATCACATTTGCTGATAATAATAAAAAAATGTATGGAGTGCTGTCTACGGATCAAGTCCCTCATTAATGCCTTGTGCATGACCTCATTCGGTCTTCACACCTCATAACACCCAATACTAGTAGGTTTTCTTCTTTCTTCCATGTTGCAGATGAGGAAAGCTAGGCATAAAGAGATGTGGTAACTTGCCCAGGGGTACACAGTTTGTAACTGGGACAGCTTAAGCTGAAGAGATTTTTCATGCTGTACCACCATGGAGATTTTAATTTTATTTTATTATTATTATTTTTTATGTCAATCATGGTTTTTATTTTAGATATGTGTGTCAACTGACTTCTGCTATTAAATACCTGGACAAAGATTAATGCCACACTGATTTCATTCTTTCAGTGTACAGTGGAATGAGCTGGGATGGCGGTGGAGGAAAATCACAGCTTTACCTATGTGTGCTGAAGTGGACCTTGATGGTCATGTTGTTTTTGTTTGTTTTTTTTTTTTTGCGGTACACGGGCTTCTCACTGTCGTGGTCTCTCCCGTTGCGGAGCACAGGCTCCGGACACGCAGGCTCAGCGGCCATGGCTCACGGGCCCAGCTGCTCCGCGGCACGTGGGATCTTCCCGGACCGGGGCACGAACCCGTGTCCCCTGCATCGGCAGGCGGACTCTCAACCACTGCGCCACCAGGGAAGCCCGATGGTCACGTATTTTTATTTCCTTCTTTCCCAGGTGAGGAAATGGGCCAAGAAAAAAAGATTTAGGATGGTTTAACAAGCTGAATGAGAGAAAATTAGAGAAAGTCCGAACACTCCTGGGGGAGAGGCTAGGTAAGGCTTTCATCTGGCAACTAAGGGCACTGAGCTATTCTTCTAACCCACAGATGCACACGTGTGTGGCCTTAGTCAGTACAACTTTGTGGCTAGTGACATTACTATTGTTATTTAATTTAACATTCGTAGCATATTCACATGTGAATATTGTTATTTGTATAATTATGAAGGTCTCTGTATAGTGAGCTTCTAATCTAAACCAGACAGAGAACTGATGATCACAAAGTTATCTGAGTGAGAAATTGGATCTTCTCAGGTTTCCCTGAGTTTGTTCAGTTTGTTTGGATTTCATGTCGTAGGTGATCAGCTTCCTAGTGTATTTATTCTGGCAACGGAAAGTGTAGGGTGTGCAAGAAATCTCTTGGAGACGTTTTCCTTAAAAACTTGGTATTACATGTGGAAGTCTTCCTTCTTGAGCCCTTCCAGAAATCAAAACAAATCTCAGAAGCTGTGAGGCTTGTTGCTTTTCCATATTTCTCCTCTGTAATTACTTTGGACTTTCTTTGTATTGTTCATTGTTCTTCCCGGTTTTAGATTTCTCCCCCGCCTCTCACTTCTGCCTCTGTAGGGTGCCCACCTACCCTTCCATTTCGCCACATCACTTTTCCTGCTTTGTTCAGTTTCCCTGGATTTTTGGTATAAAACTCCCTTCAAGCCAGAGTGTTTGGTCTGTTGCTCTCTAATTTTTTTTTTTCAGAGCAATTTTCCCAATCTAAATTATACTCTCAATTACTTTTCTCTTCCTAGAGCAGTGAATCACATTCTAAGAAGCCATTAGGGTGGGCGCAGCTAGATACAGAGCCAGGATGTTGGAGCCAGTGCCAGCTTGTCACCCTCATTCTCAGTTTACCCTGCTGCAGCAGGCCAAAGTGTGGCCTTGTGCTGAAGTTACCAGGAAAGGATGTGCCGTCAGAGCCCGTTCTTGCTACACGCATGTGCTCTGATACCTGTGAGAAGGAGAGACCATGCTTTAGAGCATTGGCCTGTGCTTGGAGATGTGAAGAAAAATTAGCTTAACCTAGGATGGCTTGATATTTGAGAGCTGGTAGATTGTATTAATGCCCCCAATCTTCATCCCTCCCTATATCTCTACCCTCTGCCATGTGACTTTGTAGTTCTTCCCATAAAGAGACGAGTGTCTTCTCCAAACCACTGATTCTGACTGTAACGCCTGCTTTGGTCAATAGGATGTTAGGAGAGGCTTGAAAGCGTGCTTGTGTCATTGGACGTGGTCTCTTGCACCTTTACTATTTCCATGAGAAGAGCATGCCCGGGCTGGCCCACTGGTCCCAGGAGGGGGGTGAGAGATACATGGGGCAGAGTTGCCCCAAGGAAGCTGCCCCAGCCCAGCCCAGCCTAGAACAGAGTTGCCTAGCTGACCCAGAGATACAGGAACAAACCCAGTCAAGATGGGCAGGTCTGCCTACCCAACCTTCACGTGAACTGCAGATGCAGGAGCTAGAGTAGGAAGTTAGAGGCTTTTTGTTTTAAGCCTCTGAATTTTGAGGTGGTTTGTCCCCCAGCAATTGCGATGAGGCCATGCCCTCTGAGACTATTATGATGATTACCTGAGCAGCTAGAAACAAAAGCACATCGCAAATGTAAAATTGTGGGGAGTGAGCATAAGGGAGAGGCTGTTGACCAAGCTCTGGACCTGGAACCTGAGGACCTGAGTTTAAGTCCACCCAGGCCTCCAATTCACTCTGTAAACTTGGGCAGATAATTTAAATTTTCTGGGTCTTACCATCAAATTACAGAGCTGGCTTGCAGACTCAAAACCATGAAAGCTTGAGATAATATCGGAAAATTAATATGGGTCCCAGAACTTCATTGGTGGGGAGTTAAGAAAGGGATAGAGAAGGTGGGACAGAGGTCAGAGAATATTTTATTTGGGTATAAATATAATATTATACACAAAGGAAAGGGCCAGATACACGGAGTTGGGAATTGGATGATTTTAAAGAACAGGTTTGATCTAAGGCTAAGAGGTAGAGTTGGAGCCCAGATATAAAATCAAGTCTCACTTCTCTAGAGAAAAAACACCGTCTTGAAAGTATGGGATACGTGAATAAATAAGGGAGGCAAGTGACTGTGAAAAACCTTATAGAAGATGTCTTCCTGACAGCTCTTCACTTGGAATAAAGCAAAGCTGAGGACAATTATGAAGTCTTTGGTCAGCTAGAGAGATAACAGTCAGATATACCTGTGTGACTCCTGCCTTGGCTACCTTTAAATTTTCTTGGTCGTTTGTTCCCTGACCTTGGACAGGTCACTTATCCTGCGGACAAGTGGAAATATGCTTCATTCATCCACTGCATATTGAGTAGACGCTCCATCCCACGAGCTGCTCTGGATACAGGGGGTGAAACAGTGAGTAAGACATGGTTCCTCAGCTGCGTATCAGCTCAGCTTAGATGCACTTTCCGCACGTTGTCATTCACGTCAAAACACCTAATACGAGGTCCTTTTTCAGAGGGGAAATCATAGCTCAGAGAGATTAAGTGGCTTGTCCAAGATCATACAACTTAGAAAGATGAAAAATTACTCCTTTGACCTTAAAATCTGTATTGTTTCTACAGAATTATGCTGACTTTTCTTGTTAGTTGTTTGATTTTATTTACAAAAATGTTATTTTTACATATTGTTTTAGGAGGACATCCCTGCATATAAAGTAGAGTTGGGTGCTTGGGGTTTTTTGTTGATGTTGTTGTTGTGGTTTTGTGGAGAAGCTGTGTGATTTATAAGTCAAAGGATCAAGTTCTTGATTCCTAGGGCTATGGAAGTAGGTCTCTCTATTGAATAGGGACAGAGCTTAAAGATACAGAAATAAGGGCATGGCTTAATCAAGTATGGGTCTTCTGTTCAACAGAATATTTTGCAAACATTAAATACAACGACTATCTCTCAAACTTTATAGGTGGGAGTGTAGATTGTTATATCCCCTCAAGGAGAGCAATTTGAAAGATATTTCAAAACTACAAATGAACATGCCTTTGTTTTAACAATTTTAACTTAAGGAATTGTTCTGCAGAAATATTCACAGATGACAAAATTATTCAGAACAGCATTTATTCATAGTAAAATGTTGGAAATAATGTAAATGACTATCAATACGAAACGGTTAAATAAATTATGGTACACCCTTAGGACAGACTAGCATGCAGTGATGAGGAAGGTAGAAGCAGAGAAGGAGGGGAAGGAAAAGGCTCTTTAAGAATTCACGTGGAACATTTCCAAGTTGTCCCGCTAAGTGACGATGGTATCATAGTGCCCATGGAGAGGACGGACGGAGTCTCTGAAATTCCAGGAAGAAAAGATCGCATAGCTTGACTTACTGGATCAGAGGTAGTGAGTTTCCTCTTAATCGATCTGTACTGACTTTTACTGACTATGTATCATATGAAAGGTGCTGAGATATGTTCTATAGAAGATATAAATGATATGAGATAGATATAAAATGATATGTACTTTCATCTAGTACAGTCTAGGTGGGGGGAGGTACATGATCTTTATGTATAAAAGATAACAATTGAAACCATCCCATGATCAGAGAATGAACATGGAATCATCCTTATGTTGGGACAAGGGAAACATTTGGGCTTGAGGGAATCAGGAGTCTTCAGGAGAATTTCATTTGAGTTAGGGAAGGATTTAGATAGAACGAGAGGATTGTGGGAGCCAGGCAGGGAACTCAGCAGAGGCAGGGTCTGGAATGAGCAAGGTGAGTTGGGGGCAAAGAGGACCACTTTGGCTAGAGGAGGGGAGATGGGTTTAGAGAGCGACTCAGTGGTAAAATCAGAATAATAGCTTGGGGCAACACTGAGGAGGAACTAGGATGCCAAGATAAAGATCTGGAATTTTGTTCAGGTATTTGGGCCAGGGACAGTGTTTGGGGGAGCGTAATCTGTAACCTGGCCACCGTATGACAAGTGGATTGTAGCAGAGGAGGTCTGAGGTTAGGAGACTCCTGGAGACTTGGCTAGGAGTCCAGGGACAAGGTGAAGGGGCCTAAGCTAGCTCAGTGGCTGGAAAAGTAGAAAAAGAGAGGCAGACACTAAGGCATTATTCTTCAGCCTACCCTGCCTGGACGTGACTTTGACATTCCCCTGCCAAGTCATAATTACTGTGACAGTTATTATGTTGGGTTTTACAGGTGTATGATGACACTGTTGATTGTGTAAGTACATCAACAGCCAAAGACAATTGTGTTCCATTGCATCTCTTCGTCGTCAGGCTGCTGCTGCAGATGAAAACTGATGTGGAGCCTGTCTTCCAACACATCCAGAGCTGTACCCAGCCTGCTGCTGTGTCCATGGAGAAATCACAAACATAAATCCATTCCCTGAAAACAGAGGTTACAGGGTAAAAGTGATTCTTAAAAGTTATTTTTCTAGTATTCGGCCAGAACTTTACTTGATGCTTTCATTTAAAAAGGGGTTATGAAAATAACACGCCACTATTAAAAAAAAAAAAAAAAAAATCGGCCAGAACTTTACTTGATGCTTTCATTTAAAAAGGGGTTATGAAAATAACACGCCCACTATAAAAAAAAAAAAAAAAAAAACTAAGTAGATTATGAGCGCTGTCGTGTAAAGGGGTCCATGCTCTAGTGTTAAGTGATAAAAGCAGTTCTCCTGACAGTATCATTATGCACTGCTTCTGCTAAAAGCATTATATATGCTTTAAGTATGAAGTCTGAGAGGCCACCCTCCAGCTAGGGCACAGGGGATGTGGGGAAGGAGGGTGCTTGGAATGGGAAAGATACTTTGTGCTTTTGAATAGTTGCAGAATTTTACCAGCAGGTTAACGCTTATAATGAAGAGATTCTTAAAGGCATTTAGCACATCCCAGAGAAGAACACCCACGCTGCCTTCCTCAGGCTCAAGCCTATTAATAGGAAAACAGATGAAAATGTTAGTTAGAGAAATAAATAGAGTCAAGGAGAGCGATAATAAAGGTCACCCAGATCGTTTCTCCAGGCTGGCTCCCTGGAAGAGTCCAGTGTGGTTAACAGCTTGCACTTGTTTCATGAGCAAGTTATTTATGTCTCCAGCCTTCAGTTTCCTCAACTGTAAAACGAGGATGTCATGATAAAATGAAATAAGATATATAAAGCCTTACTTTGCACATGGTGGCCAACACCTACTAGGTGTTGAGTAATCACTGGTGATTATTATTGTTATTGTCCACTTGACATTCCAATGTCTAACAGTGACCTTGTAGTTTCCCTTGACTCTTTATTTACTTGCTTGACCCCCTACTAGAATGTGCACCCCTCGAAAGAAGATTTTTGAAGTTATTTTAATTGTTTTTCTCCTCTGCTGATAAAACTAATACATTCATAACAGAAAAAAAAAAATCTGCTTTCATCTCAGCCCCTAAAGATAATCACTGTAGGTTGTGGTTTCTATAGATTCCTGTAAAATAAATATTGGGGCAACTTTGAGGCCCCTTTTCTGTTATGGGCCAGATAGTAAATATTTTTGGCTTTGCGGCCATATGGTCTCTGTTACAACTACTCACCTTTGTCTTTATAGCAGGGAAGTAGCCATAGACAACACCTAAACAAATGGGCATGGCTGTGTTCCAATAATGCTAGATTTGCAAAAACAGCCTTCTGCCCAATTTGGCCCTGAGACCATTGTTTGCCGGCTCCTGACCTAGAAATAGAGCTTGATGTCTAATAGAAGTATAATGTGAACCACATGTGTAATGTTACGTTTTCTTGTAAATACACTAAAAAAATCCAGTTTTTTAAAAAACTAAAATCAGTTTCAATATTATGTTCTATTTAATTCCATATATCTGAATGTTATCATTTCAACATGTAATCAAAATAAATAATTATTGAAATACTTTCCATTCTTGTTTTCATACTAAGTCTTTGAAATTGGCTGTGAATTTTGCACCGCTAGGTTAATTCAGATTAGCCACATTTCAAGTGTTTAATAGCCACATGTGGCTACTGGCTACCATGTTGAACAGCTGAGCTGTAGAATCTAGAGAGACTTTGTATACATATAAGTACACAAATTTTAAAAGACGAAAGTGGTATATAATATACATGCTTCTTTACTGAATAATCTTTCTTGGCTATCTTTCCTTATCATTCCATAAAATTTATCCTTTTTTCTTTTGACAGTTACTATATTTCATTGTTTAGATTTTTCACTATCTATTTTATCAGTTCCCTAGTGGTGGATGTTTGCATTGTTCCTAATGTTGAATTGTTATTTCAAACGGTTCAGGGGTTATCTTTTTACATATAAGTGTTGACACCTGTGGGTATATATCTTTAAAATATAGTCTTGGGAGTTGAGCTGCTGAATCAAAGATTGTGATGACATTTAACTTTCTAATAACTATTGCCAAGCTAGAGAGCCGGAATTCTACCTTGTTTTCATCTCCAGCGTGTTGGCACTCAATGGATAATTAACTATTAAATGAATGGATAAATACAAATCTCACACGATTGATAGAGAGAGAGGAAAAGAGAGAAAGAGACAGAGACAGAGAGACAGAGGGGGAGAAATTATATGGAATAAAGTGGGAACAGTTAATTGCACATTAAGGAGGCACAGATGGAAACACCCTGAGTTAGTACAGTGAAAGGTGTTTGCTTAATAATCATCAGTTAAGTGCCTCCTGAACTCAGCCCAAACTCCTATCCCTCTCAGAAAGTCTCCAGGCCTTGGGTCTCAGACGATGGCATTTTGTGTTATGCTGGGAAATTGTTCTCTACATTTGTTGTGGGCAGGACAGAGTTTCTAGTTAAGGTGGAGTTGGTTGCTGCCTTCTCCCAGGGGCAATGGGAAGACCCCTGCTTTCCAGGTTCAGATAAGCTTCTGGAATTCCGGGTCCGTGGGAGTCTCTGACACCAAACCTGCTGCCTTTCTGGGAGGAGAGGGGGCTTCCTCCCCCCAGGTCAAGCAATCTGTCACTATGGGGCAAATGAGGTCCCACTTTCCCATGGCCAAGTACAGGGAGAGAAAATCTGACTACAAAAATTTGACTTCGGGCTTCCCTGGTGGCGCAGTGGTTGAGGGTCCGCCTGCCTATGCAGGGGACATGGGTTCGTGCCCCAGTCCGGGAAGATCCCACATGCTGCGCTGGGCCCGTGAGCCATGGCCGCTGAGCCTGCGCGTCCGGAGCCTGTTGCTCCGCAACGGGAGAGGCCACAACAGTGAGAGGCCCGCGTACC
>NW_006790338.1:832288-867449 GCF_000442215.2 Lipotes vexillifer | reverse complement strand
CCCACAACTAGAGAAAGCCCTCGCACAGAAACGAGGACCCAACACAGCAAAAATAAATAAATAAATTTTAAAAAGGCAGTGGTACCGCAAAAAAAAAAAAAAAAAATTTGACTTCACCCTAGATCTTGCCTGTCCCCTCACCTGCTAAGTGTTCTCCCCTGCTTATCTCCCACACCAGCTCCTCTGGCACACTCACAGCCCTGCTGGGCCCTGGCAGGCCAGCCTCCCATCCCCCAGCCTCCTTCATCCTTCTCAAGCTCAGCCGACGCTCATCCCTGCCCCTGCCACCAACTGGATCCTAAGCCCTGGCTTTTCTGGGCAGAGCCTGGCTTCTTTTCCCCCCAGAAGCTGCCTAGCATATAGTCGGCACTTAATAAATGTTAGTTAAGTAAAAACACAAAGTAATCCCCGGATTTTTCAGTTTGCCCTCCACGGCTTTCCCTGTGTAATAACTCATTGGACGAGCACCGCCAATCAAGTGCCAACTATATGCCAGGCACCATGTCAGGTAAATAAGACAGATGGGTTCACAGAGCTCATGATCTCAGATCCTCTTCGTATCCAAGACTTCACGGCTCCCCAAACACCCGTGGATCATTCTATACGGTTATGCACTTAAATCTTTATTTGAGCACCTAATATGTGCTGGCAGTATGCTAAATATATACTCTCTAATTTAGCCCTCACAATACCCCTTAAAGGAAGGTAATACTGGCTCCATTCACACACAGGGAAAGTAAGGTTAAGTAACTCACTCAGATCACATAGGCCCAGTAGTGAGTGGGGCTGGCCTTCCACCCCAGGCCTGTCTACACCCTGTTCATCCTGGAGCTCCAGGGCCTGGTTGGGAAGCCTTCAACCCTGCAGGGGTGAGGGAAGAGCATTCCAGACCAAGTGCACCTGGAGCCCAGTGGGAAATCACTGCGTGTGAGTGTGTGTGTGTGTGTGTGTGTGTGTGTGTGTGGCCAGGGGGCTGTTCTACTTGGCTGGGGAACAAGAAGGCTGGTGAGAGATAAGATGGGAAGAGACAGGAAGTAGCTGAGTGCAGGGTTCCCCGAGTTGCTTTTCTCTGCGGCCCTAAACCTCCGTCCTCAGTGCCTCTCACTGTGACTTGTGAGGACAAACTTCTCCATCTGTGTCATCGTGCTGCTCTCCTCGGGTTTCTGAAGGAAAGCTCCCTGCGGCGCCTGGACGTGAAGTGGCTTGTCCAGGCTACCCCGGTTAGCGCTGGCCAGGACTGCAATCCAAAGAACCTGAGATTACTTTTCAGGCTAAGGCTGATTTTTTCTTTCTTTGAAACAAAATCTAAGTCCATGGTGCCATTGCTCCTTGGGGACTGTAATCTGAGGGCCTCAGCATTCATGCAGGAGCTGCGGCGGGCGTTACCATCAGACCTCCGCCTCCCCTCCCGCTCCTGCTGCCAAACCGGCTCCCTCCCGAGGCCGTACCTTCAGGAGTGAGGAAAGAAAAGCAAGAGCGAGTCATTTTGACAAAATAAGAGCTAATAGATCCAGGAGAAATTACCGCGATCAGAGCCACAGACATACCACTGGCCAGGTGGGTAAATCTGTAAACACATCCTCTTCCCTTTTCCCCACCCTCCTGCCCAGAGTTCTAATTTGAGTGTGTACTTTTCTGCCCTGATGATGTTTAAGATCTTGCCAGAGGCAGGAACACAGAGGGAAAATATTCCTGCCTATAAACAAAGGGGAAATTTTCATGGAAGGGACTTAGAACTTTGAGACTTATATCGGAATGGGCGGTAGGAAAATCTAACACTCGGGAAATAACGATCCCAGCATTAGCTCACCTGGGCAGGGCAGCCATCCTGCATGGCTTTAAAAATGTTGCCTCGGCCAAAGGATGGTTCATTCACTTATTCAATAGTCAGTGGACCCTCACTATTTCCAGGGAACTTGACGAGATATGAAAGGCAAACTCAGCTCTCCGGACCTCTAGGAGATCGTAGTGCAGCAGGGAAAACCAAACATGTGCAGGAGTAACTACAGGACCCGGGAGATAGTGATCAATGACCCACCAGGGATCCTCTCACAGCTTCTGCTGTGCTGCCTGCCTGGGGTCCAGGGCTGAAGTCTCACTGGCAGTGCGCTCCTCGACAAGCACTAAAGGGCATCCCTGAGCCTTCCTCGACCATCCACACAGCACGCCCCACTCCAATCAGCACCAAGTTCATCCCCTGGAGAACTTAGATATTCGCATGTGAAATCTGGGCTTGGATCCCCTGCTCTGCTGGGTTGCCAAGGAAGGAAAAAGAGGTGCAGAAGATAGGAAATTGGCCTGGCAAGCTGTGCGCTGGAGACCCCACAGGGCTGGATTCATCACTCATTCATTTCTTCCCTGGCCACATCCAGAAAGCCATGATGAACAGCGTCTGTTCCTCACTTATGCTCAGTGTTGGAGACGCTGACCATGTTTTCCCACCTCAGAGGGTAAGAAGTCTGATAATGACCCCTCCCCACATTCTTGGTATGTCTACCTGAAAATGTCTGCTCCTACCTTCCATCTCTAGCATTACTGCTCCTCTTTTCCAGATGAGAAAGTTGGAACCCTGAGTAATTAATTATTTGTTTATTTTTGGCCACGCTGCGTGACAGGCGGGATCTTAGTTCCCCAACCAGGGATCAAACCTGTGACCCCTGCAGTGGAAGTGTGGAGTCCTAACCACTGGACCACCAGGGAATTCCCCCTGAGTAATTGATTTGCCCAAAGACAAAGAGCCAGTTTGAGGCTGAGGTCTCCCAAATCACCATCTATGGTATCTTCTGCCTTAAAATGCCACATCCTCCTCGTTTCAGATTTACATTTCCCCCCCAACTCTCTTTGCCTGCATTTCATCGTGGCAGTGGCCTATGAGTCCCTGAGGTGGAATGCATAAAGCAGTCAACTTTAATCCAGCAATTCCACTCCTAGGTATTTGCCTAAGAGACAGAAAACATATGCCCTCAAAAAGGCTTGGATATGAATTTTTTTGTGCCTTTATTCATAATAATCAAAAACCGAAAACAACAACCCAGGTGTCCATTGACAGATGGCTACATAAAGTGTGGTTTATGCCATGGAATATTACTCACCAATAAAAAGGAATAAATTACTGATAAATGTGACCACACAGATGAATCTCTCAGACATTATGATGAGTGAAAGAAGCCAGACACATGGACTTCCCTGGTGGTGCAGTGGTTAAGAATCCGCCTGCCAATGCAGGCAACAGGGGTTCAAGCTCTGGTCCGGGAAGATCCCACATCCTGCGGAGCGACTAACCCTGTGTGCCACAACTACTGAGCCTGTGCTTTAGAGCCCGTGAGCCACAACTCCTGAGCCCGCATGCCACAGCTACTGAAGCCCGCGTGTCTAGAGCTCCACAACAGGCGAAGCCAACACACCACAACAAAGAGTGGCTCCCGCTCTCCACAACTAGAGAAAGCCCGTGTGCAGCAACGAAGACCCAACGCAGCCAAAAAATAAATTAATTAAAAAAATACTTTTCTTCTAAAATAAAAAGAAAGAAGCCAGACACAAGAGTACATACTGTGTGTTTCTGCTTATGTGAAGTGCAAACAGTGTTTGCTTGCAGGGGCTGGAAGAATGGGGGGATATAAGGGGTATAGGAGGAGAAAAGGATTAACTGGGACGGGACGTGAGGGAACTTTCTGGCGTGATGAAAATGTTCTGTATCTTGATGGGGGTGTGGATTATGTGGGTATATGCATTTTTAAAAACCGATCAGTCTGTATATCTGTGCATGTTAATATTATATCTAAATTTTAAAAAATAGAAAAAAATATGTTGTCCATGATTGTTGCAAAACTTTATACTGAAGTAATGAAGTAAGCAAAAATTATTATTTTCTTACATTCAGATTTTGCACCTCTGAGCTAACTGCTGTTCGCTATTTCATGCAGTAACTTTCCAGAGACTCTTTCTAGGCATACACTTCCACATAAACGGGTTCACCCTATCCACGGGGTTGCACCCTGCTTCACGACAATGCACAGAGCCAAAGGAAGGCTTTTTGTGCCTTAAACACCCAGATAGAGATGGCCATTTCTGAGTCAACAATTTCCTGTTTTCATGTTAAATATGAATTGTTTTTCCATGTTAGAGTGCTTAGAAAGAGTTCGTGGACACCACTAAGGGCTAAAAGGATGCTCTGATGACATCATATTTTTCTAAATACACACTGTAGTTAGTTTTTCTCTTAAGGGAGGTAGATGTTCCCATTCCACCTCATACCAGACTCTCTCTTCTCCACATCTAAGGTCATGCTGTTTGATCCCTGTTGTATTTTTTTTTTTCCATTTCAGCTGTGTAAAACACTGTTACCTTTTATGGGCTTGAGACCTCTTGAGGTGCATGGAGAAAGCGCTGCTCTCCCAGAGGCTAGATCAGTGGTTCTCCAGGAATGAGGACCAAGTCTAAACACCCCAAAGACATTCCCTATGACACATTTAATGTCTATTGAATGAGAAAGTACATGGAAAGGGAAAGCTACTTTTAATTAAATGTAATGTCTTTTATTTATTTATGGCTGTGTTGGGTCTTCATTGCTGCACGCGGGCTTTTTCTCTAGTTGCGGCGAGCAGGGTCTACTCTTCGTTGAGGTGCGCAGGCTTCTCATTGCTGTGGCTTCTCGTTGTGGAGCACGGGATCTAGGTGCATGGGCTTCAGTAGTTGTGGCTCGCGGGCTTCAGTAGTTGTGGCTCGCGGGTTCTGGAGCGCAAGCTCAATAGTTGGGGTGCACGGGCTTAGTTGCTCGGCGGCATATGGGATCTTCCCGGACCAGGGATCAAACCTGTATCCCCTGCATTGGCAGGCAGATTCTTAACCACTGCGCCACCAGGGAAGTTCCAAATTAAATGTAATGTCTTTAAATTGATTTGCATCTTATTAACTATGACAATCTACAAGCGTTTAATAATAGCAGCTACTATTTTTATTTTGGCCGCACCTTGCGGCATGTGGGATCCCAACCAGGGATTGAACTCGTGCCCTCTGCAGTGGAAGCATGGAGTCTTAACCGCTGGACCACCAGGGAAGTCCCTAGCAGCTACTATTTCTTGTGTACTTATTTTGTGCTGGGTATTTGGCTAAGTGCTCTACGAATGTTATCTTTCATTCACCCCACAACTCTACAGAGTGGAAACCGTTGTTATCCCCATTGTATAGATGAGGAAATGGAGGCTCAGAGAGGTTCAATAACTTGTCCAAGCTCACACTGATGGGAAGTGGTGGCCTGAAAACTCCAAGTCTGACAGGCGTGAAAGATTTAGTGCCACTCCCTCCTGCCTCTTTTATTTACTTATTCTGTGGATAATGATTGGTCTGTCTATGAATTCTCCAGCCCCTGGCTTAAACTCAGGGCCTCCTAGGGATCTGAGTCCTCCAGGAGGGGGCCACAGGCTGTCTGGGGAACTATGGAGGCACTAAGCACTCATCTTGGAGTTGAGCTTCAATTCGTTGGCTAGCAATGGGCCCTCCTATGTCCAGCCTTATTCTTTTAGCATCTCTCAACCCCTGAGCCCCTGGTGCTTGTGTTTGCTTCTGACCAGGCCGGCTTGGCCCAGTGTCCCCAGAGGATGGAGGGGTTAACCGTTGAGAACCTGTTTGCAGACCATTAGAAGCAATAATCACCTTGCTGGGTAACCTGATCTACCTCAAAAGAAGGGTCTTGATTTTAGCAAACAGTTTAAGTGGCCTCTGTGTAAAGTGGAGGGGTGGAGCGGGCCTGAATCACCTCACTGAAAGTGCATTTCTTCTGGGCAGTTGGAATTTGTGTGGTGATCAAGGCAGGCCCAAGGGCCACTTCCTGGGCCTAGGTGACCAAGCTCCCACCCTTCTGGCTGCTGCTTCCCCTGGAATTCTGAAAACGGTTCCCCTGTATCTAGTGATCTGATACAAGCCCCACATCGCTGCTTTCCCTGCCCAGCCAGGGGGAGCAAGTAACTCTCTATTTGATATCCACCTGACCAGGTACATGCACTGAATCTCTACTGTGTGCTCAAGGGCACCGTCTCCTTCCATCCTCACCGCTAAGCGTTATTGCTATTATATCACCCATTTCCCAGGTAAGAAAGACGAGACTTAGAGACAGCTGTGTGCAGGAGCCAGTGCTGATTGGTAAACTTTTAGGAATTCGGCAAGCTAGTGGTTAAACACAACTGTTATTAAAAATTAAATACATAAGCATATAATTAAATAAATTACATTAAAAACAAAGGTAATAAATACTCAACATTCATCACTTCCTAACTATTTTGTTACTTTTCAATAGCATCTGTGCTCTGGAGATGGTTTATGTTTTACCTGCATGGTGGAAATATTGTGTAATAATGTGCTACTGCACACTTCTCTTCCCAGCTCTCCATTTTGTGACATCACATCGGTGGCTTGAATAGGCCATGGTGGGGGCATTTACACCACAGAAATTGGCAAATGTACAAATTAGGGCTTGTACCCTTCCCCCGCCCCACCCCAGACTGGTTGTTAAACATTTACCAGTACCTCTGTGCTGACGGAGGTTGACTAACTTGGCCAAGGTCACAAGGCTTGTGATGCAGCCAAGACTCCAGAGAGGTTACCACCATGTTCTACCTCTTAAAAAATAATAGAGGTCCCTCAACAAGTTAATTGCAAGGAATAAAAGAGTTCAAGGAATGTTAATGGTTAAAGATTAAAAGAGACTTAAAGACCTATCATACAGTCACAATATGTACACCTTATTTGGACTCTGATTAAAGTAAACAAATTGTAAAAGAAAAAAACAACTAGGATATTTATGGGGTATTTGGAGATTTGAGCTCTTACTAGATATTTAATGATATTAATGTTACCATCATTTTTTAGGTGTGAGAGAATGGCATTATCTTTTAGAGCACTGAATATTTCAGATGAAATGATATGCTGTCCTAGGACTGGCCTTACATAATAATACTGAAGGAGAAAGTGATTGGGTACAGAGATCAGTGGTTCTCCAGGTTTGCTTCCTGACAAGCAGCATTGGCAACACCTGGGAACTTGAAAATGCAAATTCTCAGGTCCCACCCCAGACCTACTAAATTAGATTACTGGGAGGGCCCAGCAATCTGTGGTTTAACAAGCCCCCCAGGTGATTCTGATGCCCACTCAAGTCTGAGAACCACTGGTTTCCATGAAACAAGATTCACCCCGAGCTCGTAATTGTTGAGGTTGAAGTGGAGCCTGGGGGGTCATACGTACGCTTGAAGTCTCCTGTAATAAAAAGGTTTTAAAAATGATTAAGCAGGGGCTTCCCTGGTGGCGCAGTGGTTGAGAGTCCGCCTGCCGATGCAGGCGACGCGAGTTCGTGCCCCGGTGCGGGAAGATCCCACATGCCGCGGAGCGGCAGGGTCCGTGAGCCATGGCCGCTGGGCCTGCATGTCCGGAGCCTGTGCTCCGCAACGGGAGAGGCCACAACAGTGAGAGGCCCGCGTACCGCAAAAAAAAAAAGATTAAGCATGTCGGATGGAGGGAGGGTAGGTATGGTGGGGGAGGGGTCAGAGCTGCACATTCTTCTGGATGTAGAATGAGACAAATGGATTCTTCTGGATGTTGTTCACAGGCCTTGCACTGTTTCACATGTCTTTCTTGTCTTCTGAATTGAAACTCCAGGTTAATGGCTGCCTTAGTGACTGACTTTAACAAGCCCTCTTTTTCTCGCCAACCCCCCACCCCTAGTCCTCGTGCTTCTCTAATCAACCCGCCCCTTCATTTGAAGCCCTAGTGTTAATAGGGTTTGACTCTGGAACCTCAAATCTACTGGAGAAGCAGCTGTTTTAATTTTCAACTTTCACCTAAAGCTGTGTGACTCTGAAATATAACCACCCACTAGACCTGCTTTATCAGCTACAGCCGTGACACGATTAATTAACTTTATGCAGCCTCTCTTCACACAAGCTGCTTAACTTCTAGCCCATTGTAGTTCTGGTTTACTTAGCCGATGGGGCCTAAGGGCCTGTAACTGTTTACCTCCCTCTGGAGGGGCTGTCCTGGGCAGATGAATTCATTAGTTGGTGTTTGCAGAGCGGCGGGAGACTAAAAAAAAAAAAGCATTAGGTGAGTTTTTATTTTTATTTATTTATTTTTGTTTAAAAAGTACTGAAAACGAGACCCTTTGCCTTGGCCTGAACTCATAGTTATGTTGCTACCACCGACCACAGGACATCAGTTTCCCTCCCTCCCCATCAGGCCCCCCCTTCCTCCAGCCTGTTTTTTTTTTTTCTCTATCTCTCATTTCCGCTATTTCTCCCAACTGGAGAACTCTGGATTTTGTCCAGGAGGATGGAAAAGGTCTGTCGGCCCATCAGATGGGACATTTAAGGATTTTTAGTCTTTTCAGTTTAATTATCAAAAGCTTGGAAATTCTCTGCTACCTCCTCCACCCCATCTCCAAGAAGCTGTCTCTTTTTCCTTCCTTCCTTCTCCACTTCTCTTACCTCCTCTCCCTTTTCTTGTAAAAACTGTCCTGTCGATGGGCTTCCCTGGTGGCGCAGTGGTTGAGAGTCCGCCTGCCGATGCAGGGGACACGGGTTCGTGACCCGGTCCCGGAACGGCTGGGCCCGTGAGCCATGGTCGCTGAGCCTGCGCGTCCGGAGCCTGTTGCTCCGCAACGGGAGAGGCCACAACAGTGAGAGGCCCGCGTACTGCAAAAAAACAAAACAAAACAAAAACTGTCCTGTTGAGACTTTGTCAAGAAATAGCCAGGCCGTCCTTTCTGGAAACTGTATTTCCCAAAACTCTGGAGAGGGGAGAAGAGAAGGAGTAAATCATTTTCTTGTAGAGAAGGAGGGGAAGACAGAGTAGAGAAAAGAACATTTGGGTGGGGAACCCTGCCTCACCTTTTTCAAATATTACTCCTGGAGCAGGGTTTCTTAACTTCGCTTTATACATCACCGAAGGTAAAATGCAGATTCCGGGGTCATGCTCCAACCCAACTGGATCACAGTTTCTGAGTATGGACTCTGGAAATCTGTATTTATTTTGGTCACACGGCTTGTGGGATCTTAGTTCCCCGGACCAGGGATTGAACTCATGCCTTCGACAGTGAAAACATGGAGTCCTAACCACTAGACCGCCAGGGAATTCCCCTGGGAATCTATATTTTTGACAAGCTCCTCAGATCATTTGTATGCCCACTGAGGTTTGAGAACCAAGGATCCAGTGGGAAAGGCCCTGGGTTCTATTTATTGATTGCCTTCTAAATGCCAGCTACTACGCAAGGGAGAGAAATAGCTTTGGCTTTGGTTTTTGAGAGGCCTTAACTTGAAGTACCCTTTTAAAGAAATGAGACTTCATTATTTTATATTAATGGTACTTACCGGGTGCTTGGTGTATGCTAGATGATTTATAATCCTCACCCCCTCCCCAAATCTGTATTTTTGTTATACCCATTTTACAGATGAGGACACCGATGCTTGGAGAGTTTAAGTTTGCCTACTTCACACCAATAAAATGTGTATTTAGATTCCTATATTTCTGGCTCAAAGCTGAGCTGTTACCACCCAAGTAGAACCGTGGTGAGAATATTTTCCACACTGAAAACTGAAACTGGGGACTTCACAGATACGCTTCTATTTTTATAGACAATGGATCATGATATTTGCAATCAGAATGGTCTCCTTATACCCCTGGCGTGCAGCAGCCTGTTTTTCACTTTGTAGGATGTTATCAAAGTCAGATGTGGCAGTCCGGGGCCTCACTTGCCAAGTCCACTGGGCAGGAGACCCCAGCCTTCCTCCCCATTACTGGGACATTATGGATCTATTTTAAATTATTCAACAATAAAGATAAATCAGGAGTTCTCATTTATCTCCCATTCTCTTCCTCAGAAGTAACCTTTGTGACCAGTATGGGGTATTTCCTTGGAGACATTTCTCTATCCTTTTACACATAAGATGTGTTTCTTTTCCTTAGTATACCTGGAAAATATTGTATATATCAAACTTGCAGTCATCCTTTTTCACATAATGATTTATCTTAGACCTCTTTCTTTGTCGACCCTGTTCACTTGTTTTTTCTCTTGCATTTTTAATAGTAAAGGCTCCTTGAGGAAGTTCAGTGATGGGAGGGGAAAAGCAAGAATATCCTATAAGCCTAATTAAAAATTTAAAAAAATAGTTATTTTGGAATCCAAGTTTAGAAATTCTTTTAAAACTGTGCTTAAATATCTATAACATAAAACTGACCATTTTAACCATTTTTTGGTGTACAGTTCAGTGACATTAAGTCCTGAACAGTCATTGCACAATCATTACCACCATCCATCTCCAGAACTTTTTCATTTTCCACTGAACTCTGCACCCAGGAAACACCATCTCCCCATTCCTTCCTCTTCAGCCCCTGGCAACCACTATTCTACTTACTGTCTCTATGAATCTGACTACTCTAGGTGCCTCATATAAGTGGAATCATACAATATTTGCCCTCTTGTGTCTGGCTTATTGCACTTAGCATCGCGTCTTCAAGCTTCATCCAAGTTGTATGTAGCGTGTGATAGAATTTCCTTCTTTTTAAAGGCTGAATATAGAACCCATTGTATGTTTGTGTATTTTGTTTACCTGTTAATCTGTTGATAGACACTTGGGGTGTTTGTACCTTTTGGCTATTGGTAACAATGCTGCCATGAACACGGGTGTGCAGAGTTGTTTGAGTCCCTGTTTTAAATTCTTTTGGGTAAATACCCGGAAGTGGAATTGCTGGATCATATGATGATTTTTATGTTAACTCATTCGTTTTAAATACTGCATAATCTTGCACTGTATATTTCATGTGTTTACTGGCAATTTAAGTTCTCTTTTCTGTAAATTGCCCATTTTCTGGTATGATTTTAGTGGGATTTTAGACAATACTTATATAATCTGTATAATCTTTCTTTTATCTGTTGTATATATGGCAAGTCATACACATTGAAAAATAAGTTTCTACATCATTTCAGATCCAAGACCTTGTCCTTATCTCTTTGATTATTTAAGGAACAATTATTGGTGAGTTTTTATTATTATAAAAATAAAAGTGCACAGATAGGCAGCCATCTGTATGCAGCACAGGGCCTGCCTCATAGTAGGTGTTCCATAAATATTTACTGAATAACTAAATTACTTTTGAACAGCCCATGGTTTCATTAGTGTTTCTTTTTTAGAACTGACTATGATCAGGCAAGTCCAGAAACTGAACTAAATTCTTCCTGATACCTCACAGCACAGTTTTCCCTAAGTTTAACCTGGTTGACCAGTCTCAGAAAAAAAAATTAAGTCAAATTGCTCTGAAAATAGTAGATAATTCAAGTTTCTGCTATTTGAATAGCACTACAGGGAAACTGCACTGCAATGGGTTTTGTCAAAATGAGAATAGTTAGTGATCAAATAACTCATAGACTAGAAAAAACAGTAGAAAAGGTACAGTGGTTCTTAACTCAGTCTTCCTACCTCTTCTCCAGGAAAGATAATGTCAATAGTAATTATAGGTTTCTTTTCTTTCCTGTCAATAGTAATTATAGGCCTCTTTTTTTTCTTTCTTTCTTTCTTTCTTTCTTTCTTTTCTTTCTTTTTCTTTCTTTCTCTCTCTCCCTTCTTTCCTTCCTTCCTTTCTTTTTTCTTTCTCTTTCTTTCTTTTTCTCTCTCTGTCTCTCTCTCTCCCTTCCTTCCTTCCTTTTTCTTTCTTACTTTCTTTCTTTCTTTGTTTCTTTCTTTCTCTCTCTGTCTCCCTTCCTTCCTTCCTTTCTTTCTTTCTTTTTTCTTTCTTTTTCTTTCCCTTTCTTTCTTTCTTTCTTTCTTTCTCTCCCTTCCTTCCCTCTTTTCTTTTTTCTTTCTCTTTCTTTGCTTCTTTCTTTCTTTCTTTCTCTCTTTCTTTCTCTCTCCCTTCCTTCCTTCCTTCCTTCCTTCCTCCCTCCCTCCCTTTCTTTCTTCCTTTCTTTCTTTCTTTCTTTCCTTTCTTTTTTAGTAATTATAGGTTTAATGTGTATGCAATAATTTGTACATCTGTTATTTAATCTTACTTAATCTTCATCATAGTCCTGCAAGGGAACCTTTATCATCCCATTTGACAGATGGGGAGGGCTGAGGATGGCTAAGTCACTTGCTGGAGGTCACATAGCTCATGGTAAAGAGCAGAGTTGGGAATTCATCCCTATCCCTTCCGTGGCAGGCACTGAAATCTTTTTGACTGTTATCCTACTCTGTGTTCATGGTTCCCCAACACCAGATCAGGGTTACTAACAGGAACTGTGGCCAGGAGTGGGCGGCTTTGCCTGTGCATGTGTGCAGAAGGGGAGCAGGAAGGAATCATGGTTTTCTTCGGAGACCCAGGGCTGTGTCCCAGGATGTGGGGAGGCAGGTTGGATTGACTGATTGTCCTTGAACCTCAGATGTTTACAGCTTCACTGGTCGAGCCCCTCCTCCTCCTGGGACTGCTTCCCTGAGGTGCTGCCAGGTCCTGGGGCTGAAGGAGGTTCTAAGGCCAGTGTGATGGCTCCAATTTGTCATCTCTTGGGAATGACTCTGCTTATCTCCTCCTGGGATGCTGCCTCTTGACTGTGGCCCACAGAAATCTCTGCCTTTTCTGACTACACTGGGAGTTTGCAGCTCATAACTTAATATAGACTTATATTCTTGTATTGCTCTCTAAACTTTGTTCCTTGTCACACCAGACAAATAGTGGGGGTCAGAGGCCTGGGTTATGTTGTTTTGTACACAACTCCCTTTAAATAGAGCTCTAGAGCCAAATATTGACGATAAAGTGTATATTTAGTGGATCATTTCAGAGCCTCTGTAACCTTAGAGTTGGCTGAGAATAATTAGTACAAACAACTGTCCTCAGGAGAAGAAAGATGTGGACGAACTCTTCAAACTGAATTTTATATTTCTGGGAAGAACACGATATATCTGTTTGTAAGTGCAATCAGCAGAACTTTAAGAGGAAGGTCCCACAGTATCAGCTATCATTTTCCCCATTCTCATCCTAACTTCCCACTCTTAGGTGTAGCTAATTTTCTAGAAACGTCTATTCTAGGGCCTGTGAAAATAGGGAGTGCCCCTAGGGAACCCAGAGGCCGTGGTGGTGGAGGTGGTGGCAGTAAAGTTGAGGGGAAGGGCCCATATTTTACTTGGAGGCCTGAAAGTTAATCTGTCCTTTTGATGATATTTTTTTTAATTGAAGTATATTTGATTTATAGCATTATATTCATTTCAGGTATACAACACAGTGATTCAATATCTTTATACATTACAAAGTTATTACAATATTATTGACTGTATTTCCTATGCTGTACATCATATCCCTGTGACATTTATTTTGTAACTAGTAGTTTGTACCTCTTAATCCCCTTCACCTATTTTGCCCATCCCCCTGGCCCCCTTGATGATAATAATTTAAAATAGCATTTGAAATTATGACCCAAATCCTATAGGGGCTTCCTCTTTTCTGCAAGTTTGTGGATCAATTTTTTAAAATAAATTTTTATTTATTTATTTATTTTTGGCTGTGTTGGGTCTTTGTGGCTGTGCAAGGGCTTCTCATTGCGGTTGCTTCTTGTTGCCGAACACGGGCTCTAGAGCGCAGGCTCAGTAGTTGTGGCGCACAGGCTTTGCTGCTCTGTGGCATGTGGGATCTTCCTGGACCAGGGCTCAAACCCGTGTCCCCTGCACTAGCAGGCAGATTCTTAGCCACTGCGCCACCAGGGAAGCTCTATGGATCATTTTTAAATACAAAGAAGCCAAGGGGCTCACTCTTCTGTGATTTGCCTGTGCCGTCCTGAATCTCGGCCATCTAGATCTGTTGTGAGTTCTACTACTCACCCGGCTGCTCTCATCTTTGAAATTGGCCCCAGGTGATCTACGGTTACCTGTATTGGTTACAGAAGTTCTTGCTGAAAGAAACAATGCACCTTGAAAATGGAATCCTCTCCCTCTCTTTGCTTCACTCAGAGTCTTTTACAACCCAGCATCCAGATGACCCTCCACTCCAGAACTTGAAGACCCTGTGAAGAGCCATAATTAGTGTGAAAAGGAATCTTTGACAGCTTTGGAGAAAAGGAATGGAGACTAGTCTTCTTGCCCTTGGCATCCACAATAGAAACCCTTGACTCCAACAGGTAATTCCCTCCCAGGTGTGGAAGGCTCTTTGTTCTCATTTCCCAGGTAAAACCAGGTGTGTCTACACCAGGGAGCCCCAAACTGTGGCCGTCAGCAGAATGTGTGTGGACAGGGGTTGCTGGATTCAGTCAAGGAAGCCAGAAAAGACTGGTTTCCCTGTCACTGAAAACCTTTCTCATCAGGAGGTGCTCCGAGGCTTGTGATTTGCACAGATGTCTTTCTGAAGCAGCAAGGTTTGTGAGCAGACTTGCTCCCTGGTCTGTGGCAAGGATCAGTAACATCATGGAGGGTTGTGCTGTCCAATGTGGGAGCTTCGTTGTGGCTATGAACATTTAAATGAGTTAAAGGGAAATAAAATTCAACATTCAGGCTCTCAGTTGCGTTAGCTATGAGGTTACACATGCTCGGTGGCTTCTGTACTGGACACTTCTGTCACTGTAGCAAGTTCTATTGGACAGCAACACTCTAAGGCGCACCACTTAACAGAGGCCACTTTACTGGTCCCAGACAGTGGTGACCTGCACTGTGGGCCTGAGGGACCCAAGTGAGGCTAAGTGAGGTTATAGAGCCGTAGTAAATGTGCATGCAGAGCACAGGTATGGCCATTGGGGTGAAAGCTTAATGATTCTTTCAATAAACATTTCTTAAATATAACACTTGATTCAATGTCACTCAAAGGAGCATTAAAAATCCTGGTACTTGTGCAAGACACCATGTCTGTCATCCTGGTGTTCCTAACCTATAAGCTGAAGCAGGAAATAAATAAGAATAAGCTGCGATAAACTGAAAAGTGGACAAGTGCAAAGAGGCATTATTTTCTTTGGACACCGGAATTCGCGAAAATTCTCAGAGAAGGGGACACGCAAGCAGAGTTTGATGGGTGACAAAACGCTTGGCAAATAGACAAGGAGAACGTTCCAAATAGAAGGAACTGCACAAACCTGGAGAACTGTGAGAAGTTTGCTGGCAGGGGAATGTGAAGGGGGATGAAGGAGAGCGGTAGGACCAGTTGCCACAATTCTGGAGCCTGCTGCAAAATGAAAATGCGGGGTCCTCCTTAAGAAGTTCTTCAGAATTTCAAGACAGCAACAGCCGAGCATTAAATCCGTAATGGGCCCATGCAAAAGCACAGCTCACGAGCCTACGAGGCCATCTGACGGCAGGAGATGGGGTTAAAGGGAAGGGCAGGACCATACCATCAAGGGCTTCTGGGTCGGTTTGGTGTTTGGACTGTGTCCTGAAGGCAACTGAGAGCCTTTGGAGATTTTTAAGTGGGGCTGAGGCAAGATCAGGCTTGCATTTGACAAAGACCATGTGGGGGGCAGCACTGAAGGGCTTGGAGGGAAGGCTGGTTAAGAAGCGATTCAAATGGCCTGGAGAGAGAGGACGCGATGGGAGAAGTGACAGTGGACAGAGGAAGCGACAGTGGGACAGAGAGGAGACAGGACTCTGAAAGATGTGTGGGCGGTGAACTTGATGGCAGGACGTCGGGCTCGAAGTCTCGTTTGCTGTGGCCACGGCTGGGCTGCCCTCCACCGCGATCTCGGGTGCCGCCTTCTTTGCAGGTTCTGGAGTCTTTGGGTTCCCATGACCCCTCCCAGAGCAAAAGGCTGAGGGTGGAGGAGCGTGGGAGGTACGGATGTTGCCCCCCAAGTCCCTCACCAAGAACCCTTTCGGGACGCTTCCCTGTTTGCCACATGAGGCAGATGTTGCCTTAACCCGAATCTGGGGAGAACCAAATCCATCCCGCCTCTGTACTCCAGTCCCAGAAACCCAGCCTTTAGCAGAAACTCAATCAGCATGGTTTCAATACCGCCTCCCTTGGATTTGCATTTCCTGACTTGGGTGTTTGTGACGTTCCAGGGGCCATTATCAGAGGGTTTCACTCTTTGTTTCCTGATGGAATCAGGACACGTTCTTTTTTGGGGGGTGGAGGTGGGGCTGAGGGAGCCAGTGTGTAACAAGGCATCCACCAAGAGTGGGCACAGTCCCACAGCACAGCAGGGAGGGAATGAAAAATGAACCCCTTCAGCGGCCTCCTGACCGCAGACAACATGGAAGGAAGCCGGTGTGTATTCAGTGCCAGGCGGTGTGTGCCAGGGCTCCTCCCTTTTCATAGGCTGTCTCTTCTCATCCTCATGACAATGCCTGAAGGTGAGCACAGGGGCCCCACTTCTGCACATGAACACCCAGCGGTCATTGACAGGATGTGGATTAGCACTGTGGTCTTCACACTGCCGGATGCCCACCCCGATCCCTCCCGTCTCAGCGAACACCTGGGAACAGCCCCCAGTTTCCTTCGCTTCTAGTTGACAGGTGGAAAAACAAAACAGAGGAGGCCCAACAGTGAGCCGGTCCTGGGTAGAGTCTGGGTAAATTGTTTCTAAGGTGAGGGTGATTTGATGTCAACTTTGCATGGAATGGATGTCTCTGTTAATTAGCTTATTTGTAAAAAAGCAAACAACCGAAAACTGGGAGTCTGGTCTGACTCAGAGAGAGGGAAGAGGGAGGCATATTTAATGCACTTGAAGGGAAATATAAACCCCAAGTAGTAGCATGAAGTTGGCACAAGTTATGAACTGGCTGCATTGGGCTGGGTGTTTCCAAGAAAAATTTTAGAAACAACAACACAGGAATATCCTTGTTCGGTGGCAAGTCTGACATGGTGAGTCTTGGCACTTTCTAGAAATTGGAGGGTGTGGAGGGGCATGGAGGAGGCGAGAGAGACCAGCCTAACTGCAGGGTGGCTTCTGGGCTCAGAGAGCATCCCTTGTACCTGGGGCTCTAACAAGCCGGAAACACATTGATTTGGGGGGGATCAGTGTGGAGGAGGAGAATGAAGACCCGGGGAGCTGTGTTTCCAGCCCCAGAGCGATCTGATGAATATGCTCCAAAGGAAGACCAGCTCAGAAGCCAAAGCTGCTTTTCCAGGCTGGTCCCCCGTTTAAACTGGGATGTTAATTTTACAAGCGGGAAAAAGCTCTCCTGGACACACCAAAGTTTGGCTGACGGAAAAAGTCCACAACCCGTAGGCTCTGGATGAAAGGGCTGGGCCTCTGGGGGCATCTTCCGGGCCCACGAAAAGGACCGGGCTGCTCGAAGGGTACTTGAAACAAATAAAACAGTGACTCTAAAACACACCCATATGTCATGTTCTTCCAGAAAAATACCCTCTGTAATTAGTTACAAGCTTTAGAGAATAAAACCAATTTACCTGTCAAAGAGAAAGGCCGATTCCCCCCCTCAGAACTGCTGGGGGCCAGCGTGGCTCCAGGCCCCTTCCCTCCCCCCCCCCCCCCCTTAAACCCTAACCCCCCCCCCCCCTCCCCCCCGCCCCCGGCTGCACCTTTCTCCTCCCACTTTCTTGATTTGTGAAGACTGGAAAAAAGAAAAGAAAAGAAAAGAAAAGTTGGGAAAATCCTCTAAAGACACACAGTGTTCCAAGCACAGTCAGACCGCTAATTACTGTTAAGCCGGAGCCCCTTTCTGTGTTCTGAGCGGGGGCTTCAGTGTGTAGCGACCACTTGGGTCTTTTCAGGAGTTCGGGCCAACTCCCGAATGGCAGAATTTTGTTTCTTCTCCTTTTCAACATTTGCTTGCCGGCTGCCTTTTCCTCATCCTCATCTTTACCTTCTTTTTTTCCTTTCTTGTCTTCCTTTTATTTTTTTTCCTGCTTTGTTTCTTTCTCTGTTTTTTCATTTCTCTTCTGGTGTTGTGTTTTAAGTCTCTAAATGAAACTTGACTGCCCCCATGGCCGGCTGGAGAAGCACAAAGGCCTCCCATTCCACTGGCTACAGTAACGCCATTGTGTGTCCTAACAATGCACTAATTGGCAGTGACAATTGTGGAGCTGGGGAGGAAGAGGGGGGCCACTGAAATAAAGGGAGAGGAGGGGGACGGGAGGCCCAGTTCCCGATGGAGAGGGGGATAGACCCACAGAGGAGGCGCCGTGCTGGGGTTTGTGCTGGGCTTTCTAAATTAATAATAAAAACGAAGTGGAAAACAATTATTTTGGGAAAAAAAAAAACATAGACTTTGCCGCAGACAACTTCAGGGTCCTGGGCGGGGAGCTTCAATCAGCCGACTTGCACAACCAACATTCCTGTGTTTCTGCAAATCGATGCAAAAGTGGGAGAGGCTGGTGAGAAAAGGCTCTGAGGGGAAACTCCAGACAGGATGGCTGAGAGGCAGGTGCTGAGGCTGGTGCATGATGAAGTCCTCTGTTCGACCACATTTCTCAGGGAGGGGAAGCCAGAGGGGGAGAAGGCTTACATTTGCTGGCTGGTGGATTAGACTGTCACAAAGTCCAGGAGCTGCAGAAGGCAATTCTGATGTTTAAAATAGTCCAGAAGGGGAGCTGGGCAGGATGGGAGACAAGGACAAAATGATAGCCAGATAGGGCTGCTGGGCCCCCAGGCTCCATCTGCTGGAGATGCCCTTCAAACCCTCAGAACCCTAGTCACCTGGAACCAGCAGGAGCCTCAGGGCCACCTGGTGCCAGCTGGCACCCCGGCTTTGCACAGAATGACTCCCCTTCCCAGACCAACCTCCAAGGGGCCCTCTCCCCAGAAGTTTTTCCTGGCCTGGTGAGATTGGCCCACATCCCGCCCGTGCTCTCCCTCTGCACCCTGAAAAGAATGAGACTCTCTTCCTGTGTGCCAGGCCCTGTGCTAAGTGCCCTGTCCGCACTAATTCACTGAAGTCTCACAACAGCTACATAACCTGCTGACTATCATTATCCGCAGAGAGAAGGAGGTAACAACGTGCCCAAGGTCACCGAGCATCAAAGCCAAGGAGCCAGGAATCTAGCAGTTGCAACAACAGAGCTGGTTAACGTCGCCCTCTTGTCTCCTGTGCTCACCTCTCTCTGTTCACTCTGCGTTTCGGGGCAGGGCTGGAGGGAGGGGGAAGGCTGTGCCACTGCAACTCCAGCATCTAACGGAGCACTTGGCCTATGGGAGGGCTCCCCAAAGATCTGCTGACTGAAGGGGGAGGCAGGGAGTGCTGGATTAACAGCAGACATCCTCTGTGTCCTCCTGGGTCTCAGACTTCGGCCTGCATTAGAATCCCATGCCCCCACAGTTAAAATATAGGTCTCCCCTCTCTCCCCCAATCCCCCGGTCGTGAATGAACTGAGAATGTGCACTTGTAACACATTCCCAGCTGATGGTGCTGATGCTGGTCTGGGGACCACAGTTTGAGAGGGGCTGCTCCAGTTCTAGCATAATGTTCACACGGCACCAGGCATTCCATTCCTGCCATTATCTCTGGGTTTTTTGTTGTTGTTTGTTTGTTTTTGTGGTCTGAGGTCAGACATTTTATTAAGGAGAAATTCAAGTTGAAAAGTTTTGACCATAATGATAGAGAATCTTAGGTTCCTTCCTGCTTTAAATAATAATCTTAATCAAACAGCCATTTATAGCTGATGGAAAAAAAAGAGATGCTCAGTGATGTGCCCAACTAGCAACTCTGCAAACAATGACATGTTTTAGAAAATATCTGGACAGAGGCTTTTATTGGGGAAGACTCTCTTGGAGAGCCCTTTTCTCTCATACGTCTTTGTGCCTCTTAATTTTATGTCATGAATATCATATGCTTTAAAGTGAAATACTCATCCAATGGAAGAACTGAATAAAGAACATTTTAATTCTAAAGTCTTTTTGGTGAGGGCATCTCGCGGGATGGGAGAGAAATTGAGGAACCCGCCCCCGGGGACCAGGCTGTTGGCTCAGGAGCTAATGCCTTTGGCTCCAACGTGGTGCCAGGGAACAGACGGGACCCTCTGCACGGGGGGGCACCTGCCATCCCTGCACATAAAGGGTTCTGTCTTTACTCAATTCTGTAGAGACCGACCCTGTTTCTTGAGCTGGTCCTTTCAATTAGTCAGGTGTTCAGCATCCATTGACAAGTCACTATTGTCACGTTGGGGGCACAGCAAACCCCTGAAGTAGCCCCTGTCCTCAATTAAAGAAAACTTTTCTCCCAGCCTTGGTACAGCTTTCTGAATACAGAGGCCGGGAATGTTGCACCCTGGAAGGACTCGCTCCTGTGTGTTCCCGCTGCAGCTTCTGCTGGCTGCATGGGCCAGCATGAATGGCGCAGGGGGTACTGTCCTCTGAAGGGGACTGGGAAGGAGACAGGGAAGCTGGGGAGGCAACCACAGCCCTTTACAGTGTATCAAACCTTCAGGAGGGGTACCTCGTATTCTTATTTTGTAAAATCTTTACTGTCAGAACAAACGAAACAAAAAAAGATATTTAGGGGACAATGAGATAAATTTGATATGGAACTGAGCATCAGATGATAACAAGAAATTACTGTTACTTTTGTTCAGTGTGTAATGACGTTGTGACTACGGAGAAAAAAACAAGCCTCTTTTTTAGATGCATGCTAGAGCACATCAGCATAAAGTGTCATTATGTCTGTGATTTGCTCTGTGATATTTTCTCAGAAAAAGTAAATGAGGGACTTCCCTGGTAGCACAGTGGTTAAGAATCCACCTGCCAATGCAGGGGACAGGGGTCTGATCCCTGGTCGGAAAAGATCCCACATACCGCAGAGCAGTTAAGTCCACGCGCCACAACTACTGAAGCCCACGCGCTCTAGGGCCCAGGTGCCACAACTCCTGAGCCTGCGTGCTGCAACTACTGAAGCCCGCGGGCCTAGATCTGGCGCTCCACATTAAGAGAAGCCACCGCGGACTTCCCTGGTGGTGCAGTGGTTAAGAATTCGCCTGCCAATGAATTCGCCTGCCAATTCGCCTGCCACACAGGTTCGAGCCCTGGTCTGGGAAGATCCCACATGCTGCGGAGCAACTAAGCCCGTGCGCCACAACTACTGAGCCCACGTGCCACAGCTACTGAAGCCCGCGTGCCTAGAGCCCGTGCTCCGCAACAAGGGGAGCCACCGCAGTGAGAAGACCGCGCACCACAACGAAGAGTAGCCCCCGCTCGCCGCAACTAGAGAAAGTCCGCGCGCAGCAACAAGCAGCCAAAAAAAAAAAAAAAAAAAAGGTAAAGGAGAAACAAGAGTAGGTAGAACAAACAAGGCAAAATCTAATACTTTTAATTTTTGAAAATGTTTATTTTTGTCTTCGAAAATCCTCATTTAGAAACGCCCCGTGGTGGGCTACACGTGAGCTATTGGGGTGCAAGGGATAGAGGTTTCGGGGCAATTTGGGCAGGGCTAGTTTCCAGGGCTTTTTGGCTGTCGGACCACATGTTGACACACATTCGCTATAAGCCTTGGCACTTGGCAAAGTCTATCGGCCGGTGCCTGACTTCTGCTTTCCCCCTTCCCCTTGGTGTGGAATTGAACTTGCATGAGCGGGAGGTACTTCCTGAGACATCTGTCATCAGGCGTCTCTTCTGGGCACTGGGGCTGCTGGTGGCTGTTTCCTCAGTTGCCTCGCTCCTGGGAGCAGTGAGAAAGCCATCTGGGGAGCTTGACCCAGTTTAGAATTCACATTCACTTCCCTGCCTATGCAATTGGAATTTATTTCCTCTGCAAAAGGCTTGAATCTCAGAGCAAAATACCTCCAGCTGGGCTTGAGTATGCGTGCAGTGATCCTAATGGAGAAAGATTCTGGTTTATTTTCATAACAGCGTGCACCTTGTGGTATCCTTGGAACCTGACATTATTAAGAGTGTGTCATCAAAATACAGCGCGGGAGCTAAGGCAATTTGGATGTCCTTGGGCCCAAAATTAATAAGTACTTTGTATAGTCTTGTAATTTGGAAGGCAATTTTCCATAACACAGTGAGAGATGTTCCTTTATACATTTGAGATAATTTAGCTCAATGTTCATTTGAAAAAATGACGGTGCTAATAGCAGCTCTTCAGCTTCAGAACAACAGACCATACTGGGAGAGCACAGAAGCCACTGAAAGTGATTCTCATATCAGGCTGTCTGGGAGGGACCGGATAAAAGCTGGAGGAATTTCTCCCAGACCAACAGCTGCCTGAGATTGTATGGCAGGATCTGAAATATTGTATGAACCCATGAACTCTAGCTGATTGGCTTAAAACCAATAGCTCTTAATGGAGGAATCTGAAATAGAGGTGGGGGAATTATGAATTTCCCGATCGTCCAGGTAAATTGTAAGTCATTGCACATAAATCAGAATTTCTGTATGATCAGCTATGGGAACAATTTTTTCTTCCTGCTAGACATTTCTGTCCAAGCTATGAAGGAATAGATGCAAACAGGGGAGAATAAATGAATCTGTTGCAGGTGCTTTGCCTTGATCTTCCTGAGTACTGTATACCAGGGGCCATTGTTCTCCTGGGGGAGGAATCCTCTACCCCAATCAGAATCCAATACAATAATAAAAATACACTTTAAACACCTACCCCCGTCAAGTCAGGAACGTAGTTTTTTTTTTGCGGTACGCGGGCCTCTCACTGTTGCGGCCTCTCCCGTTGCGGAGCACAGGCTCCGGACGCGCAGGCTCAGCGGCCATGGCTCACGGGCCCAGCCGCTCCGCGGCACGTGGGATCTTCCCGGACCGGGGCACGAACCCGCGTCCCCTGCACCGGCAGGCGGACTCCCAACCACTGCGCCACCAGGGAAGCCCAGGAATGTAGTTTTTAATGTTGCTGCCTTTAGAAAAAGTCCCTAGCTCATTTCCAGTTGTATTCCTGCCCCTTGACAACACTACCTTCCTACAGTGACTCTCAATAAAGTCTTTGCTGTGGGTGTTCCCCTGTGGTAAGCATTGTGGGAATGGAGATCACGTCTTTTATAAGACCGAACCATTTGTACAAGTGTTCCATCAGTGAGGAATACTTGTTATCATCAAAGTTATTGATTTCATAAAAGGAGGAGAGGGTGAGAAATAAGTTTCCACTCACCTGTAACTGGCAGGTGAGGTTGAAGGTCATTAGTTCAATAGATGCCTTGATTCAGAATGATTCTGCTTCATTTTAAAGTCTAGTTCTTCCACGGAACCAAGGCAAATATGAACTCAGCTCAAGACTTCCTGAATTTCCCAGGCCTTTCTGTGCAAGAAGCACCTAGTGATTTTCCATTTTAAACACCACTATCCAGAGTGATGAGGTTCATGTTAGTTGGATGGGCCTGACCTGGGAGCAGACTGTCTGTCACATGCATACATCTGAAGACAATTGCAGCATAACCAGGAGGAATGAACAAATGAAAGGGAGGGTACAAGGCTCTCTTTGTAGGCTAGCTTAGTCACCTGTGGCCATGACTTGGTCACTTCTATTCACCCGGCTGTCTGGCAATGGTATATACTGGATAAATAGACACTAACCACAGCCCGGAAGAAAACGAAGGGGGTATAAAGTTAAAGTTTTATGAAAACAATGGCAATCCATGAGCAGCAGCTTCCAAAGTACTGTTCTCTGTCTGCCAGGAGGGCCGGAGGGCAACTAAGACCGATCAGTCCCTCTACATCCCTCTGACATCCTTCCCACAGTGGACCACCTGTATGCTAAGCAAATGTATATTTCATTCAATGAAGCAACTTGCTTCATTCAGTCTAGTGGTTTTTAACTTTCAGAATGCATGGGACTCACCCAGGGAGCTTTTAAAAATAGAAATATTCAGGCCCATCCAGAGAGATTCTGATTCAGTTGTCTGTGATGGGGTCCTGACGTTTTGCTTGTGTTTTTGTGCTTCTGTTGTGGGAACCACTGATTAAAGCCATCATCAAAGGACAGGACGGGGGAAACAATTAAGGGAGATTCAAATCACCATCTCCTGAGCGGGGCAAAATGGTGTCTCTTTCCATCCTCTGGAAATGTCTCCTTTTGATAATGTGAAAGCTTCCTGCAGTCATCCAGCCACTCAGGTTTACCGCCACTGGGGGAAAGCTAACCCGTCCTGTGAATCAGATGAATTGGGGCTCTGGCTACATCGTGTCTAGTTTGGTTCAGTGAAACATTAACTCTTTCCTTTTTATTGTGGATTGTGGCAGGTTTCCTGTGAAGATGAGGTCCAGTTGTTCCTTGGACAGAATGGGCGTGAGCCCCAGTTGGTTTCCTGAGGGTGGAGGAGGGGCAGCTGGGCATGAACTTGTCTAGGTGTGTCTTAGAGACTGAGGCTCAGAGTCCACCTGTGGTAAATGTTTAACCAGAAGCACCTTTTCTGCTCTCTTCAATGTCTTTCTTTGAACAAGTGAGTTTAAATGGTGCTTTTGAAAGGTTCCAGGTGGACAGTTGTGCCCGTAGCCTTTTGGTGGCAGGTTGAGGCCAGCCCTGGGAAGGTAGCGCAGATATTTCCAATCACCTGTTAGTTCCCAGAGGGCTGCTGTCCTCACATAGACAACTTCTCTCTACTTTCACTCTTTGCTTTCAAAGCATGGTCTTCAGGAATGAACAGTGGCCTTGCCTAATGGCCTACTGCCTCGCATTTGTCCCTCCTGATTTGGAGAGCACAGTGGCGAGATGAAACCCGGGCAAGAAGGCCTGGGGAAGAGCTGTGGCAGACACTCCATGTGGGAGCTTGGGCGGGTTTGTCTCTGACCTGAAAGAAATCATGGCCTGATTCGGCAAATGAGGCCTGTAACACTACATCTGCAACTTTTTTAAAGTTACACTGTATTTTTCATGAGCATAGGAAGGGCTGACGAGAATATTGAGGTTGAAGAATTTAGAAAAAAACCAAAGTCTATCTGCAAGATTAATATTAAGAGCTATAATATACATAATTTTATATATTATATAAATAATATATAATATATATATTATAGCTCTTAATCACTGAGCTGAATCACTTTGCTGTACACTTGAAACTGATACAACATATTGTAAACCAACTATACTTCAATTAAAAAAAAGAAAAAAAAAATTAAGAGCTATTGTAAGTCCCCAGTAGCTCACTTTCAATAAAGCTCAAGTCTTGACTTTGAATTAACATCCAGGGCTCATCTTGGGCTTTCACCATCCCCGCAAAAACAGCATTTTAATAAGTTGTTATGAGAAGAGAAAGCACTTTCTGCATTGTTTATTGAGAGAGAGAGAGAACTTTATACATTAGGAACTGGTGCACTTAAATTGTATGACAGGTGACCATACAAACTAGGGGTCTTGTCCACAACACAGCTACATTTTATATTATTACAGTTACTGATATTTAAAAAATGATGTAAACAAAATATGGATAAGTTATGCCAAAACAAAAGGCAATAAAATCCAGAAAACAGAAACAACACATATGTAAGTTACCACATTAGATATTACAAACAGCTCAACACAGAGTGACATAGTAATAGCCCAAACCTCCAATTTTAGCCAGTTCCGTACGGCAGGAACAGAAAGAAGGGAAGATGACACCGACCTGACCCAGGAGCGTTAAGAACAAGCTGTGCAGAAGTCTTCCGCACCCCACGTTCAATGCTTGTCATTTGCAACCTACACATTTTCCCTCCCTTTACTGTTCCCTAAAGACAGGTTTTTTTTTCCCTTAAATGTTCTAAGGTAGGTTATTCACAATAAGATCCTGATAGGTGTCCAAAATTAGAACCTCGGCCTCCGGTGGTGAAAGCCTAATTTAACAGCTTGGTGGACTGCCCATGCCGCACAGAAATGCTCTCACCACAATTCATCCAAGAGGCTTCTCACTCTCCACTTGGAAAACAGGTGGCAAAATTTAAAAAAACATACATACAGTAAAGGAAAAGAAAATCCTTGTGTTTGTGTAATTTTTTCATCTGAAAAAGGCTAAGTTCAGTGACTTTACAGATTTGAATCTGACTAACTGGTTTAGTTTCTCTACCCATTGGCCTTGGTAACGTTGTGACATTCCCCTGAGTTTGGTTAATGAAAAGCAAAAGCAAACAAAAAGAGTGATTCGAAAAACAGCATAAAACATTATGTGGTTGTATCTTTTGTATTTCCTGGTAAGTGTCAATGGCTCCAAGTAGCATTTCCACCAGTCTGATCTGACAATGTGTTTCCAACAGGAATCCTTGTACTCATGAGGATAAGGCACCAGGTTAAATGAAGGTGAAAGGTCTGACATGCTTAAGGAACATGCAGACTCCGAGCTTGCCTGTATAAAGAGCAGCCAGCAGGGAAGAAGCCAAGTGATCCGTATTGAGGCAAAGGGTCCTGCAGGCCTCAAATGGGTCAGATAGTCTAGACTAGAAACACTAGGCAGTACTGTAAGGCACTCCTACAGGGAAAAGAAACGAATGCAACGGCCAACATGAGAAGGAGCCACAGGGCCCAGTGGTCCACCAGCCGGTTTACCAGCCAAGAGGCCTGAATCTGGGCTCAGGACTGGGGCAAGGAAGATCAAGGGAAGGGGAGAGAGGCTGGGCTGCAGCTCAGTGGCCTAGGAGGGAATCTTGCTGTGCTAAGAGTTGCTGCAAGCGCCTGAATCTGCTACCTGGGTAACAACTGGCTTCACTCCAGACCCTTCTAACAAGATGGTGTCTCTTTCCACAGGGAGGAACCAAAGCAAAACAGCAGCTCTTTTTTTCACTTGAGGTTAACAGTGCCTTCCATCCCATTGGAGGCCACTGTAGGGGGAGAGAGCCCTATCGCGTGATCGCTTGGAGCCCATTTAAAATAAAAGCCCTGACAACTGTGGGTGTGCTTGGGAGGGTGTTGCACACTTTTCTTTTGACTTTAATCTAGAGTTTGACAATGACTTGGGGTGCCGGGACTTAACTGTCGAGACACTGTCCCACATGGTAGAAATCACATTTGTCCGCTCAGATGAACTGAGCAGGGCTTGTTCACCCGTCACTGGGTTCAAGTAGTCAAGTCGGGCAGTTAGTTCTACTAGGGTAGAACTGAGGGTTAGAAGAATGCTGCAGGGTACACAGCACTCGGAGCTGTGTTGTTAATGCCCAGTTGTTAACAAGAACCAGGGAAAGGAAAACGGAGAGTGTTTCCGATGACTCAATTCAGGCCAACGAGGGCATGTTCACTTCTTTCAGTTTTGCCCCCAATTCTCTGCTTTTTCACATTATCTTAGAGGAAGGATAGTAGTGAGGCAGAAAACTCAAGAAATAAGGGGGGAACCGCACGCATCTCTCTTTACTGGGAGAAGTAAAAAAAAAAAAAAAAAATCACCTTTGTGTTGACTCCAGGCAGTATTAGAATCAGGAGTTGAAGGTTTACTTCACAATCCAGTTATTTCAACACAGATCATTGAAGGTAAGGAAGTCCGCCCAAACAAGAACAGCAGCATTGGCTTAACCCTAAATTAGGAGCAGAGCATACCTCGGCTTCCTCAGATAATGCCTCTCTGCAGAAAATGTTACTAAACATTTGCAGCCTCTTGCAAGTCCTACCCTGATATAGTAATTTACGTATGGCCTTTTCTGGATGATGGGTAGAGAAGAAAGCCACCGGTTTGGAAGCCAAGCCTTTTCAAGAAGGTATGGGAAGGAACTATCCAGTGTCAATGTTCAGTGTGTACAGATGCAGAGACAAAAACAGAGGCCAGACCCCATGCGAGGGCACTCACTCCAGCTTAGCAAAGGCTCCCTACAGCAGCTAGAGCGGTGTGAACAGCTTGGCTCTCACCGCAGCCAGAAGGAAATCATGGCCCGGTCCCTCAGTGGGAGTCTGAAGGACACCACTGGGTTGGTTGGAAACCACAAATCCCAAGTCCTAGAGATATTCCCTTTTCAGTAGAGGCCTATTCTAGAAGAATCCAAAAGCGATTGCCTTCTCAGCTAATCAAGTATTAAAGCTCCTAAAAAGACTACCCTTTAGCACAACGAGCATGAAGATGACTATAAATCAGTCCCCTGAAAAGGTAATGAAGCAAAGGGGGAAGATGAGAGTTTACATGGTTTTCATATAAAGAGCATTCAACTTCGAGAAAGACCCGACCTGGAGAGAACATGACTCCCATCCCAGTTGACTGCTTTTTAAGTACTTTGTGGCCTTCCTGCCGCGGTGCAAACTGAGGTCTATTTTAGGAACTGGCCTCTTTACTGCAGGGTGAGATGCCAACATTTCACCAGGGTTGGACTGTCTCACACATGAGTTTCTGGCACTGTGTGGAGGGATTTCCTCAAGTGATACACCAGGGAATGGGCCTTTCAAGAGAAAAGAGGGTGCCCTGAGTCGGCTGCCAGCTCTAGGAGATTAATTGGCCATTTTCTCATGTGCTTTATGGGCAAGATATTTAATATGAGATGAAAAACGGACCATGAGGGAAAGCAGGTATTAGCCTGGTCTCGAGGAGGTGGTAATCCACAGATCTGCTTTTGTTTCAACAGTTTCTAAGCAGTGGAACAATTGCCTACAGTGCCCCAAGTAATTTGTTAGTGCTGAAAACAGTAAGGGCGTTCATGTGTGCTAAGGCATTCTGGGCTGAAAACGGCAATTTTGAATTTTCGTGGCAGACCCAACTCCTAAGGCGGCTCTGCTCTGTCCTATTAGATTTGGGTGGTGGTGGCTGAGCGTGTCACGTGGGCCTGCGGCCGGCACCGGCCAGGCTGTCAGGGCTGCACGAAGAGGAGAGAAAACAGAAGCAGCTGGGGTACGGTTCCCGTTCTGGGTAGCTGATGATGATAGCACATTCATGTTTTCCCCCCACCTTTTCAAAATAAGCAGAAAATGATGTGGGTGGAAAGTTCTCCTTATGAGTTTACAGGGACTGCCAATATTCAGCAGTGCCTCTAAATGGGCCTGGTGAAAGCAGAAGCCTTGAGAACAGATATCCAGAGTGTCAGCCGGACTTTCGGCGGGTCTGGCCCTGGATGCCTGTGAGATGGGACAGGAAATTCTCTACATACAGTGAATACGCTAGAAGGGGAGGAGACGGCCTTGCGCTTCAAGTCTCCCAAATGCAGTGTGCTGGGGACGGCCTCGCTGACAGTCGGAATCACAGATACATTAATTACGGCAATGGCAGAAGTAAGCTAGAGTGACAGGGAGCTGGGGGCGGAGGGAAAAAGGCACTGTGCCATCAGAGCACATCTGTTTTATAATAAGCAGGTCTATAATTCTCATGTGAAAGATCATGTTCTGCTATCTTCACTGAGGCTGGAAAATATAAATACTGTATTTCACAAAAGGGAGGAGGAAAGGGGAGATGATCAAATTTGTTTGCCTGTTTGCCAAGTGCTTGAGATTTTCCACCCTTTTTCTTTTGTGTGCGACAGTCTCTAGAAAGTGGAGTGGGGTGGGCGCTGGGGGGAGTCAACTTGTTTTTCTAAGAATAAAATGCATCGAAAGGTGTCTCATGAATAGCGCCCTGGCCTTTTAACAAGTTTTCATGCCTTGGTTATAGCTACTGTATAATCAGAAAATAAATGCATGCGTGGTGCTGAGCTATTACATTGAAATGTATGGCCTGAGGCCAAAGGAACTGGCATGGGTAGAGAGGTGAAATGCTCACACCCAGCAGTCTGCACAAAAGTGAGTCTGAAATGTCTCATCTCTAAACGGATGGAAGCATCATGAGTTGGGATCCGGAGGGAGCCGGGTGTGGTAGAAAGGAGCAGTGGGGTTAAATGTCCTATGGACTTTGTGAGCCACTGATTCTCCAGATCCTACTAGCAGTGAAACTACTAAACCATGAAGGCATTGAAGGCATCTGCTCAGTGGAAATATACAGGATCTTCGCATACAGCCTATTGAGAATTGTTTCAATACAAGCTTATTTTTCTGTTATGGAAAGAGTTAAGGTGGAAGGAATGGGAGCCACGATTTCCAGTGCCATCCTACCTGCCATTTGGGTCACAGCGACTGCTATGCTGGCTCTTAAAAGGGCACTGCAGAGGGAGAACATTCCCCCCGCCAAATGCCTAAGCGATTCATTCTATTTCTTATTCCTATATTATCCTAGTACTTTTCATTTCAGTTTATGGTGGCAATTGCATATGTGTATATATATTTATTTAAATCATATCAGATTTAATTCATTAATTGTATTTGTAAGTTTGGTATTTTCCTAATAGTCTAAAGTTGATATTTTAAAGTTCCAAGTTACTCTGATTTTTCAAGACAATTAAAAAATATGAAAGCAGAAGTGGCTACATTGACAAATTAAAAGTCAAAATGAGAGGGCAGTGAAGAACAATGAAAAATAAAGCACTCATAATGAATAGGTGGGAATCGCCTACATAGGATTCTGTGAAAAGAAATTGCAGACCATCTCTTGGAATGTCCGTACTCTACATCCGACCTCCTGGTCTATAAACTGATGTATTTAACAACAATCCTAGGCAATTTCCTCAGGCCAGCACCATTAAAAAATCATAACTGTCACTCATGAAACTCCTGGAAGACTGGTCTTAAGAGAGCCATGTTTCCAGCCTGGCAAATACCGTGGAGTGTCACATCACTGGGCGGGTGTCGGGATTCGTACCAGCAAACAGACCGACAACGTGTAGGTTACTGAGGTCTTTTCTCAAGCAAAACCCTTTCTGAGATTAACTTCAGAACCAGCACCAGCTCCTCTAATAAATTAGGGACACATGCTTTCTGTCAGAGGGAGCTCGCACTCCTGACTTCCAAGCCATTCAACTCTCTGCCTCTGCGAAGATACCGAGGTGAGAGCCAGGGACACAGGGTCCTGGAAGGACACAGGGTCCTGGAAGGATCCAGGAGTCATTGCTGTGTTTTGAAGATTTTCTTATGAAATATGGTGATGGGTGCTTGCCTCAGTTACCTCATCCTTTGTGAAGGCTGAAAATAAATAACACAAAAATAACTCGAAGCACTGTTGCTCTGCAGGAAATGCTTTCACCTGTGCCCTGTGTAATAAATGGCCCTTGAGAGCTGAAAAAAAAGTCTGAACTATAAAGCCTTGTGTGTAAAACACGTTTTGCTTGGGAGCAAGCAGCTGAAATTCATGGCTAAGTATAATTCGGCTATTGGTAATTTTTTGAGCCACAAAGCTCCATGGACCTTTAGGACAACGACTTATACAGAACATACGTACAGGACGTATAGGTATGTGTGTGTGTACATGTATAAATATATATCTACATCTAGCTGAGGGTGAGACGTACTCTTCTTCCAGAGGGGTGTAACTGGCTAGTTAGGAAGCCACTGGGGCTGATGGATGGTTGAGAGGTCACTGCCCGGCCTTGGGCTCCCGCTGAGTCAGGTGTTCTGGTAGGACAGCTCAAACACGTTGCAAGCCTCCTCCAGGCTCTCGTCCATGTTCAGCCTCCGCCAGAAAGACTTCTGCTTCATCTGCAGCTCTCGACGGACACACCTTGGGCAGGGGACAGACTTTTCTTTGCATTCAGAGTGGAAAACGGCTCCACAGCTTTCACACCTGCAAAAGCCAACCACGGAGATGATGAGCAAGGTTGAAGTGAGCAGGATGCCGGAAGTCCAGTGGCCTCTGTGCAGCCCGGGCCACAACCTTTTATTCCGGCTAGCCCTGCCCCTGGGAAGAGACATGACTCGTAGAAAAGGGCTCCTCCCTTTTCCAAAATGCTCAAGGTTGAATTTCACTGGAAAAACATACCTTTTTTTTTTTTTTTTTTTTTTTTTTTTTTTTTTTTTCTGATTAGAACTAGCTTGAGGGAGGCTTCTGGCTTCTGGGTGGAGGGGAGTCAGCAGTCAGCTGGCAGCTTTGTGACCATGGTGACGATGAACTGAGCTCTATAAGCTCCGTGTGTTAGCTCCACTGAGAAAGAGGTGGGGGTAGTGACTCTAGGGTGAAGTGACAGAAAATGAGTGAAGTGCCCTGCCGACTGAAAACACGCCCAGCACCGGTGACGGCCCCTGCGTTACATGTGTGAAAACGTGACTCTCCACTTCCGCTAACAAGAGCCAAGTGGTTCCCTGTGACTCCCTGCCTTTGACACTTTGGAAAGGTAAACTGACACATTTTCATTTTCTGAATGATATCCTGTGGTTCGTTGCTCTTCTGAGTTTTTTTTTAAAAATTAGGAAGCCCCTCAACCTTTTGAAATCTACTTGCATAACACAAGTAAAGCATGAGAGAGTGGGGAAGAGAATTTTAAGAAAAAAACAACACACAGATATTGTAATTTATAGAGAGGAGGCATTCCAGGTGGATGACTAGTTTGTTGTTTGGCTCGGTGGAAGCCTGTACAGGAGTCTAAATGGCTGTTTTTACTGCAAAGTCTTTAATAATGAGTAACTGACAAGCACAACTATAGCTGCTCCAGTGGGTGGCTTGCCAGTGTGGATTAAGCTCTCATCCTTCCACACGTGAGTGACAACCGACTACAACCTCATCCCCGGAGCCCAGGGAATTGGGCCCGCATGTTTTGTCCAACCAGCAATATCGATGGAGGGTCTAGCACTGGACCAGTTTCAAAGATAGCTGTCAAGGAACCAGTCCTCAGGGCTCAGCCTTATGCCTCTTGCCTGGGTGTAGGATGGTCTTTGGGGCACCATTCCCTGGCCTGCTACTTACTTACCACTCAGGACTCAGAAAGTTTGATCAAAGGAGGATCTTCCCATCCACCCTCGTAACCAGGAGAGAAGGTAGTGACTTAGAGGGAGAGGGGCTGTGTTTACCAGCTGAGAGATCAAAAGACAGAAGCTTCACTGCACCCAGCAGTCTCTACCCCCAGCTCAGATCTCTGGGCCAAAGATAGCATAATAACGGTTAGGAGAGCAGGCAGAGTGAGATGGCCTGATGTCAATCCCACCTTCAAATCACTTTCTGCCGGTAGGACTGCTATAGACTGAATTGTGTGCCCCCCAAATTCCTATGTTGAAGCCCTAACCTTCAGTGTCTCTGTATTTGGAGATGGGGTCCTCAGGAAGTAATTTAGATTAAATGAAACCATAAGGGTGAGCCCTGATCTGATAGGATTCATGTCCTTACAAGAAGAGACAACAGAGAGCTCTCTCTTTCTCTTCCCCTGCGTGTACTCAGAGGAAAGGCTGTGTAAGGACGGAGGCAGGAAGGTGGCCGTGTGCAAGCCAGGAAGAGAGCTCTCACCAGAAACCAAGCCCTGCTGAACCTTGATCTGGGGCTTCCAGCCTCCAGAACTGTGAGAAGTAAATATCTGTTGTTTAAACCACCCAGTCTGTGGTATTCTGTATGACAGCCTGAGCCAAGACAGTTACTTGAGCAAGTTACTTCACCTCCCTGAGCTTCAGTTTCCTTATCTGCTAAGTTGCATTTCCATTAACATGCGCCTGCCTCATCTGGTGTTACGGGGCTTTACACAGTTCCTGGCACCTGGTAAGTGCTTAATAATACAGCTAAGACGGCGCCTTCCAGTGTAAGCAGTTACCTGCTGCCTTTCTGCAAGTCTTCATTTTAGCCTGATTTCACTTATGTCACCATGGTGACCTGAGGACACCTTGATCAACCCCCTCATTTCAGAGAGAAGAAGACTGAAGTTCTAACAGGGCTAGTGGTTGTCTCAGGAGGACACAGTGAGTAGAAGACAGAGGTGTGACTAGAACCCAGGACTCCTGGCAGCCCAGCCAAGGCTCGTACTCAGCCCTGGTCATCTGAGTGAGAGCGGGTTACCATGAGGGAAACACAGGGGCTCAAGTTAGAACCCTGGTGTTCAAATCTCAAATCTTTGAGGGATCTTGGGCGTGGAATTTACGTTCTTGGTGCTCTGGTTTCCTCGTTTGGAAAATGCTGCCCACAATGACCTCCTTCCTACTCACTCAGTGGGGTCCTGAGACGAAAATGGGTGGATGTATGTGGAAGTTGCAAGGTCAAATGGCAAGTGCTCTGAGGAACAGGCAAGGGTGACACCACCTCTCATGGTGACACTGGTACCTGCCTTCCTGACTGGAGCTGCGCTGACTGGGGTCATCTCTATGATCTCTCTGCCCTCAGCCCCTCCCTCCTTCCCAGGGAGAGTAGGGCCGAGGCATGAAGGTCAGACTCAGGTGTCCTAGTGCCTCTCTTGTCTGGCTGGCTCTTCCCCAGTGTCAGTGGCTTTGTCCCCAGTGGGTCACACCTCTGTAACCTCCTACCACCGAAGTGATATGAATGGTAACTTTATCAAATAAATTTCCTCCTTTCTGCCCGCTTTGTCCTGCCGACTTAGTGACTTATACACCTAGGGATGTTGCCCTAGGGCAGTAATTGATAAGGAGAGAACCGCCGGGTTCCTTTAGTACCACTCCCTTATCTCTGCTGATTCCCCCTCCCACCCCCCGCTGTGAGTGAAGAGGTTGAGCCTTATCAGATATTTCTGGTGCAACAAACACCCATGGGGTGATGGAGGGACCAAGTACACCTGCTCTTTCTAACCAAAGGTCAGTAACAGAAAAAAAAGAAGTCTGAGATAAAAAATTAATGATTTCAAAACAGAGCCAAGTCCTATTTTTTCTAACAATTTGTAACCCAGCAGGCATCTTTTGATCTGTATAATGGACAGACTGATCAATGACTTTCCCAAATTCAGAGACCGTATTGTTAATTTCCCCCCGATTTTCTCTTTAAAGGAAAAGAACAAGGGCAGGAAAAGGAAGGAGGAAGAGAAACTGTTTCTCACATAAGAGTTATGTAGCTCTGTGATATAATGTGCAGGAAAAATATTTACATTAATTTTGTAAATACGCATGTTCCTCTTTGAGAATAGGACTTTATTAAAAAGAACCTTTCACTTTAAAAGGATTCACTGGCTCCTTAGTGTTTACTGAATTTCCTGACTGTATATAAAATTTAAAAAACATAACTTTTTAGGAATACAACTTTTTAAAATTTTATTTTATTTATTTATTATTTATTTATGGCTGCATTCGGTCTTCGTTGCTGCAAACGGGCTTTCTCTACTTGTGGCGAGCCGGGGCTACTCTTCATTGTGGTACATGGACTTCTCATTGTGGTGGCTTCTCTTGTGGCAGAGCATGGGCTCTAGGTGCGCAGGCTTCAGTAGTTATGTCACGTGGGCTTCAGTAGCTGTGGCTCGTGGGCTGTAGAGCGCAGGCTCAGTAGTTGTGGTGCACGGGCTTAGTTGCTCCGCGGCATGTGGGATCTTCCCGGACCAGGGCTCAAACCCGTGTCCCCTGCAATGGCAGGAGGATTCTTAACCACTGTGCCACTAGGGAAGCCCTAGGAATACATCTTTTATACAAGGCAAATCTACCAGTGTAATCATCTGTGCAGAAAATTGCCACAGACAGTGAAAGAGCAA
>NW_006790338.1:760243-832278 GCF_000442215.2 Lipotes vexillifer | reverse complement strand
ACATTCCTCAGTGATAAACCAAACGAAAGCCAGCACCTTCATTTCTGAGTCATCCGGTCAAGCAGTCAGCAGTTTCACTGCGTTTTGGTTGTTGCTGTGCCCCACGGAGAACAAAGACCGAATGGCCTCCCTTCCCAGTGTCATGTCACAGAGGATGCGACTGTAGGGACACACACTTGCTATTGACCAAGGGCCATCCAATGGGTTTTTCCATTTCTTTTCTTGAAAACATTCATTTCTTAATCCAGGAGTCTCAACCTTGGCACTGTTGATGGTTTGGGACAGAGAGTCCTTTGCTGTGGGGGGCAGTCCTGAGCACTGCTGGATGTTTAGCAGCATCCCTGGCCTCTATCCACTGGATACTAGTGGCAAACCCCGCTCCTCCCTTGTCAATGCCTCCAGACACTGCCAAACGTCCAAATGGGCGGTTGGGTGGGAGATCTTCCCAGTTGAGAACCACTGACCTCGCCTATCTGAATGAGGCATCACAGAGGGGGAACCCAGGGAGTACCCAGGGAGTACGTAAACAGTGCCCTCCCCAGGTGGAATTTGCAAGTGTCACCTGCTGGCTTATGCTAATACCAACCAATAAGGTCCAGCATAGTGTGTTTATTCATATCATTTTCACAAATACATATTTTAATACATCATTTGATTAACATAGCTGAAACTCACTAGCATTAACCATACTGTGGTTGCTAAAATTAATTCAGGACATCATTTAAGAAGTCAATACCCATGACACAATTCGGTGCATCGACTAGTCACCTTCAACTTTTTATCAACTCACTCTGATTTTTCCATCCTCCCCAAAGGCCATCTTGGTGGCTGACCCTCCATCATTTATTCGCTCTTTGGCCAAGAACTTCTGAGGTGTTTCTCTGTGGTGTTCTTTGCTTCTTTATACCCTATCTAAGCCAGCTAGAGACCCCAAACCAAATATTTTTGTATTTGCCCCATAAAATAATTTGCTTCTTCCTAATTGTGAAGCAGTTAGGTTTTAGCTTTAATTTCTACAATGGAAAAGAGACCAGTAAAGTACCAGCGAGGCCACTTACTGCAGAGGGGAGAGCTCAACTAGACAGAGGAACCCTTAGTTCTTGGCCCAGTGGCCCTAGCATCACTGGGATCTTGGGGGAAGTTACTTCATCTCTGAACCTCACTCTCCACAGAAGTCAAAGAGAAAGTTGGATTAGATGGTATCTAAGGTTCCTTCCAACCTGCAGATTTTGTGCAGGGGAAAAAAGGCTACTCTGGCTTTTATCCTTCTCTTTCTAAAACTTTCTTGCCCCAAGGTCTGTGGATGAATGAGAGGGAATGTAGCTTTGCTGGCCCCTCCTCAGAAAACCTCAAACTGACAAGCTGGGAATGAATGAGATAAGCCTTAAAGTGAAGAGCATCACTTTAAGTTTTATTTATTTGCATTGATTAATCAAGCTATGAAATAGCTTATATGTACTGGTGCATACAGCTCTGATTATCAGGAATTTGGCCAAAAGGAGCTGACTCTGTCCCTTCAAACAAAATTGCAACTAAACATTAAAGACTCCTTTTTAAGCCTCCTCCCAATCTTCATCAGCATCCCTTTTCCCCAAGAAAAAACCCCAGAAATGTTCAATGTTGTGGGGTTTTAATTTTTATTTTTATTGGTGGGGACTGGCTAGAGGCAGTAGTCATTTACCACCCTATATGGAAGTACTTTTGTGTTGTAACATTGGGACAGCCACACTGGAGTGGACCAGGTGCATATCGGCACTGGGTGTACCAGAGGATGTGTGAGGAGAAAGGAGTAACTCAAGGTCTGCTTCTACAGAAGCTCTAAGGGGCAATGCCATTAATGATCTGTGTATGCCCTGGCAAACTGGTCCCCTTCCTTGGGACAGGGGCAGGGGAATATCTCCACCATTTGGGGGCAACACAAATCTCATTCTATGTCTTAACAAAGGCATCATCGAACAAGACTCTATACATTTTATAAACAGTCTTTGACCTAAAACTTAGCTTACTGACCTAGGGCAAATGAAAGAGAGGTCCAGAACCTAGAAACTGAACAGTCAATTGTCAAGAAATCAGACAGACGGGGTGTTCTTTTTATAGCTATCAAACTCAAGAAAACTAACCTGTGACAAACTAACAGAACTAAATATGTGCAGGGAAAAAGGTCTGCTTCTCAAGTACTATGGCAAAGAAGCAAGAATTCCTGGCTGCAGAGAGTTTCCTGTTCTGAAATGCTAATGACATGAGGCCAATTAGAGACAGGCTGGCGATGGCTTTGTCTGTGCCCTTCCAGATTCTAGCTGCACACAGGGAGGTCGCAGGAAGCTGCTAGAGGCCTCTGCCCCAGGTTGAGGTCACTGAGATGCTTCTGCTCTGTTCATGTTGGGTTCTTCCCCCACTGCATTTTTATTTTTGGCTCAGGCAATGACCTCAGATATTTCACTAAGACTGAAATTCAGGCTTAGTTTGGTTGGATCTCTGACAAGCGAAAGACAGGCCCACAGAGCAGGGTAGAGCTTTGGCTGATTTCCACTCAGTAGAGCCCACAACGAAAAGGGTGGGGTGCAGAAATAAGTGCAGGTTATCAGGCATGCGAGTGCGGTTTGGTGTATGGCTACTATGTAAGACGCCCCAGAGGGTCACCAGATATTATTGGGTTTTCCAAGAAACCATGATGATTATTTAAATCTCTTAGCTAAGGGAGGTAGTTATTGGGGCCTGGTTATTTTAATGTTTTGGGTTGGTGTTTTCTTCTGTTCTTCAGGAAGTGAATGTAAGCAAACAATTTATAATTTGCTTAAATAGGAAATCAGCCAATATCATATATAGCATATGCCTGCATGTGTGTGTGTATATGTGCTATGTATGTGCTTACATACGTATATGTATGCTGTTTAGGAGAATGCACAGAACATGTTATTAAACATTCAAAGGTAAAATGAATTAAATATGATTTAAACAGATGATAGAACCTAACAGATTCATCCATTTGTGGGAAATAAGAGCTAAAATAAAGAATTGTTAACACATAATTTCAGTAAGAAACTGATTATGGTTGGTGCTGATGGGTGGGGAGGGTCCAAGATTCACGGCCGCTGCCTGGAGCACCACCTCCAGTCAAGCCTTGTGCCAGGAAATCCACACTCTCCAGACGCCCCTATAGTTTGCCCCAGGAGAAGCAGCTGGGAAAGGGAGGAAGAGGCAAAGGGTCTGGTAACGGATTACAGAACTCTCCTGGCTCCTTGCAGAGCGAGGGATGAACTGCATTTGGGTCTATCACATTTAGGGTTGTTCACTGTGATTTTTTTTTTCTTTTTTTGGCTGGGGGTAGGGAGGTGGGGATTGAAAAGGTATTAATAACGTTTGACTGGAATTATATGAGACTAGAAAAGATCCAGCTCCTTTGGCTAAATGTCTGGCAGATTGAGGCATGTACGTGCTAATTTGTAAATCTATTCTAGTAGTTCTGCTTTGTAAAATGCACATACAGTAAAATCAAATTAGATATTTAAATTAGGCAATATCTATATGGCCCTTTGCCCCTATTTTTATATAAATTATCCTTATAATAGCTCTCCTATTTGTTTTCCCTTCTTTAAATAAGTCAGTCAGTCAGTAAATAGATAAAAATGAAACAAAATACTAAAATAACTGGTGGCTTATCTGGTCCCAGAACTAGTAAATGGTGATCAACTTGGGACTTGATTCCAGTCTTCTGACTTAAATCTGGCCCACTGTCCCCAGTTACTAGCCACATGGTCCTTTAAGTTATTCAGTATATCCCCATATACCTGCTAAGACTCAAATCTGGGAAGAACAATTGGTATGCCCTGCAATGATCTTTTTATTTACATTTTAATCCCTGCAGTTAATTAAGGAAGGTTTTTTTTTCCCCCTTGATTGCAGCCCACAAAGCATTTGGCTTTCACAGGTCTTGCACTTTCAGTTTGTAAACCAAGCTCAGCTAATACGTTTGACAAGTGCTTTACTTAAAATCTTGGCTTTGAAATAGAATGTAAACAAGGGTTAATTAATTCATTTGTCAATTTTGCTATCCTGCTGGGGACAATACCTCACCATTATCTTTAGTGCAAATGCTTAATAAATGCTTCTTGCTAATTTGCAGGTGGTGACAGGACTTCTCAGTAATACTCTATGCATGTAAAATCATAATAGATTTGACCTGAATGAAATAGTTTTTTGGGGATAGGGTAAAACTGGAATTTCTGACACTTCTAAGTTTTTTTTTTAAATGGTTCACCTGGCAGGTAATATCATTCTCAACAGACAAATGTCCATCACTTCTTGGGATTACTTCAGGATTTAAAAATTTTCTATAATATCTGGAAAAAGTTAGACTATATTATAATTGTACCCATCAAGGAACCGTAAATAAGAGCAATGGCTTTCTGTAAAAATCTCTAAAGTAGTTCAAAACACCTAAGAGTCCAAGAGATGTTTAGAAATGTCTTGCTACATCTAAGACAAAGGCAGTAAATATAAGAATTTATTAGGCTAATGCAGATTTAAAAAAATTATCTTGGCTTATATATGGACTTATGTTAATTTACCAGCCTACCTTTATAATGTAAAACTGAAAAATTTAACTGTCAAGTTTTTGAAGTAAACCTCTTTAAAAGAAATAATCATTTATAACGATGGTATCTAAGACTCTTGAATGGGATTTACTTGTATTTAACATATTACGTTTCAGTTCCTCAAAGCACTAAGACACTTAATGGAACACAAAAGAAACTGTGAAGCAGGGGTACATTAGAAAAATGCAGAAAAGTTCAGAAGGTAAATCTAATTTTATAAACAGCATGATTAGTTGCTTAGGAATAAGTTAGGGATGTAAATTTAAAAGGAGAAAGGCATTCAAATAAAAGACCCAAAGTGTTTTGGCATTAATTTACACTGTTCCCCTATTTGTCTCTTCTCACCAATATATTCTCTACAAGACAGTATTACATCATTTTCTAATACTCAATGTGTTCTAGGCCAATGGTTCTAAAACTGTGGTCCGTGAACTAGCCAAACCAGCATCGCCAGAGAATTTGTTGGAAATGCAAATTATTGGGTTCCATGCCAGACTTACTGAATCATAAACTACAGAGTGGGGCTTGTCAATCTATGTTTTAACAAGCCGTCCAGAGAATTCTGATGAATAAGAAAACTTTGAAAACCAATGCTCTAGGCCAATCATTTCCAAAGACAGCTGGGTGGTCTAATATATTAGACAGGGCTGTTCTAAACACTTAGAACAAAAACACGGACTTTGCAAAATGAAATAGGAAGTGATATTAATTACTGTTTTTACAAAGGGCTTTATATTTATATCTATTAATATTTTCCCATAGCTGATATGCAAGAATCTCATTTTATTTTGCTTTCCTTAATTACAATATGGAGTTGTTCTTGTATTTATTGGCCATTTGCATGTTTTTTCTGTATATTGGTTTGTGACCTTTGCCCATTTTCTAATGACTTTTATAGGTATTTTTATATTTAGGAAATTAATACTTTGTCACATGTGGAAAATATCTCTCCAAGTTTCCTGTTTACATTTGCCTTTATCTATAAAATTTTAGGCATTTAACATTTTAAAGATGTATTTAGAAGAATTTTGTTTGTTTGTTTGTTTGTTTTTTACATTTATTTATTTTATTTTTTTATTTTTGGCTGCGTTGGGTCTTTGTTGCTGTTCGCGGGCTTTCTCTAGTTGTGGCGAGCAGGGGCTACTCTTCATTGCGGTGCATGGGCTTCTCATTGCGGCAGCTTCTCTTTTTGTGGAGCACAGGCTCTAGGCACGCGGGCTTCAGTAGTTGTGGCACGCGGGCTCAGTAGTTGTGGCTCACGGGCTCTAGAGCGCAGGCTCAGTAGTTGTGGCGCACGGGCTTAGTTGCTCCGTGGCATGTGGGATCTTCCCAGACCAGGGCTCGAACCTGTATCCCCTACATTGGCAGGCGGATTCTTAACCACTGCACCACCAGGGAAGCCCTAAAAGCATTTTGCTTTCATGACTTCTGGGTTTGTGTCAAGCTTACAGAGACCTTCCCCACTTTAAGATGACAAAAATATTCACCCATCTTTTCTTCTAGTACTTTATGGGTTTTGTTTTGTTTCGTTTTTTTTTTACATTAAAATATTTGATCCAGTTGGAATTTATCTTGATGTAAGATGTATGGTAAAATCCAGCATTATTTTTCTTTCTCCAAATGGCTATTTGATCCCCAGTTCCTTTTATGGAATGATCCATTTTTGTTTCACTAATCTGCCGTGCTACCTTCATCGTGTGCTAAATTCCCATATTACCTGGGTTTATTTCCATACTTTCTGAAATCCTATTCCACTGATCTATTTTCCTATGCCAACACTATACTGTTTTATAATACATTTGTATATCTGGTAAAAAACAGTCTCCCTTCAAGTCAACAACTTTAGAGTTTATAACCCTAAAGACTTATAACATTCTATGTTGAATATATTAGCAAAGTTTACTGCTGCCCATCTTTATGTTAAATGAAAGAATTTGAAATATAAATAATCAACCAATTAATTAAATTTATATTATAGTTTTATTTCTTAAGTTTATTTAAAAAGAGATGCACCTAGGGGTTCCCTGGTGCAGTGGTTGGGAGTCCGCCTGCCGATGCAGGGGACACGGGTTTGTGCCCCGGTCCGGGAAGATCCCACATGCTGCGGAGAGGCTGGGCCTGTGAGACATGGCTGCTGAGCCTGCGTGTCTGGAGCCTGTGCTCCGCAACAGGAGAGGCCACAACAGTGAGAGGCCCCCGTACCCCAAAAAAAAAAAAAAAAAAAAAAAAGAGAGAGAGAGAGATGCACCTGTATAAGCATCTCAGGTGGTCAAGGACCAATCCTGACTTTAGACATCTGACTTTTTGAACATCTCTTTTTTTTCATCTTTATACAGTGTCAAAGGTATTGTCTGACTTTTGGTGGGTTAAACTAACAGACTGTTTACGTGTTTATAAAATTAGGAAACACTGTTTAATTGTTCAATAATGTATAAATTTTTAGTAATTAAAATTATCCTAATGTGCTTGAACCAAGCATGTATTGGAAAAATAATGCAATAATGCTTAAAACCTGGTACTATCAACATATAGTAACACTGAATGAGGGAAAAGGGCAAGAACAACAATGCCTGTTTTAGCAGCCCCTTTGATTCAGTGAAAACATTATTTGGAACTTTTGCTTCCACTCTGCATATTAGTAAAAGCTGGATGGAACTGATAATCACAGTAATAAAAAGTTATGAATAGTTATGCTATGTACACAAGCAATAAATAGACACGTAAGACACCTGAAAGTCACTAAAAATTTTCTTTCTTTCAACACTGCACTGTGTATATTCATAAGACAGGACTAGGGTGGAGAAGGCTAGGTGGTAGTATATCAGCAAAGGAAACTCTCAAAGGGAGCAACGTGCTCACTCACTGGGGGAAGCCAGTGGTCACTCACTGATTAGCAATGTGCTTGCTAACTAATAAATAAGCCTTTTCTCTTTCATTGCCTCTGGGAGGTGGCTTGGGCAAGCTGTCTAGAACCCTCAGTGAGAAAAACTGAGGTGAGAAGCTTTTGTGGGGTTAGGCCCGGAGAAGGGTTAAGGACTGCTCTTAGGTACTTTCTAAGTATTAAGGTTCCCCTGATTAGGTCTCTCTCTTTTAAACAGTGGACCTTACGTACCTCTCAGGAAAGCTGAAAGCAGAGGAAGGGAAAGTCGCCTTTCGTGCTTGCTGCTTTGACATTCACATCACTTGTCCCTAAACCCCTGAATTGGTGCCTATTTCGGATACTGCAGGAGAACCATGCCCCCCCCCCTCAGTTTACCTCAGGCCTCACTCTCCCACCCTAATTCCATCCTTCCTCCCCTTCCCTGCCCCCCACCTTGTCTTCCCTACTGCCAAGGAAAATCTGCTTGTTTCTTCATCCTCAATTCTGAAATTTTTCTTTCCAATCATTAATGTAAGCTGCTTTCCCACCTAAGTCTTTTAATTTAAATTTCCTTTCTCCTCACCATCTCTTTCTAGAAAACAAGTGTTAACTCCCCTCGTAAAGAAGAGCTTTAAGATACTTCAACCTCCCCGCTCTCAAGGCTGAACTAGATCTTTTAGTTTAAGTTATATCAGTCCGAGTTAGTGGCTTCTAAAGTTTCCAATGCAGTCTTTAAACCAGCCACTGATTCATTATTTGCAAGCTAGTCTACTATGTTATTGGCTTTATAAAAGGCAATTCCCACATTTCTGTTTTTCACGTGAATTACCTCTTTTAATGCTCTCTTGCCCTGTTCTCTCACTCAAAGGTTACAAACTTCTTTCCATTAATTTTGGTGAGAACACCCATCTCCACTGTCAACCATCACCAGAAGTAAGTGAAACTAGTTGAGGGTGTGTAGTCGTCTTTTACCCTCCTAGGATGCTCTGTGCATCCCTCAAATTTTAGGCTAGTGCTCTGACAACAGGGTGAGGCAGAAAGGGTACCGCACTGGGGTGTGACAGCCTGAATCTCCAGCTAGCTATGGGTGTGGTGTGGTGGGAGACACTGGCTTCCATGGGGGGAGGGGGTGGAGGGGGGGGGGAAAGGGTGTGTGTTGCTGGATGTGGGGGTGATGGGCAAACGACTGCTAAGCTTCCCACGTTCTACGCTCTGTTATAATTCATTCCAAATATAAAAGCAACTTTTGTATAGAGTGTAAACAGCTATGAACTGTGCCTTTATCTCTATTTTAAGTACTCTGAAAGAATAAGGAACCAAACAGATGATTATTAATGGTAGCTATAGATGGCACAGGCAGGTATTTCCTGATGCAGCATTGAGCGGTTTAATATTCAGAATACTGAAGGGGTTCAATAAAGACACGATAACGCACATTAGATGCTGAAATAAAAACAAAATGACGACTTAAACAGGTTACTATCTGTACTCCTGTAATTAGTTGGATGAAAAAAAGTCTCAAAATATCATAAACATATACTGACAAAACCAAGATACTGTTGTACCTCTTGTAATTCTAAAGCACAAAAACAGTTCATTTCAGAACATATTGCTCAGTCTGAAAAGTCAACATTTTTTGTATGGAAAGGTAAATACTCCTTCTCTTCCCTATTGTGTATTCAGGTTACTTATTTACAGTTCCATGGGGAAGGAAAAAGCTCACACTAAGAAATGACCTAAAAGATGTTTTGAAAATTAAGTTATCCGGGTAGCTTAGCAAAGCTCAAATTTTTGACAGTAAAGTCTCCATTGGGCCAATGAAACACATCTGTCCCTAATATATAATAGAATGTTAGCTATCACTCGATAAAGTCAGGTCTCTTGGTGATGTCTACATTTAAACAGACAATTTCCCTGAAATTAGTTTAAAAGCTATTTAAAATAAAAGAAAATACGTTGATAAGTACAGATTTGAAAAACTAAAGTAAACCATCCATTCATGAATTCTTTATTGAGCATTCACTATGTGCTGTTCTAGATGTAGAGGATGGAGCAGTGAGCAAAATGGAAAAAGCCCATTTCCTCATGGATCTTACATTATTTCAGAATGGTGGACTGAATCAATTTGAATTTATATCTTAATCCCTTTGGGTGAAATGTATCAAAAAAATCAGTCAACTTCACTGAAAACGTTATGACAAACCATCAAACAGACTAATACAAAATGCTAAGCAATGGAGCTGAAGTAAAGCTCTTACAAGCTCTTACTTCTTTGGTCAATAAGAGCTTAAAACAGTGTCGTATGCCTGATGTGTAGATGGTGGGGCAGCTTGTTAAAGGTCGCACAGCAGTTTAGTGGCAGAGTTAGGAATGACATCTAGACTTTCCTATTCCCAGTCCAGTGATCTTTCTGTGGACTAGCCTGCCTTTACTTATGGATCTTGATAATTTTAGAGCCAATTAAATTTTTTTTTCCTGTAAAAGTACCCATCAGTGGAAGTGTATAGATTAAATACGACTATTTTCCTGGTTCTAACATGATGTGATAAAAAGACTGGATATAAAATTATGTATTTCATACAATCTCAATTTTATTAAAAAACATATATGCATACGTATGTATGGAGAATTTTCTTCTTTATACTTTTATGTATTTTATTTTTTATTTATTTTTTTTACTTTCATATATTTCTAACACTTTCTATAATGAACATCAATTTAGTTTATAATTGGAAAGTTAAAACAAGAGTTCAATAAGTTCTTCCCCTCCAAACCACAAAAAATTAGGTTGTCTGAAACGCTTAGAGATAAAATGATTAACATAATATTAGCCAGACACCTAAGTAGAAACTCGGTAAGAAATGTGTCTGGGGGAGACAACAGCCATCTATTCAAGTGACCAAATGGCTTCAAAAACCAATGTCGGCCTCACCAGCTAGGACTGTGTTTATAAACGCACAGAATTTATCAAGCGGCTTAATGGCAAAAAGGGTCAGGTCAGCCCTGAGGATTTCACAAAAGTCTTGTCTGTGTTAGCAGACATTCTGAAACATTTTGACATGTGAATATAGGAGCCACCAGGCCAAGGTAAAATGTTATTTACCAAGTGACTCTTTGACCAAAGTTTAAAAGCCAAATAAACTAGCATTGTGCTCGAGTTTTTATCAAGGGGAACCTTCACTGACTCAATAAATACATTTAAGAGCAGGCAGTCATGTAGCCTAAGGAGAGCAGAATTCCATCTTGTAAGTCACCCCCTGCTTCTGCCACTCATGAAATCTGTGCGCTCTCTGGGTTTCAGTTTTTCTATGCTAAACATGTCTAAATGGTCTCCACAGGCCCTTCCGACTTTGTTAGTTTTGATTCTAGAACAGAGGCAGGAGTCTTGTCCTTCACCATCAGAGTTAGAGAACCATGGAGAAAGTTCCTCGATATGCTTCTGTTCAACCCGGGGGGGGGGCGGGGGGAGAGGGGGAGAGAACACTAAGCAGATGGAAACTACTGGTTCCTCAACAAACACACCTATGAAGAGGAGTCCAAATTCCCTCTAGCTGCTGGGAGGATCCCACACCTCATTACAATACTTGCTGAGTGGCTGCTTCCCAAGAAAAGCCACAGAAAGGAAATATCATTAAAAAAGAGTATATGCATTGAGGGAAGCTGTTCCCTCCCTAAAGCCCAACCTCGCCAAGGCTGTTGTTCTCTATTGTGGAACAGGATGTAACAGGACTGCCAAGCACAGCCCACAAACCTGCTAATTAGGTGCACCGACAGTGTTTGTTTTGGAACCATTTACCAACAGAGGAATGTGTCAGGATGATTAGTGAAAAAAGGGTATGTAATGTATGTGTATTCGAGTCCAGATGAGGGCATAATCCAGGTATTCAGTCTGTTTGTGCAAGGACTCACAGAAATGAAGCCTGAGCAAATAGGAAGCCACAAGGAAAGGTCAGCTTCTGGGCAGTGCTTCTCTCTCCTCCTCTTCTGGAGCTTTCTTCTACTCCCCCAACTCCCACCAAAAAATTCCTGCCTAAACACGAAACTCTCTTTCAAAAAATGACAAACTATTGTATAACTGCCTGCCCAGAAAAACGGAAAAGGCTTTGCAAGGCTGCTGGCAAATCTGGGGTTTAATGATTTTCTAGGCACAGAAGTGGCAACCTTAGGCAAAGCCATCTCCACATTTACCTTCCATGAACAAATCAAAGGAAACTAGGGCAATGGAAAACACAGCTCTTAATGGACTGCTCACGTTGTGCTGAGGATTGTGCATCTCAGCATCTTCTGTGTGAAGAAGTAATTCTATCCTTCATAATATGGCTGGTTTTTTTCTCTTTTTAAACAAACCTTTTTAAGGTTTGACTACAATTAGTTATTTGAAGCTTCATGTGTACATGAAGCTTAAAGAAGGGCAGAGGTGCCAAGACAAAGCACAAAGTCCATGCCCCAACAAGTTCAGGTCCTCAGGGGCAGGGTGGTATGAATAGCAATGAGATGCAAAATGACAAAGGCCAATTCCAGGGGTCAAGGTATTGGGAGGAGTCTCCATGCTCTTCAGTACAAGCTAGACATTTCTGGAGTTTGGCCAAGATGGATGAAAGCGATGGGGCTTGAACTGAATTCTTTGGGAGACCTTTTTTTCTGTAAGCTAACCTGACAAAATAGATTTTAAAAGTGAAAAACAGGATAAGCCCTCTTAGAAACTCACTTGCTATGGACTTTCCATGAGGCCAGTGTTCGTTCTCAATAGACAGATATAGGAAATGTTCTGTGAACGTGTGCAGACTGGATGTGGTGTCAGAGTATGTTAACTCAATTGGTAAGAGTTTGATGTTGATAAATTCAAGGTCCTGTGTGCAACTGTGATTTCTTGGAGAGGAGCAAGTGGTCGACTATTGCATACAAAAGGAAAACTACCAAGTAATGCTCAGTCTGCTTCTCCAAACCCCCAGAGCTTTAAAAAAACATGTAACCCTTTTAGAAGAGTAACCACTGAGCTGCAGATGCCCTAACACAGGAAGAACATGTGCTCGGGGATGCCTTCCTAGGACAAGTGCTTGTTGACCTCCATAGGCCAACACTCACGCCAGAGAAATATTTGAAACGACAGGTCAGTTCCTTCAACCTTACATATAAATCTGTAGTGTTACTTCAGACTTTTACCATGCTCCTCTATCCTCACAAGTACTTTTTTTCCAGATTTATTGAGATATAATTAACATATAACATTGCATTAGTTTTAGGAATACGGCATGATGATTTGATATATGTACATGTTGCAAAATGATCATCACAGTAAGTTTAGCTAACATCCATCACCTCACATAGTCACAAAAGATTTTTTTTCTTGTGATGAGAACCTTTAAGCTATAGTCTCTTAGCAACTTTCAAATATATGATACAGTACTGTTATCTTTAGTCGCCACGCTGCACCTTATTCATCTTATAACTGGAAGTCTGTACCTTTTTGACCCCTTTCACCCATTTTGCCCCTTCCACACCCCCTGCCTCTGGCAACTGCTAATCTGTTCTCTGTATCTATGAGTTTGGCTTTCTTTAGATTCCCCATATAGGTGAAATCATATAATATCTGTTTTCCCTGTCTGATTTATTTCCTTTAGTGCAAGTATTTTAAGTTCTCTTAACCAGTTTTTAAAAAAAGCGTTGTCAGTGTTCTTAATGAATGCACATAATATATTTGGGAGAGTTGAACCAAATAGCAAATAGTTATGGAATGCCTACTATACGAAACACACCAAATTCAGTATTAATATATAATCTTCTTATAGCACTCCCACATCTAAATACAGCCCCGAATGGGAGCAGGGTCATAAAGTCTTGAAGTGCAGTGTTTTCCATACTGGAAAACCTGTGGGGATGGCTTGTATATGACCTGAAAAAATCAACAAGGCTGAATGGATCAGACACAAAGGATGGAACTGATTTATGATAGCTGGTATGTTTTGCAAGTCCCATGTTAAATGCATGCTGAGTGTTTTTAAGATGAAGTATTTATGTACTTGCAATCTGGAAACATTTCAAGATTCAGGACTGGCATCTTCACAGAAATGTATGAAGCAGGATGGTCTCCTTAGCAGCATTATGTCCTTAATAACAAAAGTAGACCAGTGATATGTAGAGATGTTGGAAAGAAAGCTGGATAGGAGGTAATTTTAGGATTAAAAAAAAAACAAAAAAAAAAACTAAGTCCTGGGTCATTCTGTGGATTTATGTGACATTTTTCCTTTTATATTGATTGTTTTCACTTAATTCTTAGGGCAGTATCAGTCTAATCTTCTGATCTGTAATTCTGAAAATTTAGAGCCCTTATTTCTGATTCTCAGTCAAGGAGGGCATGTTTTGTCATTCCTATTTCCTTAGGATGTGGAATTGGACACTTGTTTTAACAGAATGTTCCTCTCTCCTAGGGCTGAGCTTTCCTTTTAGTCCTCTAAAGGGTAAATGCTGGATTAGGCTTAAGTGAAGCAGTTTTGTGATTCTGGATTTTCCTATTGTATTTAAAATCTTGCAATTTGGATTTCAGTGTTTTCCTATTTAAAGGAGAGAGGTAGGTACTTAATCTGGAGTTTGCCTTCATAAACCTGATTAAGGTGGGTCCTTAGCTGCACAGGTACCCCTCGCGGACCTGGCCTGCCTGGGCTGCTCAGAGGTGGGAGCCCTGCTGTGGTCCCCTTTCCCACTCCCCCTCACAACAGCCCCTCGGCCACCTCACGAAAGAAAAGCAGAGCTTTTCCCTCCCCACTTTAACTCTGGCTCACTGCTCCAAGTATAAAAACTTGCAGGTTGGCAAATAAAGGGAAAATTGTAAATAACAATTTTGGGGGAGGCTTCTTTTATTTATTTATTTATTAAAAAAAAATTTATTTATTTATGGCTGCATTGGGTCTTCGTTGCTGTGCAGGGGCTTTCTCTAGTTGGGGCGAGCGGGGGCTACTCTTCATTGCGGTGCGCGGGCTCCTCATTGCGGTGGCTTCTCTTGCTGCGGAGCACGGGCTCTAAGCGCGCGGACTTCAGCAGCTGTGGCTCGCGGGCTCTAGAGCGCAGGCTCAGTAGTTGTGGCGCACGGGCTTAGTTGCTCCACGGTATGTGGGATCTTCCCGGACCAGGGATCGAACCCGTGTCCCCTGCATTGGCAGGCGGAATCTTATCTAATGCACCCCCAGGGAAGTCCGGGGGAGGCTTCTTTAATAGCAGAGGTTACATACAATTTTCAAATTTCTTTCAGGGGGTATGCTGCAAAAACAGTTTGAAGACTACAGGTACAAAAAAACCCCAGTGATGTATAATGAGAAAAGCATAGGTTTTGGAGTCAGATATATTTGGGTTCAAGTTTTGGCTTTATCTTTTGGGCCAAGTTAATTGCCTCCTCTGAACCTAGATTTCCTCATTATTAAAATAGAGGTAATAATACTCCCTCAGAGGACTGGCATAAGAATTAAATGATGAGATATGTAGACTGCTGGCACCACTACTAGTAAATATTAGTGCCATTCCCCTACAATCCCAGAACATTCTCTATGTTTGCCAGAGATGGTGTTCTAAAAATTAATACTAGGGCTATATTTCTAAATTATACATTCATGAAGTTTCCTCCTGCATAACAATTCATTTAATAAGGAAAAGAAAGTCTCAAGAGTTGACCAATGTTTGATATGTAGTCATAATCAAATAAGCATGTTAAAACCGAGTGTATTCTAATATTGAAGTGCATAAATCGGCACTTTAGAGCTCAACATGGAGCTCTGTCATATGTTTAGAAATTGTGGAACGTCTTTCTACCCACAGTATATGTCATTCCCCTTCTTGGAGCCCCAGGTCCACCCCCTCTACTGTGGCTCCTCCCACACGTTAACACAACTGCCTACTGGCTTGTCTGTCTCTTACTAGAGACTCTCAACTATTTGCGAGCAAGGAGCATGCCGGGTTCACTGTGTGTCTCTAGAACCCAGCCCAGTGCACAAACATAATATGTTCAATGAATCATTTATTGAAAGAAAGAATAGTTCTAATGCTTGTGGAATGTTCTTTACTGAATTGTAATTATGCTATTCACATGATATTTGGATCTGAAAGGACATTAAATATAGTTCGGAGGGTGCAGAGGTGCTGAATTTAGCAGGATAGTCAAGGATGTGGTAACAAATTCACTAAATACTAAATTTCTAGGATTTTCACATACAGATTTCTAAAACGTATTTTATTATGGAAAATTTCAAACATATTCAGAAGTAGAGAGGATAGTATAATAAACCCCTGTGTACCGAGCACCTAGCTTCAACAATTATCTATCTCTTTCAACTATATTTATCGCCTTTCTCCCACCATCAGATTATTCTGAAGTAAATCCAATGCATCATTACTTCATCCATAAAGATTTCTATTATGCATAGATTAAAAAATTTATCCCACAATTCAAATTTACTTTTATTTACCCACATTTATTTATTCAGTACATCTTTATAGATATGTTTTAAATCTGCAACTCTATTTCTGATTAAAGTTTTCCTTCAGTAAGTCTTTTATTAGTGTTTCTTCTTGTCCTTTTCTATTGATGTGTACAAGCCACTCCCAGTATTTAACTGGAAACTGAACACGATGGGAAAGCAAAACAGGCTCCTGGAAAGTATTATCCACCTGGAATTCCAGGAAGGCAGGTCAGAGATCCTTCGGACTCAGACATTTGTGCAAGTTTGGAGAACGGCATCTGACCAAGGGAGAAACAGAGCATTCTAACTAGCTATGTATTCCTTCCTACTGGGTAAAGGCCCTATGAGCCCATAGATGTGCTAATGCGGTCGTTTTGCTTGTGAGAATCCAGCACCTCTGATCATGACCACAGATATCTTAGAGGAGGGATCTTTTCCTTCTGAATGTGACTTAGAATCACATGGGAAGTCTTTGAAGATACAGATTCTGGGGATTTAAAGAAGCCAGGTCTCACAGGAGATTCTGATGTGCAGTGAGAGGGGAGTACCTCTGTCCCTGCAAGGGACAAGTCCTGGGACAGAGGGCTTTAAAAATGTGTGCATTGGGCCTCCCTGGTGGCGCAGTGGTTGAGAGTCCGCCTGCCGATGCAGGGGATACGGGTTCGTGCCCCGGTCTGGGAGGATCCCACATGCCGCGTAGCGGCTGGGCCCGTGAGCCGTGGCCGCTGAGCTTGCGCGTCCGGCAACGGGAAAGGCCACGACAGTGAGAGGCCCACATATCGCAAAAAAAAAAAAAAAAAAAAATGTGTGCATCCCAGCACCCTGATCTTGGTTTCTAATATTCTCTATTAAAAGGAACCAGGGCTCCTTGCAGAAACGGCTGCTTCTAGGATTAGGGCAGGAATTATATAAGATGAGCCTGGAGCATCTGACAGTGCCAGAAAGTAAGGAAATGCTCAAAACCAAAAACCCCATAATCATTGGGATATGCCAAAGGGACACAGGAGCCAACTGAAAGAGTTATTAAATGGCTAAAACCAGAACAGTTTGAGTAACAAAATAAAGTGGTATTGGATTATAACCCAAAGTATAAAATAAATATGCATGAGTCCATATTGACATGAGTAAATAATTGAAGAAATAAATAAATGGGGAAGAAACAAATCTCTTATGCAGAAGAATTCCAAATAATTTTGTACCTACTGCACTCACAAAGGGATGGGGTATAACTCCCCACTGCTTAAGTGTAGGCTGAACATACTGACTTCCTTCCAGAAGGAAAGTATGGAAAGGGGATGGAGTGGGTGGCGGGAAGAAGAGTAACTTTAACGTGGAGACACTTGACACAAAGACTACAGTGATGAGTCACGTTCATAGTACATACCCATGGTATGATATGATGAAAATGCCACTGCTGCTGTGTTCTTCCTCCCAGACCCACAGAACCCAGTGTAATCAAAAGAAAAACATCAAGTATATCCCAATAGAGGGATTCTACAAAATACCTGACCAGTACCCCTCAAAACTGTCAAGGTCATAAAAACAAAGCCTGAGAAACTGTCACCGCCAAGGAGCCTAGGGTGATGTGACAATTAAATGTAAGGTGATATTCTGGAACAGAAAAGGACACTAGGTAAAAACTAAGGAAACTAGGAAAAAAACTATGGACTTTGGCTAATAATAATGTATCAATCTTGGTTCATGAATTGTAACAAATGTACCATACTAACATAACTGGGTGTGGGGTATAAAGGAACTCTCTGTACTATCTTTGTGATTTTTCTGTAAATCTAAAATTGTTCTAATAAAGTTTATGAAAATTTTTCAGCCTTGATCTTTGAGTCAAATGTTCAGCTAAATGAATTGTTTTATTTTAATAGATTTTATTTTTTAGGACAGTTTTAGATTTACAGAAAAATTGAGTAGATAGTACAGAGTTCCTGTATTAGTACCGCCTCTCCCTGAGTTTTCCGTATTATCAACATCTTGCATTAGTGTGGTATGTCAGTTACAATTAATGAACCAATATTGACATATTATTAACTGAAGTCTGCAGTTTAAATAAAGGTTCATTCTGTGTTGTACAGCTCTGTGAGTCTTGACAAATGTATGATGTCATGTGTGCACTATCACAGAATCATATAGAATGATCTCACTGCCCTAAAAATTTCCTGTGCTTCACCTATTCGTCCCTCCCCACCCACTCTCAAACCCCTGGTAATCAATGATTTTCTTACCATCTGTATAGTTTTGCCTTTTGCAGAACATCACAGATTTGGAATCATATAGTACGTAGCCTTTTCAGATTGGCTTCTTTCACTCAATTATAGGCATTTAAGTTTCCTCCATGTCCTTTTGTGGCATAATAGCTCATTTCTTTTATCCCTGGATAACACTGCACTGTATGCCTATACCACAGTTCATTTATCCATCCACCTATTAAAGGACAACTTGGTTGTTTCCAGTTTTCGGTGATTAGGAATAAAGCTGCTATAAATACCCATGTACAGGTTTTTATGTGAATGTAAAGTTATAAACTCATCTGTTACTTGAAGGTATATTGGGTTTTTTAAAAAAAATTTTACTTTATTCTATTTTTAACACAGCAGGTTCTTATTAGTTATCTACTTTACTTTATACATATTAGTGTATATATGTCAACCCCAATCTTCCAATTCATCCCAACACCCACTCCCCGCCCTGACCCCCCGCTTTCCCCTTAGTGTCCATACGTTTGTTCTCTACATCTGTGTCTATTTCTCCCTTGCAAACTGGTTCATCTGTACCATTTTTCTAGATTCCAAATATATGTGTTAATATACGATATTTGTTTTTCACTTTCTGACTTACTTCACTCTGTATGACATTCTCTAGGTCCATCCACGTCTCTACAGATGACTCAATTTCATTCCTTTTATGGCTGAGTAATATTCCATTGTATATATGTACCACATCTTCTTTATCCATTCGTCTGTCGATGGGGATTTAGGTTGCTTCCGAGACCTGGCTATTGTAAATACTGCTGCAATGAACACTGGCGGGCATGTGTCTTTTTGAATTATGTTTTTCTCTGGGTATATGCCCAGTAGTGGGATTGCTGGGTCATATGGTAATTCTATTTTAGTTTTTTAAGGAACCTCCATACTGTTCTCCATAGTGGCTGTATCAATTTACATTCTCACTAACAGTGCAAGAGGGTTCCCTTTTCTTCACACCCTCTCCAGCATTTCTTATTTGTAGATTTTCTGATGATGCCCATTCTGACCGGCGTGAGGTGATACCTCACTATAGTTTTGATTTGCATTTCTCTCGTAATTAGTGAGGTTGAGCAGCTCTTTATGTGCCTCTTGGCCACGTGTATGACTTCTTTGGAAAACTGTCAATTTAGGTCTTCTGCCCACTTTTGGATTGGGTTGTTTGTTAATACTGAGCTGTATAAACTATTTATATATTTTGGAGATTAATCCTTTGTCTGTGGATTCGTTTGCAAATATTTTCTCCCATTCTGAGGGTTGTCTTTTCATCTTCTTTATGGTTTCCTTTGCTGTGCACAAGTTTTTGAGTTTCATTAGGCCCCATTTGTTTATTTTAGTTTTTATTTCCATTACTCTAGGAGGTGGGTCTAAAAAGATCTTGCTGTCATTTATGTCAAAGAGTGTTCTTCCTATGTTTTCCACTAAGAGTTTTATAGTGTCTGGTCTTACATTTAGGTCTTTAATCCATTTTGAGTTTATTTTTGTGTATGGTGTTAGGGAGTGTTCTAATTTCATTCTTTTACATGTAGCTGTCCAGTTCTCCCAGCACCACTTATTGAAGAGACTGTCTTTTCTCCATTGTATATCCTTGCCTCCTCTGTCATAGACTAGTTGACCATAGGTGCGTGGGTTTATCTCTGGGCTTTCTATCCTGTTCCATTGATCTATAGTTCTCTTTTTGTGCCAGTACCATATTGTCTTGATTACTGTAGCTTTGTAGTATAGTCTGAAGTCAGGGAGTCTGATTCCTCCAGCTCCGTTATTTCCCCTCAAGATTGCTTTGGCTATTCGGGGTCTTTTGTGTCTCCATACAAATTTTAAGATTTTTTTTTTCTAGTTCTGTGAAGAATGCCATTGGTAATTTGATACGGATTGCACTGAACCTGTAGATTGCTTTGGGTAGTATAGTCATTTTCACAATATTGATTCTTCCAATCCAAGAACATGGTATATCTCTCCATCTGTTTGTATCATCTTTAATTTCTTTCATCAGTGTCTTGTAGTTTTCTGAGTACAGGTCTTTTACCTCCTTAGGTAGGTTTATTCCTAGGTATTTTAATCTTTTTGTTGCAATGGTGAATGGGATTGTTTCCTTAGTTTCTCTTTCTGATCTTTTGTTCTTAGTGTATAGGAATGCAAGAGGTTTCTGAGCATTAATTTTGTACCCTGCAGCTTTACCAAGTTCATTGATTAGCTCTGGTAGTTTTCTGGTGGTATTTTTAGGATTACCTATGTATAGTATCTCATCATCTGCAAACAGTGACAGTTTTACTTCTTCTTTTCCAATTTGTATCCCTTTTATTTCTTTTTCTTCTCTGTTTGCCATGGCTAGGACTTCCAAAACTATGTTGAATAAGAGTGGCGAGGGTGGACATCCTTGTCTTGTTCCTGATCTTAGAGGAAATGCTTTCAGTTTTTCACCATTGAGAATGATGTTTGCTGTGGGTTTGTTGTATATGGCTTTTATTATGTTGAGGTAGGTTCCCTCTATGCCTACTTTCTGGAGAGTTTTTATCATAAATGGGTGTTGAATTTTGTCAGAAGCTTTTTCTGCATCTATTGAGATGATCATATGGTTTTTATTCTTCAATTTGTTAATATGGTGTATCACATTGATTGATTTGTGTATATTAAAGAATTCTTGCATCCCTGGGATCAATCCCAGTTAATTATGGTGTATGATCCTTTTAATGTGTTGTTGGATTCTGTTTGCTAGTATTTTGTTGAGGATTTTTGCATCTATGTTCATCAATGATATTGGCCTGTAGTTTTCTTTCTTTGTTACATCTTTGTCTGGTTGTGGTATCAGGGTGATGGTGGCCTCATAGAATGAGTTTGGGAGTGTTCCTTCCTCTGCAATTTTTTGGAAGAGTTTGAGAAGGATGGGTGTTAGCTCTTCTCTAAATGTTTGATAGAATTCACCTGTGAAGACATCTGGTCCTGGGCTTTTGGTTGTTGGAAGATTTTTCATCACAGTTTCAATTTCATTACTTGTGATTGGTCTGTTCATATTTTCTATTTCTTCCTGGTTCAGTCCTGGAAGGTTATACCTTTCTAAGAATTTGTCCATTTCTTCCAGGTTGTCCATTTTATTGGCATAGAGTTGCTTGTAGTAGTCTCTTATGATGCTTTGTATTTCTGCAGTGTCCACTGTAACTTCTCCTTTTTCATTTCTAATTTTATTGATTTGAGTCCTCTCCCTCTTTTTCTTGATGAGTCTGGCTAAAGGTTTATCAATTTTATTTATTTTTTCAAAGAACCAGCCTTTAGTTTTATTGATCTTTGCTATTGTTTTCTTTGTTTCTATTTCATTTATTTCTGCTCTGATCTTTATGATTTCTTTCCTTCTACTAACTTTGGGTTTTGTTTGTTCTTCTTTCTCTAGTTCCTTTAGGTGTAAGGTTAGGTTGCTTATTTGAGATTTTTCTTGTTTCTTGAAGTGAGCTTGAATTGCTATGAACTTCCCTCTTAGAACTGCTTTTGCTGCATCCCATAGGTTTTGGATCGTTGTGTTTTTGTTGTCATTTGTCTCTAGGTATTTTTTGATTTCCTCTTTGAATTCTTCAGTGATCTCCTGTTTATTTAGTAACATATTGTTTAACCTCCATGTGTTTGTGGTTTTTTCCCTGTAATTTATTTCTAATTTCATAGTGTTGTGGTCAGAAAAGATGCTTGATGTGATTTCAGTTTTCTTAAATTTACGGAGGCTTGATCTGTGACCCAAGATGTGATCTATTCTGGAGAATATTCCCTGTGCATTTGAGAAGAAAGTGTAATCTGCTGTTTTCAGATGGAATGTCCTATAAATATCAATTAAATCTATCTGGACTATAGTGTCATTTAAAGCTTGTGTTTCCTTATTTATTTTAATTTTGGATGATCTGTCCATTGGTGAAAGTGGGTGTTAAAGTCCCTTACTATTATTGTGTTACTGTTGATTTCCCCTTTTATGGCTGTCAGCACTTGCCTTATGTATTGAGGTGCTCCTATGTTGGATGCGTATATGTTTATAATGGTTATATCTTCTTCTTGGATTGACCCCTTGATCATTATGTAGTGTCCTTCCTTGTCTCTTGTAACATTCTTTATTTTAAAGTCTATTTTATCTGATATGAGTATTGCTACTCCAGCTTTGTTGTGATTTCAATTTGCATGGAATATCTTTTTCCATCCCCTCACTTTCAGTCTGTATGTGTCCCTAGGTCTGAAGTGAGTCTCTTGTAGATAGCATATATATGGGTCTTGTTTTTGTATCCATTCAGCAAGCCTCTGTCTTTTGCTTGGAGCATTTAATCCATTCACATTTAAGGTCATTGTCAATATGTATGTTCCTATTATCATGTTCTTAATTGTTGGGCTTGTTTTTGTAGGTCCTTTTCTTGTGTTTCCCACTTAGAGAAGTTCCTTTAGCATTTGTTGTAGAGCTGGTTTGGTGGTGCTGAATTTGCTTAGCTTTTGCTTGCCTGTAAAGCTTTTGATTTCTCTGTCAAATGTGAATGAGATGCTTCCTGGGTAGAGTAATCTTGGTTGTAGGTTCTTCCTTTTCATCACTTTAAATATATCGTGCCAGTCCCTTCTGGCTTGTAGAGTTTCTGCTGAGAAATCAGCTGTTAACCTTATGGGAGTTCGCTTGTATGTTGTCATTTTTCCCTTGTTGCTTTTAATAATTTTTCTCTGTCTTTAATTTTTGTCAATTTGATCACTATGTGTCTCAGCGTGTTTCTCCTTGGGTTTATCCTGCCTGTGACTCTCTGCACTTCCTAAGCTTGGGTGGCTATTTCCTTTCCCATGTTAGGGAATTTTTCGGCTATAATCTCTTCAAGTATTTTCTGGGGTTCTTTCTCTCTCTCTTCTCCTTCTGGGATCCCTACGATGTGAATATTGGTGCATTTAATGTTGTCCCAGAGGTCTCTTAGGCTGTTTTCATTTCTTTTCATTCTTTTTTCTTTATTCTGTTCTGCAGCAGTGAATTCCACCATTCTGTCTTCCAGGTCACTTATCCGTTCTACTGCCTCAGTTATTCTGCTATTAATTCCTTCTAGTGTATTTTTTCATTTCAGTTATTTTATTGTTTATCTGTTTGTTTGTTCTTTAATTCTTCTAGGTCTTTGTTAAACATTTCTTGCATCTTCTCGATCTTTGCCTCCATTCTCTTTCTGAGGTCCTGGATCATCTTCACTATCATTATTCTGAATTCCTTTTCTGGAAGGTTGCCTATCTCCACTTCATTCAGTTGTTTTTCTGGGGTTTATCTTGTTCCTTCATCTGGTACATAGTCCTCTGCCTTTTCATTTTGTCTATCTTTCTGTGAATGTGGTTTTCATTCCACAGGTTGCAGGATTGTAGTTCTTCTTGCTTCTGGTGTCTCTGAAGGTATACTGTTAATCTTCTAATATGTGGGTATTTTCCAGGTATCTTTCTGTTATGAAATACTAGTTTAATTTCATTATGGTCTGAGAACATACTTTGCATAATTTTTATTCTTTAAAATTTGTCCAGATGTGTTTTATGGCCCCAAATATGGTCTCTCTTGGTAAATATTCCATGTGAACTTGAGAAGAATGCAAATTCTGTTGTTGTTGGATGAACCACATGAATTGACATGGATGTCAATTAGATTCACTTGGTTGATAGTGCTTTTCAGTTTAACTATACACTCACTGATTTTCTGCCTACTGGATCTATCAGTTACTGATAGAGTGGTGTTGAAGTCTCTAACTATAATAGTGGACATATCTAAATAGAACAGTGGATTCATCTGTTTCTCCATGTAGTTCTATCAGTTTTTGTCTGATGTATTTTGACTTTTTGTTCATACACACTAAGAACTGTTATGTCTTTTTGAAGAATCGACCCCATTATCATTATGTAATGCCCCTCTTTATCACTGTGTAAAGGATGGTATTATTTCTTTAAATATTCAACAAAATTTACCAGTGAAGCCATCTGACTATTTCATGGGAAGATTTGAAGTAATTTAAGATTACTATTTCAATTTCTTGTTGTAGGTCTATTCATATTTCTATTTCTTCTTGAGTCAGTTTTGGTAATTTGTCTTTCAAGAAATTTATCCATTTTATCTAAGTTGTCTAACTTGTTGGCATGAAGTTGTTTATACTACCTCTTTAAAATTTTTAAAATTGCTGTACCCTTTTTCATTCCTGATTTTGGGAATCCATGTCTTCTCTCTTAATTTCTTGGTCAGCCTACCTTAAACGGCTATCAAGTTTGTTGATATATTTTTAAAAAATATTTATTTATTTTTGGCTGAATTGGGTCTTAGTTGCAGCACACGGGATCTTTTGTTGTGGTGCACGGGATCCAGAGTGCGTGGGCTCTGTAGTTGTGGCTCACAGGCTCCAGAGTGTGTGGGCTCTGCAGTTTCGGCATGCGGGCTCTCTAGTTATGGCTCATGTGTTCAGTAGTTGCGGTGCACAGGCTTAGTTGCCCTGCGGCATGTGGGATGTTAGTCCCCCGACCAGGGATCTGCATCCCCTGCATTGGAAGGCGGATTCTTAACCACTGGACCACCAGGGAAGTCCCTGTTGATCTTTTCAAAGAACTAATTTGTAGTTTCATCAATCTACTGCTTTTCTGTTTTTTACTTCATTGATATCTGCTCTAATCTTTATCCTTTCCTTCCTCCTGCTTGCTTTGGATTTATTTTGCTCTTCATTATCTAGTTTCTTAAAGTGGAATTTTAGATTATTAATTTGAGACCTTCTTTCTTCTTTTCTGATATAGGTGTTTATAGCTATAAATTTCACTCAGAGCACTACTTTAGCTGCATTCCATACATTTTGACATTTTGTATTTCATTTTCATTCATTTACAAATATTTTTAAAATTTCTCTTGTGGTGGATTTCTTCTTTGACCCATGAGTTTTTAGAGTGTATTATTTAATTTCCAAATATTTTGGGGTTTCCCAGATTTTTTTTTTTCTGCTGGATATCTTAATTCCATGTGTCAGAGAACATATTTGGTATGGTTTCAATCTTTTTAAATTTACTGAGACTTCTTTTATGGCCCAGAATATATGGTTTATTCAGTTGGAAGCATTTTTTAAATTTAATTTTTATTTTTTTATTAAATATTTTTATTGCAGTATAATTCACTCTTTTAAAGCATAAAATTCACTGCTTTTTATTGTATTCGCAAGACTGTATAACAATCACCATTATCTAATTCTAGAACATTTTCATCGCTCCCAAAAGAAATCCATACCCATTAGTAGTTACTCCCTTTCCCCCTTTCCCCAAGCTCTAGGCAAATACTAATCTACTTTCTGTCTCTATGGATTTGCCTATTTGGAACACTTCCTATAAATGGAACATATGTGGCCTTTTGTGTCTGGTTTCTTCACTCAGCATGTTTTCAAGGTTCATCCACATTGCAGCATGTAATTCATTCCTTTTCAGGCTGAATAGTATTCCACTGTGGGTATATGTCACATTTTGTTTATCCAGTAATCAGCTGATAGGCACTTATATTGTTTCTCGTTTTTGGTTATTATCAATACTGTTGCTACGAGCATTTGTATACAAGTTTTTGTGTGGTATGCATTTTTAAGAAGTATATAATCTTTAGGTTATTAGCTAAATACCTGTAGTCAGGAAACTGGAGGCTGGAGTGTGTGCATGTGTGTGTGTGTGGGTCTTGTGTTTACGTGTCTGTCTTCCTGTGTGTGGGGCCTGGATGTTTACAAATAGCCTCTGCCTTTAAGAAGAGGCCAGAAGGGCTGAGTCAACTCTTAATATCTTAGCTCTACTACACATGCTTCAACCCTCTCTGGCTACGTGCCTCACCTCCTATTCTGAACCACAGAGTAAGTGAGCCCAGCAGGGTGGGAAATGAGCCGTGACATTCATGCTCAAAGAAGCCAGTGCACATACATACAATGTATATTTCTGTTATGCTTTTGGGATGAAATGAAATGTGATATGCATCATTTTATGACTCAGTAAAAGTGACAGGAAAAACCCCGCTCTTAGGCTGGGGAAAAATTCGTCCATCAATCAATGGAAGTGATGATACCCAAATATTACTTTGGTTAGAAAAATAATCCCACTGAACTCCCACTTTTCTCTCCTTTGGGTCCTAAAACTTTCATCACTACACTGCAGTGCATTTATGCAGAAGAGCATGTGGTGAGCCAGAGGGCTGTTCATCAGTGTCCTCTGGTTTTCTTCCTAGTGGCCAATCCAGCTTTGGTCTTCCTCTGTGACTGTGGTTTCCATTGCCTATCACTTGACCTGGGATGGTTGTGAGGATTCTTCCTTCCCCATCTTCATTCTAAAAATGAATCTGAACACTCTTTGTTACCTAATAATGCAGAGCTAGGCTATGCAACTTTGTTATCTCATTCTGGATAAAGGTAGCAAGTTGAGTTGGAAATAAATATAGGAAACCAAAGGGTAAAAAATGTTCTCCAGGAATAAGGGAAATCTGATACAGAGGACGAGACAGAGATACAGTACTCAACTAAAAGCTGGCCAGCTCTGGCCCAATAACACTGCATGTGGCATATTCAGGTATACTTTTATAAAACAAGAGATTGTGTACCTGCTTGTTGAAATATCCTCAAAAGGGTAGAGGATCTCTCCATTGTTACAGATTTCACAGATGAACCCCTTCTGGCTACAAAGACTGCAGCTGTACACATGTGAGGCAGCAAATTTAATGACCTTGCCCAAGAACGGAGCCAGCTTTCCCTCTATCACCTGCAGAAAGAGAAATGGAACAGGGAAGAAGCAAATTTGTTGAGAAGTCTTGCAGATGCAGGAGGAATTCCTTTCCTTTACACAACAGGAAAACCTCTAATTATAATTTCTCAGCAACTCTGAGAAAGAAAAGACATAGTATTTTCACTCCAAAAGAACTCTCTGGCTTAAACCACTGGAGGTTGGAAAATGAAGATGTTGAAATTTCTTTCGTATTCCTCTTTTTTTGTAGTGTGTTGTAGAGGACTGAGGACCAACAAATGGGGAACCCTACTTTCACAGACTAACTTGACAGTTATCGTGCGGTATAAGAGCAGTGTGGTCGATTTCCCAAAATAGACTGAAAACATATAGGGTAAGTACTAATGTAGTATTTTATGTTGTACATTCAATAATATCTGTTTTCTGATGAGTTAATAGAATAGTTTTTTCACTATCTCCCCTAAGAACATGTAACAAATGTGGAAAATAGGTTTCTCTTGCTGCTGATAATTATAATAATACACAGAAGCTGCAATTTGGCAGTCTGAGTGCTATATTTAGCCTCAAGATTTAAAAAAAAAATCTCTTAGTGTTTTAAAAAAAATAAGCCAATTTAACAATTGGAAGGTTTCACATAAAATTCCAGATTTTTGGCTTCTTTTGGAAAATCATTAGATCTGGAAAAACTAGGCCTGAATTCCAACACAATGATGGTCCCAGCTGTGAGCAGAGGCTGCCTGCTCCTGCCGAGGCACATGCTCTTCAACTGACACTTGTCCCCATGAGGCCCCAGTGTTTTGAGTCTGCCTGCCTCCCACACTCCCCTCACCTGCTGGCCTGCAAACATCCGTGAGTTTGGAGCCAATGGTCCATCAGAGCCCTCCTCACTTAACTAATATTGCATGGGCTTCAAAGACTTTGGCAGTTCATACACTAACAAGATAAAATTTGCCTTTATTTCTTTCTCATTGATGCACATGAATATACATGCTGATTTTGATATAAGAAAAAAACGAAGATTAAATTTAATTTGGAAAGAGCTAGAAATGGATACTTTCAAGTGAATCGTAGTTAAAATGATAATTTTACATAAAAATACATCTGAGAGCAGTAAATCATATTTAAAGAGATATTAGAAGGCCAAGGTGAACAAATAGTAATAGCTGATAATACAAAAAAAGACTACAAGTAATGTAATAATGTATTTTGCAGTTTCTTTACACTAACAATGAAATATGTGAAAGAGAATGTAAACAAGCAATCCCTTTTAGAAGTCACATCAAAAATAAAATAAAATAAAATACTTAGGAATAAACCCCACCTAGGAGGTGAAAGACTTACATACTGAGAACTACAAAACCTTTATAAAGGATACTGAAGATGATTCAAAGAAATGGAAAGCTATCCCATGCTCTTGGATTAGAAGAATATTGTTAAAATGACAATACTACCCAAAGGATTTGGGTACTACAAAGCTACAGTATTCAAAACAGCATGGTATTGGCACAAAAACAAACATATGGATCAATGGAACAGAATAGAGAGCCCAGAAGTAAACCCACACACCTATGGTCAATTAATCTTCAACAAAGGAGGCAAGAATATACAATGGGGAAAAGACAGTCTCTTCAGCAAGTGGTGCTGGGCAAGTTGGACAGCCGCATGCAAATCAACGAAATTAGAACACACCCTCACACCATACACAAAAATAAATGCAAAATAACTTAAAAACTTAAATATAAAACATGACACCATAAAACTCCTAGAAGAGAACACAAGCAAAAACATTCTCTGACATAAATCGTACCAATGTTTTCTTAGGTCAGTCTCCCAAGGCAACAGAAATAAAAGCAAAAATAAACAAGTGGTACCTAATCAAACTTATAAGCTTTTGCACAACAAATGAGACCATAAACAAAATGAAAAGACAACCTACGGACTGGGAGAAAATATCTGCAAATGATGCGACCAACAAGGGCTTAATTTCCAAAATATACAAACAGCTCATACAACTAAAAACAAAAACAAAACCCAATCAAAAAATGGGCAGAAGATCTAAACAGACATTTCTCCAAAGAAGACATACAGATGGCCAATAGGCACATGAAAAGATACTCATCATCGCTAATTATTAGAGAAATGCAAGTCAAAACTACATTGAGGTACCGTGTTACACCAGTCAGAATGGCCATCACTAAGAAGTCTACAAATAACAAATGCTGGAGGGGGTCTGGAGAAAAATATCCTGTGATAAACCATAATGAAAAAGAATATATATATGCAAAACTGAATTAATACAACATTGTAAATCAACTATACTTCAATAAAATTTTAAAAAATTAATAATGTATTTTGCAAAAAATCAAGCTATACATAATACTGGAGATAAAAACTAAAGTGGTTTATGAACATCACTATTGAATAATCTCATGATGTTTTAAAAATGAATATAATGGTTAAATCTAGGGAAGGGAACAAGTTGGAAAAGCACGTCTTTCACCTTGTATATGGTTGTTTTGGCATTTTTAAAAGCAATGCATATTATTTTTGTATTGATGCAGAAATGGAACAGAAGAACCAGGTTTACTGCTTTATAAGGGTTTTTTTTTTTTTTTTTCTTAATAAAGGGGGTAGAAATTGTGCTGGCTTTTTTTCTTTTTTTTTTTTTGAGTCAAACAAGCACATTTTCCACCATTTTAAAATTTATTCTCCTCACCATTACCTTTAAAAAGCCATAGATAAGACCTCCTTTTATTTATGTTTTCTCAAGGACCATTAACTCCAATCAACCCCAGGAAAGTGTGTTCCTAATACCAACACATGATATACACTTTCTAAGAAATAACCACTACCAAATCATATACCCAACGGGGTTATTTATAAATTGTGGTAACAATACTTTAGCTGAGTTTTGTTTTACTTACTTTACTCTTTTCTAAACAACCAAAGTTAATGACACATTTAAAGAGAGGCACTAACAAACTATAGTCCATTTAGGGGAAAACATCAGGATATAGAACTCACCTGGTCTGGAAACCAGATGAGTAAAGGTTGTTTTAAGGAACTGAGGATGAGAAGAGAACACCTTAAGGAGTACATGAGAGTTACCATCTAGGATCTAAAAGAGAAGATTGGGGCATCTTGTACATAAAGCTTTTTCTTTATCTAGAAGATTTTCTTGGTACAAAGCATAAGGGGTATGAACATTCTGAAGGCTTTTGAAATATTTCACCAAATTTACAGTGCCAGTAATTTTTATTTATTCCTATCTGGATATTTTAATAAGCTTTTAAAAATTAATTTGGGAATTGATATCTTTACAACATTTAGTCTCCCTATCTCCATTTTATTAAATCTTCATTTATTAATAATACAAATTTGTATTTTCCTTTGTATAAGCCACTGACTTTTTTTTTGATTTTTTTTGATTTTTTTTTTTTTTTTTGTGGTACGCGGGCCTCTCACTGTTGTGGCCTCTCCCATTGCGGAGCACAGGCTCTGGATGCACAGGCCCAGCGGCCATGGCTCACGGGCCCAGCTGCTCCGCGGCATGTGGGATCTTCCCGGACCGGGGCACAAACCCATGTCCCCTGTATCGGTAGGCGGACTCTCAACCACTGCGCCACCAGGGAAGCCCTGAATTTTATTTTATTTTTTATACAGCAGGTTCTTATTAGTTATCCATTTTATACATATTAGTGTATACATGTCAATCCCAATCTCCCAATTCATCCCACAACCACCACCCCCACCATCCCTCCTGGTGTCCATACGTTTGTTCTCTACATTTGTGTCTCTATTTCTGCCCTGCAAACCGGTTCATCTGTACCATTTTTCTAGATTCCACATATATGCATTAATACACGATATTTGTTTTGCTCTTTCTGACTTAACTTCACTCTGTATGACAGTCTCTAGGTCCATCCACGTCTCTACAAATGACCCAATTTCGTTCCTTTTTATGGCTGAGTAATATTCCATTGTATATATGTACCACATCTTCTTTATCTAGTCATCTGTCGATGGGCATTTAGGTTGCTTCCATGTCCTTGCTATTGTAAATAGTGCTGCAATGAACACTGGGGTGCATATCTCTTTTTGAATTACGTTTTTCTCTGGGTATATGCCCAGTAGTGGGATTGCTGGGTCATATGGTAATTCTATTTTTAGTTTTTTAAGGAACCTCCATACTGTTCTCCATAGTGTAAGCCACTCACAGTTATTATTTAGGTTATTTTAAGGTTAAACTTTTGTATAATATTTTTTCTTATCAGCTATTGCTGGTGTATTAGAATATACTGACATTTGTGTCCATCTTATATACGACTGTATTACTAAATGTGCATGAATGCCTATCATTTTTAGGTGATTCTTTTGGGTTTTCTGAAGGAAATAATCTGGTCCCTTCCTTTCATGTTTCATGTCTTATTGCATCATGCAGCACTCCTAAAACAATATTAAATAATAATGGTGTTAGTGGACAGTCTTGTTATTTCAATGAAATCAAACTATATAGAGTCTACAGTGAATGATTCATTTTCTTCATCAAACACACATATCTTGTCATGCACCACATTCTATTGATTCCCTTTCTCTTTTTATTTAATTATTTATTTATCTGTAAAAATTTATTTATTTATTTTTGGCTGGGTTGCGTCTTTGTTGGTGCACGTGGGCTTTCTCTAGTTGTGGCGAGCAAGGGCTACTCTTCATTGCAGTGTGCAGGCCTCTTATTGTGGTGGCTTCTCTTGTTGCGGAGCATGGGCTCTAGGTGTGTGGGCTTCAGTAGTTGTGGCTCGTGGGCTCTAGAGTGCAGGCTCAGTAGTTGTGGCGCACAGGCTTAGTTGCTCCGCAGCATGTGGGATCTTCCTGGACCAGGGCTCAAACCCATGTCCCCTGCATTGGCAGGTGGATTCTTAACCACTGTGCCACCAGGGAAGCCCCTCTCTTTCTCTTTTTTAAATAACAGCTTTATTGATATATAGTTCACATAACATGTAATTAACCTATTTAGAGTCTACAATCGAACATGTTTTAGTTCATTCAGAGAGTTGTGTACATTTCATCAACTTTTCCCCAAATCCCCATACCCATTAGCAGTCACTAGTGTTTTCTCCCTAACCCATCCCCCAAGCCCTAGGCAACCAATAATCTACTTTCTGTCTCTATAGATTTACCTACTCTGGATATTTCATGTAAATAGAATAATATGTGGTCTTTTATGACTGGCTTCTTTCACTTAGCATAGGTTTCAAGGTTCATGTTGATTCTCTTTTAAATGTCTCTAGTGTAAGTCTTTTTCCCATCCTATCTCAAGCTTTTATCACCCCTCTCTAGATTAATGAAATAATCTTCCGGTTTTATTTCTGGATAATCGTCTTTTTCCTTTGATCCATCCAGCATATATACTAGTCAGTTTTAGACATCACTTTCATTGTGTGTCATCTCTTCCCTCAAACCTTTGGTTGAATTCTTATTTTATCATTGGTAAAAACTCTTCATTCGTTCATGTCAGAAAATTACATTGAGTTACTATTCTCAGTTATTGATACAAGTGTGAACTAGACAAAACTGCAGCTTACATTTTGCGTGGTATATGAGTGTCTCCATAAGCTGATTCCACACCATCTATCCAAATTCATTTTCCGTTTCTTAATAGGTATGTTCCGTTGCGAGGAAAGTTTCCCCGGTTAGAATATGCTTGTTCTTGCTCCTGTGCCTTCACCCGTGTATTTCCTCTACTTTCCTTTCACTTCCTCTCTTAACACTTATTTAAATTTCACCCAGGCTTTAAGGCTCAGATCTATTCTGGCTTGATCTGGAGAGCCATCTCTGGCTACTTAACCTGCCATGGATCTCTTGTGCTTCATATAATTTATTTTTACATCACATAATTTAATATAAATAGAAATTGATGTTCCTTTGTATTTTTTTGCTATTGTTTAACATGTGATTGTTTTGCTTGTCCAACTATAGATTGAAAATATAAAAATGGAGATACCACCTATAAAATGGTGATTTTACCTATAAAAGTATAATGGTGATTTTACCTATAAAAATGGCAATTTTATATGGGGCACCTAAGACAGTATAAATTGTCAGGCACCTAAGTTCCTGTTGACTGACTGAGGATGCTTTCCAGTCTTTTTCCTTGGCTTAGCAGTCATATCTTTGTGCTATTGTTGTGTCACAACATTTTGAATCATTCTGCTGTGTGATTTAGGGAGGAGCACGAAGAACACATGGACTTGGTGGCAGCTCAGCTATTCAGAGACCCTTTCTGCTTCTTTATACTTGAGTAACTGCACTTCCTATTTGTCAGCTGAGGTTCAGGGCCATGTTCCAAAGGGCTGAAGCTGCTGGAAGTTTTTCCTCCAGAAAAGTGAGAATATTCTATAAGTTTATTTTAGAATTGACAAACATTTCTTTAATATTATAGAAAGAAAAACTTTATACTGATACATTTCAAGGGGTAAAGGTATATTTCGAAGGTTTAAATCTTGTCTTTGAATATAACAACTAGCAGCACTGGGAAGCTCTTCTAGCTTCTGGTCTAGAGGTTTCATCACTAAGAGAAGCAGGCTCCAGGTGTGACATCTCCTAGGGTTCTTTTTAAAAAGCAGATATATCTTGGGATAATTACTTAAAAAGAAATCAAGTGTCTTGCCTCCCACCATCTCCTCCTGCCCTCAAGAATCGTGCTTTTCACTCCTACTTCCTAGCCATCTTGGTGGAGACTTAAGGTTGGGACCATATACCACAAACAATAGGAAGATGGCAGCCTCAAAGAAGACCAAAGCCCAAGGAGCCCCTCTTTTTCACTCTTTTTTTTCCTGGTCACAGGTTAATATAACTTTATATCAGTCCATCACAAGTCACAAGGCCATTCATCTTATTTATTTATTTTTTTTTTGCGGTACGCGGGCTTCTCACTGTTGTGGCCTCTCCCGTTGCGGAGCACAGGCTCCGGACGCGCAGGCTCAGCGGCCATGGCTCACGGGCCCAGCCGCTCTGCGGCATGTGGGATCCTCCCGGACCGGGGCACGAACCCGTGTCCCCTGCATCAGCAGGCAGACTCTCAACCACTGCGCCACCAGGGAAGCCCCAAGGCCATTCATCTTTAGCGTTAGAAGGCTGATGGTTTCCGTTAACCAGGTGGTCATTTGGATATGTTGTAGGTGCTAGTGAAACGGACCTCTATGAGGTTTGGTTATCCCTGGTTTAGTTATTTTCCCCAAAGTGTCTCTCTACGTGAACAGAATCATGACAAAGTAATTAGCAGAAAACACATGTAGCTCTTTGTCCATCTCCTCAGTCTCCCTCACCTTTTCCGTATACCAAATTGCCTTATCTCTTTGAGAAAAGGCATATGTCCAAAATAGGGTGAAAGAGTTTGTTTCTGTTTTCCAGTAAACTTAATTTCTTGTATTAAGGAAAATCCTAGTCTGATTCATTTAATTTGGGAGTGTTGCATATGACTATTCCAGAGGTACCATACTGACCCGGTGTTCAAAGAATGCACACTTCCGTTTGTAACTTAAAATCGTGTCCTTTTATTGCACTGTAGGATAAAGACAAAATGCAATATCAAGCTGGTATCTTCAAGAGTTTTCTATCTTTGTCTTTTGCAGTCTCTCTACAAATTCTTTTCACTCTATCATTTCAGGTACTTCTAGAACTCAAGGAATAGTCAAATATCACTCTCCATGATCCAGCTAACTGCCAAATATACCAAATATGCTTATGCTTCTTGTGTGACAGCAGCCCATGAAAGCTGCCTGGTCGAACTTCCAGCTCAGTGACACACACATTTTCCCCCCTCTTCTATTCTGGTCAAGATGGTCAGCCTTGGAATTTGAGGCCTATGGCTTTCTTGCAGACTAAGACAACAGACTTTATTTGATTTGCTTTCTTGCAGACCAATCGAAAATTACAATTAAGTTAAAAAATAACCTAGTGTTGCCTTCTCCAAACCACAGTTTCAGAAACAGCTGCTTATTACTCATGTGTGGCACCAGGAAATTGCAGTGTCATGTTCAAGGTCTGTAGCCAATAGAAATCTGTGGGATTGGGAAAAGGGCACAAATGATTCTTTTATGTCTGTTACCTTCACTCCCTCAGCACCACCACAAAATTCAAAATCTACAGGGGGAGAGGGACAGAGCACTGGGGACTTGGACAAGAAACAAGAAAGAAAAAGCTCTTTCTCATTGAATTTATGCATCGACGAATTCCTTCCCCCTGATTTGTCAAGTTACCTTCCATTTCAATACAGGCATTCCTCAGCCATTGTGTAACATCTAGATTCTGGACAACTGTTGGCAATACGTTGATGAAGAGGGCTGCTGCACTTGACAAATGGCCCCTCCTCTGAAAGTCTAACCAAAAGACCCCATTCATGTTAAATAAAGCCACCTGCCACTCACTAGTAACAAGCTAGCCTGGTTACTAGTGGAAGAATCAAAATTGTCACGCACTGTAAAATGATTGCAAATATAATTTAGGTTGCATTTGCTTGGCCAGAGGACTATGAAAGGGCTGCACTCACTGTTTTCTCTCTGAGTGACATTTCTCAGCGTTAACAGATGGGGACAGTGACGTCTAGTGATCTAGGCCAGGTGAGTTCCTGGAGAGGTAAGAAAAACAGCCTATGGAGTCTGCCCAAGTTTGAAAACCTAAACCACAGCAATAATATTCTGAGTTCTCATTCAATTCTAAATTTTACTTTTCTTTTTTAAATTGACATATAACATTATATTAGTTTCAGGTGTACAATGTAATGATTCGATAGTTGTATACACTGTAAATTCATCACCACAGTAAGTCTAGTTAACTAAATTTTACTCCTTTTAATAATAAATTCTTAAAAATAGAAAATAAAAAGCATACTACCACATGATTTTTCTCAAAAATAGAAAATAAAAAGAATAGGGAATTTTCTTATTTCAAAAAGTTTGTTAAAACCCCATTTCCCCATAACTAGCCTTTGAGCTCCTTATCATGGCTTAATGCTGGGATGTTTGTATATAAACAGAAAACTGTGTCTTCTCTAATTAGCTGCTCCACACCCTTCCTTATCCATTATGGGACTGTTCTAACAGGACTAAGATTTTGGCTAATGACATACTTCACTGAGGGTGGATTATGATGTCACCAATTAGCTCTTATCTGATCCTCTCCCAAAGGTAACAGTTTCTACTTAGATATTGGAAACTATGTGATAATTTAATCTGGGTTATCTGGGTTAGTATAATTGGGTATATCTGTAAGTGGTCATCACCATTCCTATCAAATTATATTTTGCTTCCTGATGGAAACTATCTCAGGGAATAAAAGATAAACGAATTTCAATTTTCTCCAATGGCTGAATGGTAAAGCTGAGCCCAAGAACATAAATTTCTTATTCACAAAAGTATACAGGGGGACTTCCCTCGTGGTGCAATGGTTAAGAATCAGCCTGCTGGGGCTTCCCTGGTAGCGCAGTGGTTAAGAATCCACCTGCCAATGCAGGGGACACGGGTTTGAGCTCTGGTCCGGGAAGATCCCACATGCCGTGGAGCAACTAAGCCCGTGAGCCACAACTACTGAGCCTGTGCTCTAGAGCCCACAAGCCACAACTACTGAACCTGCATACAACTACTGAAGCCCGTGCGCCTAGACCCATGCTCCGCAACGAGAGAAGCCACTCCAATGAGAAGCCTGAGCACTGCAACGAAGGGTAGCCCCCGCTCACCACAACTGCCCACGCATAGCAACGAAGACTCAAAACAGCCAAAATAAATTAAAAAAAGAAAAAAAAGAAAAAAAGGAATCCACCTGCCAATGCAGGACACACAGGTTCAAGCCCTGGTCCAGGAAGATCCCACATGCTGCAGAGCAACTAAGCCCATGCGCCACAACTATTGAGCTTGTGCTCTAGAGCCCGTGAGCCACAACTACTGAGCCTGCGTGCCTAGAACCCATGCTCTGCAACAAGAGAAGCCACCGCAATGAGAAGCCTATGCATCGCAACAAAGAGTAGCCCCTGCTCGCCACAACTAGAAAAGTCTGCACGCAGCAATGAAGACCCAACACAGCCATAAATAAATAAATTTATTATAAAAAAAATATATATATATATAGACAGGAAGGGGCCTATTTCAGTTTTTCTGCACTATGGAAAGTGCCTCAAGGGGTGTGGCCTCTTGAAGCCACAACCTCATGAAACTTCAGTAGAAGCATTTGCAAACAGTAAGTACAATTATGTGGCCCACATATTCTGAGCCCCAAAGCAGGCCACATGGTCTCATATAAGTGCATGAGTATTATTTAGGGGAAAATAGATTAAAATATTCCAGTTCCAGAAAATTCTCAAGGTATGGTCAGCAGAATCTTACTCCTCTATTGAGTTAATTAGCTGTGTCAAAAATAAATCGTATTTAGGTCTCTACTATTCATTTTGGCCCTAGTTATGTCATTATTACTCACTGACTAGTAAACAAGGAAAGGCTCTAAGTGGTTTCCTTAACTCAGCTTCCTTACTTAATATATGAGAAAACAAAGGCCAAGAGAGGTGATGTGAGCTGTCTAAGATCACCCAGCTGGGCTATGTCAGATACCCGTCCACCCCCTTAAGCACCCTGCACTACTCTAGGAAGGGGCCTTTCTGAGGGCATCTAGGGTCAGAGCGCAGCCTGAGAATCCTGAGGTCACTGGATGCCCACTGATCCACCATATAGAAATGGAGGACTTCTAAACTGACTCAGTCCCTGCCTGGAAACAAGATGCACAGTCTGGTCCAGGTTTACTCCCACAGTCCTGATCTGAACTGGATTTGTCTTTGGCTTATGTAAAGATTTATTGTCCAACATACTTACTACTTGTATGAAAATTCTCTTAAGTGGTCACATCTTGTGTGAATTTCTGAACATGGAGTATGATTCCTATTATTGAGTGAATGACTGGGAAATTCATCGATTAAAGTAACATGAAATTCTGTGATGAAAATGGACTTAACATCAACTTAAACCCTAGGCTATTTACCAAAACTAGAGAAGTAATTTAATTAAAGGAAGAAGCAACTACAGCTGGAAAAAACCAAAGCAAAACAAAGCAACTCCCCGAATGCATGGATGTGGGAGAAATTGAAGAAATATAGCTTTTCAGAGAGGACCTGAGTAGAGGCCAATGGAGGACATCTTAACAGAAAAACAACAAAAGACCCCATGTTTAAAGGGACAGAGAAACCGAGGAGAAACAGGAGCAATATTCCCTGATCATATAAGGGAATGACCCACTAAGGGTTAGGAGAGACATAAAAGGCAGAAAGAAGGGAAGAAGTACAGAAAGGGTGGAGTTAAAAAAAAAAGGTTGAAGAAAAGGGAAAAGAAAAAAAAAAAAAAAAAAAAAGAAAAGAAAAGAAAAGAAAAGGGAAAAGCAATTCAGATGATCACAAAGAGAGAGAGAAAAAAAAAAAAAGGATTGAAGTCGATTTAGATCTGAAATGGGAGCTAGACATCTTGGCTTCTATTCTCAGTTTTGTCCCCACTAAGCTGCTGACCTTATTAATAAGTCACTTAACTTCTCCATGCCTCAGTTTCCTCATCTACAAAATAAAGTGATCATACTAAGTCATTCAAACCTAGATGATCAGTAAGGATTTCTCTCAGCTTGAAGATTCTATGATTTTGTGATTAACAGACAGGGAAAACATCAAAAGAAGCTTGTTGAATACCCCCAGGAATGTAGAAAGGAAATATCTGGGGAGATAGATAAAAGGTGAGTTTAACCAGACTAATTAGAAGATACCCAAGGAAATTTTCAAAAGAAGCGAAATAATGTCACCAGCTTTTTATTCCTCTGCTCGCTGAGCACCATTCAAAGAGGGAGTTAATGCTTTTTAGGAATCATCCCCTCCCAGGTGTGCAACCAGATATCAGTTTTCCTGAAGAAGTCTGCAAATCCCTTCCTTTCATCAATGCATTTAATTAGTTAATGTTTAGACAGAACTTAGGGATGAAAAGTACAATACAAATGTTCAACATTATTATTACTTAACAGCTTTTATGAGACCAGAAATGCCTAAGATTAAATGAGAAACCAAAATGAGTTCCTGGCTAGAAGGTTGTGATCTAATAAATTGCTGGGTTACTGATGTGAGGAAAAACAAACCCTGCATATAAATTGAAATAGGTGCTCTTTATTAGCTTGCATGCCATTGTCTTAAGAATGTGGGTACTTTTTATTCTTTGCCTCAAGGTGTCAACAAGTAGCAAACCACCAGTCTGTACTGATTATGACTACATACATCCTGTTTTTTGATAATATTATCTGCTGTCTTTGTGCTGTTTATGCTGGATTTCTGTACACCCAGCGTATGGATTCAAATACATATGGGAATTTAGTACACAATAAAAGTGAGGAGAGATAAATTATTTAATAAATGATGTTGGGACAACTGGTTAGCCATCAGGGGAAAAAATAAAGCTGAATCTCTAACTCATTTCATAAAAAATGTAATTACAGATGAATGGAAGATTTAAATATAAAAAGTAAACCATGAAAGTATTTTTAAACTATAAAAGTATTAGAGAAAATGTCAGAAAAATGTTTATGTGGAGTAAGTATTTTGTAATCTTAGAAACCATAAAGAAGTGATAAATCTGAATATACAAAATTAAAAATCAGTACAGTACAAAATACCATTTACGAAGTCACATAACAGAAAACTGGGAAATATATTTCCTATTTATGTAAAAAGAATGCTGATTTCCTTAATATAATTTACTTACAGGTTAATGAAATAAAAAGGCAATTCACGAAAACTAAGTATAGCCAGTATAATATAAAAAAGATACTCAACCTTACTTACAATGAAAAAAATCAAAATCATAGTGTGAAGTTATTTTTTATTTATCAGAATGGCTAGGATTAAAAATATTGTTTACACAGAAAGTTAATGTGGGTGGAAGAAAACAGTCATTCTCAAGACACTGAATGGAAGTAAAAATTGGTTCCACCTTTTCAGAAGGCAAGTGGCAATATATATCAAACTGCAAAGCATGCATACCCTTTGACCTGGTAGTCTCATGTTAATGAACTTACCCTACAGACTCATTCACACAAGAGTACAAGAAAATGTACAGGGGTGTTCACTGCACTATTGGTTCTAATAGAGAAAAACGTCACAGATTAAAAATCAAGGTAACTCTATACTATGCAGCTAATAAAAGGATGAGGTAAACCTTTATGTATACTGAACGTGCACATATGTCCAGATGTCCACAGTATAATCTTAAGTGGAAAAGGCAAGATGCAAAAAGGTAGTACTGATCCCATTTGCAAAAAAATTAAATATTCACATTTGTGTATAGAGATGTCTGGAAGAAGACAGACTGGCTATAGTTAAACAAAAGCTACCTCTGCAGAGTGGGACGTGAGGGAGAGAAAGGCAGATGTTAAAAACAGAATTCTGCAACCACCAGAGAAATTAAGATAATAATCCCATTTATAATTGCATCAAAAAGAATAAAATACCTAAGAATAAATTTAACCAAGGAAGTGAAAGACTTGTACACTGAAAACTGAGACATTAATGAAAGAAATTGAAGATACAAGTAAATGGACAGATATTTCATGCTCATGGATTGGAAGAATCAATATGGTTAAAATGTCCATACTACCCCAAACAATATACAGATTCAGTGCAATCCCTATCAAAATTCCAATGGCATCTTTTACGGAAACAGAACAAACAATCGAAATATTTGCGTGGAACCACAAAAGACCGTGAATAGCCAAAGCAATCTTGAGAAAGCTGGAAGCATAACCCGCTCTGATTTCAAACTATGTTACAGAGCTATAGTAATCAAAACAGTATGGGATTGGCATAAAAATAGACACATAGATCAACGGAATAGAAATAAACCCATGCATATATGGTCAATTAATTTATGAAAAGGAGCCAGAAATATACAATGGGGAAAGGGAAGCCTCTTCAATAAATGGTGCTGGGGAAATGGGACAGCCACATGCAAAAGAATGAAACTGGACCACTGTCTTACACCATTTACAAAATTAGCTCAAAATGTATTAAAGACTTGAATGGAAGACCTGAAACCATAAAACTCCTAGAAGAAAACATAGGCAGTAAGCTCCTTGACATCGGTCTTGGAGATGACTTTTTTAATCCGGCACCAAAAGCAAAGGCAACAAAAGCAAAAATAAACAAGTGAGACTATATCAAACTAAAAAGTTACTGCATAGCAAAGAAAACCATCAACAAATGAAAAGGCAACCCCTGAATGGGAGAAAATAATTGCAAGTTATATATCTGATAAGGGGTTAATATCCAAAATATATAAAAAACACATACAATTCAACAGCAAAAAAAAATGTAATTTAAAAATGGGCAGAGGATATGAATAGACATTTTTCCAAAGAAGACATACAGATGGCTAACAGTTACATGAAAAGGTGATCAATGTCACCAATCATCAGGGAAATGCAAATCAAAACCAAAATGAGATACCACCTCACACCTGTTAGAATGGCTATTATCAAAAAGGCAAATAACAAGTGCTGGTGAGAATGTGGAGAAAAGGGAACCCCATGTGCACTGTTGGTGAGAATGTAAACTGGTGCAGCTATTATAAAAAATGGTATGGAGGATCCTCAAAAAATTAAAAATAGAACTACCATATCATACAGTAATTCCAATTCTGGGCATTTATCTAAAGAAAACAAAAACACTCACCTGAAAAGATATATGCACCCCCATGTTCACTGCAGCGTTACTTACAATAGCCAAGATATGGAAGCAGCCTAAGTGTCCAGTGATGGATGAGTGGATAAAGATGTGGTGTGTGTGTGTGTGTATACATATATATAGTGTGTATACATATATATATAGTGTGTATACAAAGAGTGTGTGTATACACACACACACAATGGTATATTATTGAGCCATAAAAAAGAATGAAACCTTGCCATTTGCGACAACATGGATGGACCTGGAGGGCATTATGCTAAGTGAAATAAGTCAGACAGAGAAAGACAAATACTGTATGATCTTACTCATATTTGGAATCTAAAACAAAACAAACCAGCTTACAGATACATAGAAGAGATTGGTGGTTGCCAGAGACAACAGGTGGGGGGTAAGTGAAGAAGGTAAAGGGAGTTAAAGGTATTGGGATGCCATTTTGGGGAATATATCTTAAGGAAATAATTTAATATCGGATTGGCCAAAAAGTTCGTTTGGTTTTTTCCATAAGATGGCTATAGTAGCACTTAGTTGTCTTTAACTTCATTCAAAACAATTTTGTTAGATTGTATTGTGACAGCTGTCATATCAGCGTGCGTTTAAAAACAGACTTATCGGGACTTTCCTGGTGGCGCAGTGGTTAAGAATCCGCCTGCTAATGCAGGGGACGTGGGTTCGAGCCCTGGTCCGGGAAGATCCCACATGCCGTGGAGCAACTAAGCCCGTGAGCCACAACTACTGAGCCTGCACTCTAGAGCCCACGAGCCACAACTACTGAAGCCCACGTGCCTAGAGCCCATGCTCCGCAACGAGAAGTCACCACAATGAGAAGCCCGCACACCGCAACAAACAGTAGCCCCTGCTCACCACAACTAGAGAAAGCCCATGCGCATCAACGAAGACCCAACACAGCCAAAAATAAATAAATTTATTTTAAAACACAAAAAAAGAAAAGAAAAAAGGACTTATCAAAACTGGTGAATTTTTGTGTAGCCATTTTAATATTGAAGATGGAAGAAAAACAACATTTTTGGCATATTATGTTTCATTATTTCAAGAAAGGTAAAAACACAACAGAAACGCAAAAAAAAAGATTTGTTTAGGATATGGAGAAGGTGCTATGACTGATCGAATGTGCCAAAAGTGGTTTGCGAAGTTTCATGCTGGAGATTTCTCCCTGGACGATGCTCCACGGTTGGGTAGACCAGTTGAAGTTGATAGGGATCAAATCGAGACATTAATTGAGAACGATCAACGTTATACCAAGCGGGAGATAGCCGACATACTCAAAATATCCAAATCAAGCAATGAAAATCATTTGCACCAGCTTGGTTATGTTAATCGCTTTATTGTTTGGGTTCCACATAAGTGAAAAAAACCTTCTTGACAGCATTTCCGCATGTGATTCTCTACTGAAACGTAATGAAAATGTTCTGTTTTCAAAACAAATTGTGACAGGCGATGAAAAGTGGATACTGTACAATAACGTGGAACGGAAGAGATCATGGGACAAGTGAAATGAACCACCACCAACAATACCAAAGGCCGGTCTTCATCTAAAGAAGGCGATGTTGTGTATATGGTGGGATTGGAAAGGAGTCCTTTATTACGAGCTCCTTCCGGAAAACCAAACGATTAATTCCAACAAGTACTGCTCCCAGTTAGACCAACTGAAAGCAGCACTCGATGAAAAGCGTCCAGAATTAGTCAACAGAAAACGCATAATCTTCCATCAGGATAACACAAGACCTCATGTTTCTTTGATGACCAGGCAAAAACTGTTACACCTGGCTGGGAAGTTCTGATTCATCTGCCGTATTCACCAGACTTTGCACCTTCGGATTTCCATTTATTTAGGTCTTTACAAAATCTCTTAATAGAAAAAGTTTCAATTCCCTGGAAGACGGTAAAAGGCACCTGGAACAGTTCTTTGCTCAGAAAGATAAAAAGTTTTGGGAAGACGGAATTATGAAGTTGCTTGAAAAATGGCAGAAGGTAGTGGAACAAAAGGGTGAATACGTTGTTCAATACAGTTCTTGGTGAAAATGAAAAATGTGTCTTTTATTTTTACTTAAAAACCAAAGGCACTGTTTGGCCAACCCTATACAAACTTCCATTCATAAAATAAATAAGTCACGTGGATATAATTTACAGCATCATGACTATAGTTAATGATACTGTATTGTATATTTGAAAGCTGCTAAGAGTAGATCTTAAAAGTTCTTATGATAAGAAAAAAATTTTGTAACTATGTGTGGTGATGGATGTTAACTAGACTTACTGGGGTGATCATTTTGCAAGACATACAAATATTGGAAATTACATTGCACAACCTGAAACTAATATAATGTTATATGTCAATTATACCTCAATTTAAAAAAATCTATCAGAGAGACTCAGATAAAGATGATAACTTCTTAAAAGTAAAGGAGTAGTAGTAAGAGTGGAAAGGGAAGAAAAATTTTAAGAAAAAATTTAGTGGTAACATTGGAAGAGCATGTTGGTGATTGTGTGAATGATATTTGTAATAAAACGTTAAACTCTTTTGATGTTTGACTGCGAATAGCTTTTAAGCCTCACACCTGCCTCTTCTTATGCCCCACACCTGGGCAAGCTGATAGGGAAGCCCAAGCACCTACAGGAGATTCAAACCACCCAATCTCCTGTCTTTCTAGGTCAGTCCTCACCCAGGCCCACCCCCTAACCACAATAAAAGCCTCAAGCCAGTCTGCTTTCCTTGCTCTCTCCAGCCATTTTGGACCAGCTTGGGACTGCTCTGCTCATCCCATAAACCTCAATTATGTAAGTAATAAATCTTTTTGCACCTTCAAAAATATATATGTATATAATTTTGTATTTTTAATGTTTAGATGAATATGAATTGCCACTTTTATAATAAATGCTTAAATTGTTAAAAAACGATGACAGTGCTACAAAGCATGGCTTTAGAAATAAATATATGTAATTTGCATATGCATGTATATAAGCATTATGAAAATGTAGAGAACCTTCAATATTTTTGGTATTATATGACCTGTGTTTTCACTTATCTTCATGTTTATTTTCAAAAAAGTTCTTGAAAATTGCCTATCAGTGAACCTGTCATGGCCACATAAGACTCAATGCTTGTATCCAAGGAGACCTGTCTGTCTAATCAGAATGTTCCCTGACTTATGGGTTTTTTAGGTTTCAGAAGGTAACATTGCCCCGTTCAATTAGAATGATTTATAAGATATGCATAGTGTCAATAGCCATATCTAATACTAAGCAATTTAAGGTTGGTTTTTGTTTGCATAATTATCACTGAATTCTAGACATTTAATCTTATCTTCTTAAATACCTAACTGGGAGTTAGTAAGTAAGCAATTGGTTAGGATGAATACCGAAGTTTTTACAAATCTCACTTAAATGTTTTCAATGCCCTTCTCCAGATTTGCTGGGCCAGGGCTTTTTCCCTCCTGACCTATCAGAAACGACCTTCCCCTCACTGCTCCATCCCGAGGCACGTTACTTGATTTTGATCAGCTGGTTGGTCTCGACATTCCAATCGTTTTAGATTGTGTTTTTGTTATCAACAGGAGGAGAAACAGAATTGGTATCAGATTTTAAAATCCATTCCCCATCCATTCACAAGTCACAATCATTTCACATCACCCAGGGCATTATGCAGGAGAAGTATGTTGCCCAGTCGGAACGCTTTTACCACTTAGTTTGGTGTCAATCCAAGAAAAGGTCAACATACTGACTGACGTGCCTTGGACTTGGCCTTAAGAAAGAAATGAAAATGGTGGTTTTACAACAGGAGGACATTCAAAGATAAGATTAGGTTCAAAGAGAAAAGCATTCTGAATAGTATTGCCAGCTGTGACACGTTTAGAGGTTCAGTAAAATCTAAACGGAAAAGTGCCCTAAGGTAGGAAGCCCGGTAAACAGTCAACTTTCTGGAGGGCTGAGGGTGGACGGTCTGTCACCTGGTCCAGTGTCTAACACCCTTCTCCACGCCACCCCGGTGGCCTGCCTTTCGTGGTTCTATCACCTCTGTACCACTGGGCTGGAAGAAGAGAGAGACTCCTCTAGATTCATTCACTACTGCTGGTAGGCAGCTCTAGCAAAGGGAAGCTCTCCACTAGGTCAGAATTTTGTATAAGTTGCAGAGGTTTGTTTGCCTTGGGCTTCCCGTCCTTCAGGAGCATATGGTTCATTGAAAAAGGGTTTCCCTTAGTCCCTCACAATGCCTACCCCGCCACTTTTTTTTTTAAGTGAAGAGAGCTCAGCTAATTGAAACTCCAAGCAGTTGTAGAGCAGCATACGTAAACTAGGAGAGGAGTTTTCACTGGTTACCTCTTTTATTACATTTCTTTAAACTGAGGTATAACATACATGAGGTAAGATGCACGGATCTGAAGTATATACAGCTCAGTGACCTTTTAAACATGTGTGTGAAAATACCTGTTCTCTTGGCCTCCAGCCTCAACCACTGCAGCCCATTCTCTATGCCATCACCAGAAGGATCTTACTAAAATACAGATTTGACCAAACAATAAGAATAATGACATCAGCTGTTGCACCACCCTCACAGCAGTGATTAACTGTTAATATGTGCCAATCACTGTCCTAAGCTTTTAAATTCATGACCTCCTTTAAGATAACGCAAGTCAAGCACTTAGAACATTGGCAGGCACACAGCGAGCATTAAATAAATATTATTACTCGCAAGACCCCTGAAGGCCAGTCTTTTTATCGTAACCAATTTATAGGTGATAGAACTGAGGCTTAGAAGGATTGAGTCACTTGCCCAAGGTCACCAAGCTTGGATGTGTAGAGTAGGGAGCTGAGTTCCCGGAGCCCAAGTGCTACACATTAGGCTTTAGTGCCGTGCTAGAGCTGGCATTTCTTTAATGAAAACTCCCGGAGGCCTCTTCAGCCCCTATGGGATGAGGTCTCAACTCCTTAGCAGGCCCTGCAAGGGCTTCCCACAAGCTAGGTACAGCCTGTCTTTCCACACTTGCTTCCGGTTTTTATCTGCCATGCATCAATCTCCTGCTCTCCAAATAACTACCATTCCTTGCTATGACCATGTATGAGTTCTGGGTACTTCTGTAACTATTTTCAATTCTTACTGCAACTGTCCAAAATAGTATCATACTCATTTTACATATAAGTAAACTGAGACATAGGAAGATTACGGGACTTGATTCATGGTCAGAGAGCTCAATCAAAGCTGGAGTCTGAACTGGGTCGTCTGATTGCAGTGTGTGATCCTTCCTACTCGGCTGCCATTCCCCTCAAGTCATGCGCTCTCATACCTGGCTCAAGCGTCACCTAGTTTCTAAGGCCTTTTTGACTCTGGCCACCAATTTACCCCTCTTGCTCTGCTGCTTTCCACAGGTATGAGCAGGTGACTAGTTAAGGAAGAATGGCTCTTGCTCTATTTCTATTCTAGGCCTTTCCAAGTGCATTCGACCTCTGAATTAGAAAAGCTGAAACTGAGTACTTCTGGAATATTCCTAGGGCAGGCCCTGGAATGGCAGCTCTGTCCAAACAAAATGGCAGGTCTTTGGCCAGACGGGGTTATGGGCTAATGGCATGAACACAGAGGGCAAATGGAGAAGTTGCTGCCAGTTAAACACCATGTGTACTTTAGCAGAACCTCTTGGGGCTGTGTGATTCATGCACTCCTGGGACATGGATAATTCCTGAGGGATGAGCTAGCCAGCTCCTCAAACATGAGGACAACTGGAAGATGAATTCTTTGGCAGCTGGAAAGGCCGTAGTGGGCAATTTTTGAACTGATCTTGAAAAGCGTTTTATCATTGGAATAGCTAACATTCTTGTTGATTATGCAGAATGAAAAATACCAAAGCATTTGAACATTTGGTACATGTTCAGTTCCTTCGGTACCTCAAAAGTGAGTATTAATGTGCAATCTGCATAAGTCTCACAACTTGGGAAGCGGCTGGCTCTGCAACGACCTCCCGACAAACTATGGCAGCATTCGGTTGTGATCATTCAATCATACTTGTATTTAAGATTATAAAATAAGTCACTTGATTCTTTAGCACATTATTCTTCCATAAATTTAAACTACATACATGTTTTAAGTCCCAAGCTAAAAGGTGTCATTGTTAAGAAAAAGTACAGAAATCCAACTCGGAATCAGCACAATTATTAAAATAATTTACAAAGTATATTGGGTGGACAAGGTGATTCCAAAGTTGATCTACAAGAATAAAAGCACGGGCATAATAAATCAGTTTTGTAAAATGAGAATATGAGATTGTATTTACACTACCAGACATCAAAATATATCATACAATTCAAATAATTGGTGCTGGCATCAGAATTGCTATTGAGGAAGTGGAAGTGACTGCTCAGAAACTGATCCCAGAACACACGTGTAATTAGATTATGATAAATATGGAATAAAAAGTAGCAGAGGAAGGACTGATTATTTAAAAAAAGGAGCTGAAATGACTGCTTACCCATTTGGGGGAAAATCAAACTACATCCTCACTTTATATCATGAAGTAGAATAAATCCTGGACATTTATTAAATTATTAAACATATAAAATTACTTTTAAAAGACAAGAAAATGCAAACGATCATTATCTGATCTACGCATGGTGACAGGCTTTTCAGGCTTTAAAGCCATGGAAAAATATCTCACAAGGGGAAAAATGGACAGATCTGGAAACATAAGAGTTCAACTTCTATTTACCAAAAAACATCATATATAAAATTCAAGGGCAGGGCTTCCCTGGTGGCGCAGTGGTTGAGAGTCCGCCTGCCAATGCAGGGGACACGGGTTCGTGCCCCGGTCCAGGAAGATCCCACACACGGCGGAGCGGCTGGGCCCGTGAGCCATGGCCGCTGAGCCTGCACGTCCGGAGCCTGCGCTACTAAAAAAAAAAAAAAAAAAAAAAAAAAAAAAAAAAAAAAATTCAAGGGCAAACAACCAAACTAGGGAAAATACCACACATGAAGTGTTGACAGCCTAATACAGAAGGAGCTCACATACACCGAAAAGACAGCCTACCCCCAAATGGGCAAAAGATATAATCAGACAACTCATAAAAAAAATGGAATTAGCAATAAACATATACAAATGTTTAGCCTCACAAATCATAAAAAGTAGATATGCAAAGTCAAAAAGGAGAAATTTTTTTTTGCCTCTAATATTGCCAGAGAGTTGCAGTTTTTAAATGACAATGGCTAATGTTCCAGTGATATAAAGAGAGAATTTGCTTACACTGTTGGTGTGGGTATAGATACAGTAAATTGTATCTAAAGCTTTTAAAAAGTTCAAACTCTCTACTCTAGTAGTTACTCAGGTGAATTTATCTTAAATAGTGAGAAACTAAGTGATTCTGGCACAAGGATGTGTATCATAGTATTATTTATAATAATACAAAATTGGAAACCCCAAAATGTTCAATAAAAAGGAGGTTAAACTAACTACAGCAATGGGATCTTAACATAGGAATTAACAATCTTCAGAAGCAGTGGGTATTTTTAAGTTATAAGCAAGATAAAAATTTATATGCTGTAAAGAATGGCCATGTTTCATACCTATGAATGCATAGAAAAGAACTCGCTGGATGTGTGTCTCAGTGTTAACTGTGGTGGGGGCTTATGACAACAGCAGCAGCAACTAGCCCTGGCCAGGTCTGTGATCTCCTTCAATCCTCGCATCACCACTGCAGGGATCTCGCCACCCCTGCTTTTATAGATGAGTACAGTGAGTAGAGGGGCTCAAACTCAGGTCTTCAAGGGCTGCGATCTGAACCTCTCTGCCATGCTGCCAGGATGGTTATTTTCTCTCAGTAACTGCCTATACTTCCCAAATTCTCTGCAGTGAGTATACTGTTATAATCTGGGAGAAAAACACCACTTTTTAAAAAGTGAATTGGAGCCAAGAGGCCCCTGTAAGTTTTGTGTTCTGTCCCCTGACAGCCTGCGATATGGGAGACTGTTCTGCCACTGAGTCCTCTCACTCTTCCCCCTGGCTCTGGGTTCTCCTTCAATTTCCATTTCCATTCCCTTTCTCCTACTCATTCCAGTGTAAATCTCGGAGTCACTTTGCCTAGTGAGGGAGCAAAGCCCTTGGTGCATGGCAGAGCCATCCCAGGGCTGGTCTGGCCTACTCATTTTCTTTCCTTTGCCTCCCTCTTTTCCTTCCCTCCTGCCTACCCTTAGCCTTTCCAGCACCCCCTGAGAATAAGCCTGGTTCAAAGTTCTGGTTTAACAAAACAAAACAGGGCATCCTGGGGTTAATTCTGGGCTGGCCTTTCACAGTTCTATGATTAAATTGCATTTTTCAGTGGTTCTGCCTTTAAACTCAAACTCTTTTAAAGAGAAATTTAAGGAGAGCAAAACACAGGAAACAGTGCCAAATGCCAATAACATATTTTAGTCATTTGGGGAATGGGCAGCTTTAGAAACCACAAATTCCCACTTTTGCAAGGGCTACTTGAGCTTTTTCTTTATTGCTTAGTGACAGAAGCCTGGCTTTAGACCATGGTCAGAGTTGTTCTTCTGTTTTCTTTTCTCTCTCTCCGAAAACAGTTATAAAAGGCCTGAGCTATCACAACGAGAGTTGGCTACTCCTACAGCTCTAATCAAATAACAAAAATCATTTTCCACTGATGTACTTAGTCCAGATTAAAAGGCAGATCCAAGTCTATGTCTTGGTACCTGCTATACCTGCTCAAAACAAGCTCAGTCAGGTGGAAACATGCACTCAAAACTTGGGAAGTTCCACCCATGTGACTTCACCACCAATTGGCAAGGCTTTGGTACCATGTGTTCAGTTAGGTGTTCTGTCTCCTTTCTCCCAAAGAAAATAACTGAAAAGGGAAGACAAGATGTGAGTATTGTTTTGTGACTATGCTTTGCAAAACAATGGCTGGCACAACACAAAATGGAAGGAATCCCAGAGAGCTCTCTTCTGTGGCCTTAGATCTATTCTGACCATCAGGGACTATGAACCCTAACGCCAGAATCCGATGATGAGGTCCTTCTAAGCCCCTGGAGCTAGATTAAGGTGTGGCCCAGCCAGTCCTGGGGCGTGAACTGGTAAACTGTACTACGTTCTCACCAAATAAATTGGAAATAAGGAGCCAGTGAGGCTGGGTTTCCATAGCCACTCCTTAAATTACTGGTAATTGTGCACTAGTCCCACTTGAGGATAAGAAGATAGCAATGAAATTTTAAAACAGCTTCCTTATATAGAGTACTGAGCATTTTGGTAGTAAGCATGTGTAAGGTGTACAGAGTAACTACAAGCCAGGGAAATAGTTCTGCAATGAAGCAGCTGACAGTCATCTGAAATAGCAATCAACTAACATGGGTGCAAGAGATTAATTTTTGTTAAATAAAGACTAAACTGATTCCATAAAAATTGCAAACAAAAAACCTAGAGAAAATAAGAACTATAGAAAAGTTGGAAAAAGATGCAAATATCCTCAATAAAATACTAGCAAATTGAATCCAGCACCATATAAAAAGAATTAGATACCATGATCAATTGGAATTTGTCCCAGGGATGCAAGGCTGGTTTAACATCTGAAAATCAAACAATGTAATAGTTTGATTACATTAAATTACCACATTAATAGAATAAAGGACAAAAACCATATAATGATCTCAATAGATGCATAAAAAGCATTTGACAAAATCCAACACCTCTTCATGATAAACACTCAACAAACTAGGAAAAAGAAGCCTGTATTAGGTTGAGGAAATTACCTGGCTATGAAAAAGTCAGTTCATCCTGAATGGTGAAAAACTAAATGCTTTCTCCTCTAAGATCACAAACAGACTCACCACATGTATTCAACATTGTACTAGAGGTTCTAGCCAGGGTAATTAGGCAAGAAAAAGAAATTTAAAACTCCAGATTGAAAAGGAAGATGTAAAACCATCTCTAGTCTCAGATGGCAAGATCTGGTATATAGAAAAGCTAAAAACATTTTGCTGACATGGAAGTCATAAAAAAAAAAAACTTTTATATTTTTTAACAAGACTTTGTAACTATATTCAAGTATGGTGCTTATACTCTTGGAGAGTCTGAGTGGTTAACACTATCCAGTTCAGAGTTATGGAAACATTTATTAGAAATTCCACTCAATAAGCTAAAAAGATAATGTTACTGTCAGAGCATGTAATAAATTCCTCATTTTCAACATAAAGAGGTATATATGTTTTTTTTTAAATTTATTTATTTTTGGCTGCGTTGGGTCTTCGTTGCTGTGCGCGGGCTTTCTCTAGTTGCGGCAAGTGGGGGCTACTCTTCGTTTCAGTGCGTGGGCTTCTCATTGCAGTAGCTTCTCTTGTTGCAGAGCATGGGCTCCAGATGCGCGGGCTTCAGTAGCTGTAGTACGTGGGCTCAGTAGTTGTGGCTCGTGGGCTCTAGGGCACAGGCTCAGTAGTTGTGGTGCACAGGCTTAGATGCTCCGCAGCATGTGGGATCTTCCCGGACCAGGGCTTGAACCCGTGTCCCCTGCATTGGCAGGCAGATTCTTAACCACTGCACCACCAGGGAAGCCCTATATGTTTTGTTTTGTTTTGTTTTTGAGGTACGCGGGCCTCTCACTGTTGTGGCCTCCCCCGTTGTGGAGCACAGGCTCTGGATGCACAGGCTCAGCGGCCATGGCTCACGGGCCCAGCCGCTCTGTGGCACGTGGGATCTTCCCGGACCAGGGCACGAACCTGTGTCTCCTGCATCGGCAGGCGGACTCTCAACCACTGTGCCACCAGGGAAGCCCTATATGTATTTTTATTAGTAGAAAATCAGTTTCTCTTCCCCTATCTACTAAACATATTAAATACTATTTAAGTACATATTGAAAATAGGTTTAAAGAGTATCAATGAGTAGGATGCCAAATTATTAGCTGCCTGGGTATCCACATATTTCAGTCTGGCCCTATCTCCTGCAGGTACTCTGGGTCATGGCTACTCCCAAGAGAACAAAGATGACATTAGTGTGATAGGTCTGTTCCAGCTCCCCTTGCACTAGATCATAAAAGACTGCATATGGACATGGGGCTTAGAGTGAACTAGAAACAAGCTATTGCCATCTGCTGCTAAAACTGAGGCCAAAGGGTAGATGAGGATGAGAACCTACATGTCTCCCTATAAAGATCATTTAAGGCACAAGGGACAGCCATGTAAGGGAGAAGGCTACTCAGACATCTTAGAGTTAGTAAAATAAATGCTCCATGCAAGCCAGTAATATCCACTGAGGGTGATCCAGGTGCTTGGGAACGTCTTGGTCTGAGCCTAGTTTATATTCTTTTCCTTAGAGCGGTGACAATGGCAGTGATCCTGTTGCTTTGGGTTTGCTGGCCAACGCTAGTCTTGAACTTGCCAGATCTTCCCTGGCTAACTCGTACATGTTCTGAGAAACCACCTTCAATCCTGCTGGAGTCCTTGAACTTTGCTTCTTGTTTGTGCTTTCGCCCTATAGTTAACCCTTCTAACTCTAGTCTTCTTGACTTTGGGCATTTTGGGCCTCCTGCTTTCTCTTTTACAGATCTTTCTGTATCTCCAAATGGCCTCTTTCTAGACCAACTCTGAAATCTCATGTAAAATACTAATGTGTTGGTCAAAACAATGAAGAAACAGAGACAGAAAAATAACAACCTTTTAAAATCTTCTTAAATCTGTCCAATTTTTTTTAGCTTCCCTTTCTCCTGAGTCCCAGAAACAACAGCAGCTACATTAAAGAAAAACAAAACAAGAAAAAAACAATAACTACTTAAGTATTTCTCAACTATGCTCTGAACTTTCCATTTATTTATTTATTTATTTATTTATGGCTGTGTTGGGCCTTCGTTTCTGTGCGAGGGTTTTCTCCAGTTGTGGCAAGCGGGGGCCACTCTTCAACGCGGTGCGTGGGCCTCTCACTATTGCGGCCTCTCTTGTTGCGGAGCACAGGCTCCAGACGCACAGGCTCAGTAGTTGTGGCTCACGGGCCTAGTTGCTCCGCGGCATGTGGGATCTTCCCAGACCAGGGCTCGAAGCTGTGTCCCCTGCATTGGCAGGCAGATTCTTAACCACTGCGCCACCAGGGAATCCCTGAACTTTCCATTTTGGAAGTGAAAATGAATTAAACATATCGTAGCAAGTGTAATGGATTGGTTGCTCACAATAGTTATTTCAGATACTACATCTTTCAAAAACTATTTTATTAATAATTAGCATTGCAGTCCTAATAGGAAAACTATAAACCTAGAGAACAGACGTAAGAGAATTCCATAAACAGGAGTTATTTAATAATTTCCCTGAAGAAAATGCTTGAGTGCACTTTAGAAAGGATTGGCATGATTCCATATCACCCTTCCTGGAGTACTCAGGGCTGCTGGGCAACTGAGAGGAATCATACCAGTGCTCAGTGACTGAGCAGTGGCACCCAGCTTACATGTTTTCTGGATCACTACAATTTTTAAAAAGTGTCCAGTTTTTAATTTTGCCTAGTAAGGACATTAAGAACAAAACAAAACTTTTCAGCTACTATCACCAGCATTTCACAAGAAAGGAAGGGGATTTTAACACCAAAAAAGTAGAAACAGTATGATTTCAGAAAAATATTTTCAACTGAATATGTGTGGTATTATTAAAAATTCACCGCATTATATTTTTCTCCCTTCTGCATGACCTGGTGAAAACTCCATCCCGGATGAGTCCTCAACCCACAGAGGGAAGTTGGAATTTTTCTGTGATAAGAGAACAAGGATCTCACTATTTGCTAAAACTATTGCTTTAAAGTGAATTTCAAAATAGAAGAATTGGGAAAGTGTTTCCCAAACTTCAATCGTTTGAAAACACCTTTACAAACATTTTCATAGCTGCATTCCACTTGTGTTAATTAATTTCAATTGAGTCATTTGTTTGCTTAAATAAATTTATTTAAAAATGAAAGTCATATATGAATACCATAAATGGAAAGCCAGTATCCCTTGCCATGAAACCAAGATAACCCAACTGCCGGAAGGCCCTGAGCCTACGGCTAACTGTTGAAAAGGGAGATACGCTGGTGTTAGGGGTTCAAGTCACACCAGCACCAGAATGAAACTTTGCTTGATATAACCTCAAGGACAGGAAGAGAACTGAAGAGAATAACTTTCTTACTATATAATTAACTGTCATTTAATGCTATGACCATGTACTGCCTAAAAGCATCTCTTATATCAACTAATATCATTTTGGTAGACATTCCATGGAATCAGAGGTATCCTCACATAGTAATTAAGAGCAATGGCTAACTCGGTTCAAATTCTGAGACTTTCCCAGGTACCAGCTGGTGACCTTGAGCAAGTCATTTACTTCTCTGCTTAAGGTTTTTTATCTATGAAATGGGGATAATAATAATAATACCCACTTCATTGTGAGAATCAAATGAGTAGATACAGGTAAAGCTCTTAGAATAGTAAGCAACAGATATTAAGAGCTTAAAAATGTTAATATCAATAGTTATCCTTACTGTCCCACACTCTGAGAAACACCAAAGGTCTAGGCATCTGTTAGACTATATTAGGCATATAGTGATACAGTAATGTATTTCTGGAGAGAACATATAGCTAGAGAATAAGAATGACAATTCCTTTGCTAATTTGAATTAAAATGAATAACTTGGTACTCGTGCATCTAAGGCACCTTAATGTTCGTTTGGTTTAAGTTTCCTTCCATGGCCCATTTTCTAGGTCAAGAGCAAGTCTGAATGATATATCTTTGTCTTTAAGGCATAGTACACAATGTGTTTGACACAAAAAAGATTACACCATAGAGAAAGACTTTCAGGATCTTAACTGCAAGTCATTACTTACGTAAACAAGGCCATCCAAATATATTAGGCTTTTAATTATGAAGTTAATGGCTCCTCTCGTTAGAGTAAACGATAGAATTAACATAGGATTTAACCCTCAGAGTGGGCAGATTTAACCCTCACATGTTAAGATTTAATTTATATTATGACATACAGTACAGGAGGACTTACTCATCACCAAATCATCAAATAAATAAGCTAACATCAAAAGCAGTAGTTCTAGGGGGCTCCTGAGATGGATTAGTTGGTCTTGAACAAGAAAGACATGTATTAACATATCTTAAGCTGCTGCCTTTCATGTGTCTCATCCCTTTTGTCCCTGGAACTATATTTAGTACAGTGAGAACAACAGCGCTGCCAGGGCAGTCAAGTAGAAAGACAGGGTATTAATTTAGTGGATCTTGGTCAAGGTTAAGGCAAGAGATAGTGGGCAAGTACATATTTAGTTTATTAAACTACAAGATAAGGTCAAATTGAAAATTTATAGTTATCTCTAGACCCTCTAATGGGTCTACTTGATGGCGGCCTCATTCAAAGGATCTGGATTTTAAAAATGTCTTCTCCAGTCTCTGTCCATTCACTGTAGGGCAGTTTCTTCCATCGCTACAACATGCTTCTTGGTAACATCTCTTTTTCCTCCTCTTCCTCTCCACTCAACTTTGGCTGTTTTCTTCCTCTAGAGTTTCAAGTTGAACATTTCAGCTTTCCCTTTTTTGCTGTCATGATCCCCCATTTATAACTTGCCTCCCTTTTCTCTACAGCCCTCTTCATTGCTAGGCTTCTCTTCTGATGAGACCAAGTTATCATCCTCATTTTCCTTGCTCCTTCAGGCAGGTCTCCCAACTTTGCTGGTGAATTCAGCGTGAAACATTATTCTTTCTTAAAAAATGTTATCTGTCCTTTCCTACTTCTCTTCCTCCTCCCATAGAGTCAAGGACATTTTTTTGGGAAAATTCCTTCACTCTACTCTTATGTCTATAAGTAATAGAATGTTCCAAATTCTGGAAGTGGAATTAGGTCACATCTTTTCATTTTCCTTTGCACCTTTTCCCTAGGACTTACTTCTTTTAGAACGCTTAGCTTGAGTACTGTACCAAAAAAGAGCAGAACGAGCTCAGATGCAAGGCAGTAAAGTCCCTTCCCCTTTCTTTTTATTTGTGTTTTAAAATATCTTCATTGGAGTATAACTGCTTTACAGTGCTGTGTTAGTTTCTGCTGTACAACAAAGTGAATCAGCTATACGTATACATATATCCCCATATCCTCTCCCTCTCCCTTCCCCTCTCTTTACTGAGTTTGCATCTGCTCTGGGTATCTAATCAAAAAGAGTGCCCAGGGCTGGAGCTCAATAAACCTTAACTACTTACAGTGGCTCTAGCTTTTAGTGAGCCTTACACCCTTCCTATAAATGACCTCTATGCTCTGGGGTAAATTAACTCTTTTGGATCTGTCTGATTGCTTTACAGTGATCTGATGGGTCATTTATGAAAGTATAATAGTGCCCTAGAAATGTCACGCTACCACCAAAATACATATACATTCAGGGGGAGTCTGCAGGATGCTGGGCACGGTTCCAGGTGCTGGGGTTATGGGTGAACAACTCCGACAGGCCCTGTTCTCCTGGAGCAATGACTTCCTGAGAGTATTTAAAGGCCAAGGAAAATGATCACAGTCACACTGGTCAAGGAAACCAGATTAAAACCATCCTATTAAGGAAGAGGGGAGCAATTCGTTGGTGGACGGGCCACTGTTAATAAAAATTCCACCTCCCTGAACTAGGATACACATTTAAGAGTGGGCAGGAGGTTTAAAAAAAAAACAATCCTAGCCCAACCCAAAAGATAATGGGAATCATCTGTTCTGCTCTCATGTGCAAACCTATAATTTATGGAAAGATGGGAAAGAGAAAGTCCCTGAGGAGACCCAGCCAAGTTCTGCGGTGAAAATTCAACTGTACTCGAAGCTCAGACTGGAAGAGGTGGGGGTGGGGAGGAGCAAGAAGCCACAGGAAAAATAACACGTCCCGAGGCAGCCAGCTCCCTCTCCTTTCCCACTTCCAATGCCACTCCTGAGCCAAGCTGCCCTTCTCTCCTCCTCCTACCACCTCCAGCCCCTCCCCATTCACGCTTATTGCTTTTTCCTCTTTATTTTTCATTCATGTTTTAAGAATCCCAAGCTGGCTGTAGTGCTCGTAATTCCTGTCACAAGGTAATGTCAACAGTATAAATTATAGGGCATCCTAGGAAGCAGGTGGTTGAGATCAAGTGAGAATGTATGTTATTAAATTAAAATGGAGTTACCAGGAATCTTCAGATTATGGAGAAGAGACCATTTCCTTAAATACATGACTGTGTATACTATGTACTTGCATATATATTTGTGCACACTTACATATATAGTAATTTACTACTAAAGAATATGCTATAAGACCCGATAGTGGCAAAGGCCATCATTAAGTGCAATGTCCCTATAGCAACATCACCCTCTACCAAACTCTGATTTTGAATTTCTGCTCTGTATCAAGACGGCTACATATTATCTTCTTTTGCTTCTTCTACTGGGGTATCACTACTTAGCTTTATAATATTGCTTTTAAAGAGTATGGTTATTAACAAGTCAACTACTGTTTTCAATGTATTTTTTAAAGTGCCAGTATTAGTGCCGGGCCATTTGAAAACATCTTCATTACACTTAATAATTTGCTAAGGTACTTTGATAGAATTTCAATATATATCTTATTAGTTTACTTATGAGTCATGTAAGGTAAATTATTATCCATGTCAGAGATGGAGAAATTGAAGCCGTCTAAACTACAGAAGATTGGTAGTAGAGGTAGAATTAGGATGTGAAATAAATGTCAAATTGTCCAGGGAGGGAATCCCCTTTGTAACATTTCAGAGTTTCTAATGTCAGTTAAGGTGTTCTTCCTATTCACGGAGAGCTAGAACTGCTAGTCAGAATAAAAGGCACAGAGAAAGGAAGCACCTGTGGTCATAGGGTGCGGGCTAAAGCCTCATTACTGTTGTAAATCAGCTGAATCTTGTCAATAATACGGCGAGGGACTTTCAAGAGCAGCATTCATGGAGCATGCACTATATGTCAGGCATTCTTCCAAGTACTTTATGTATTTGTAACTCGCTTAACTTCACCATCTTGTGAGGTAGGTACTTCAATCATTCCCATTTTACAGGTAAGGAAACTGAGGCATAACAGTTTAAGTGACTTGCTCAAGATCACACAGCTGGAAGGAGTGCAGCTAAGATGCAAACCCAGGCTGCCTGGCTCCAGACTCTATCCCCTCAAGTACTGTGCTAAACTGCCTCTCAGAGGGCATGCTGGAGCCACACAACAGACCATGAATATTTAAAGGTTTACTGGGAAGTCAGGTGTTTGAACTCAGGACCAAACAGTACTAAAGAGAAAAACAAAAGATAAATGTCGGTGAGGACTTCAGTTCACAAATGCTCACTATGCAACAACAGAGCTTGTAGTAATGCACAGCCCCTTTCGAGTTCATTCTCATTCCTGTCTTCCTCTTCTAATAACTGATTCATTCATTCACCCATGTTTATTGGGCACTTCCTCTTGCCCAGGCACTGTTCTTAGTAGCAGGACAAGTAGCATTCAAGGTTGACTCTTTCACTTATGGATTGTTTTAAAAAGCTCTTGTGAACAGGCCTAAGAACCAAGCAACTCAGGTGACATTTTATTTTGGGAATGCAAAGCAGTCTTGGCAAGAATCATCAAACCACCTTTTCTGCTCCCAGCCTGGGAACTGAGGACACCCCACTGGGCCAGCCCCTCTGGATCCTGGATGTGAGGGGTTGGTCCTTCCTCCTAAATGCGTCTCTCCTCCCAGTTCAGAGGACACTTTCAGCACACTGCCCACCAGCACGTGTATATCATCTTACGTGCATTTTTAATTCACTGCATCACAGTACCTAGCAGTTAACAAATACATGAAAGCTTGTAAAATATAGTCAAGGAGTACTTTCCCGAGAAGCTCATGATCATTTAAGAGTATTCATTATTATTGTGGTAAATATATGTAGCATAAAATTTACCATTCTAACATTTTTAGGTATATCTCATCACTTTTGATCAGTTATACTTCATGGATTACTTTTCTAAACACTATGAATACTACAGCTTAACCATTTCATGGGTACTAAAATCACCATTCAGACAATGAGCTGGTGTGCTGGCCACAGCAGTGTCTCAAAGACCAGTTTCTCTCCCGTATTGGGAGGACTTCAGTCTTTGTGGTGCCCCTTCCCTCCCCACCCTCGATGGATTCAGATGCTAGCTCCGAGGTCTGAAGTTTCTTTGCCTCCCTCATCCTAAGCAGCTGAATCAACTTCTCTCTCCACCCCTTTCATTATCCCATTCCATCCACCCCATTGCCATCAGCGGGGTGGAGACTCAGCTTATAAGTGTGCAGAAGAAAACCCCAGAAGCAAGAAACTAGAATAACTTGCTCCTGCTAACAAAACAAACCAGAAAACACAGTAGGGGCCAAGACCTCAGAGTCGCTGAGTTCCAAATCCTTCCTTATCCCAAGGAGACAGACTGCCTGCCTCTCTATTCTAAGCTCAGGCAATGTGGCTTAAGCAAACGCATAGGAGGAATTCAAGCCTCAAGATCCATTTTCAGCTTCCCCCAGATCCTCATGTGCCTTTTTATCCTTACTCCATCTTGCCCAGCCAAATGTGAAAGCCTGTGTAAAGACCATTACATGTCTCACTTTGAAAGGACTTTAATGCCCTTATGAACTAACTCCTGGCTGAAATCTTTGGTCCCATGGAGACAGAGAAAGCAGCAGCCAGCTGGAAAACAAAAAAAGAGTTGTTATCTCTACATTAAATTAAACTCAGATCCGCTTAATATCTTGGCCAACTTATGCCACAACTATTTTGGCCCTTTCTGCCACCCCAAAGTCTTCTGCGGCCAAAATGTACCATTGTGCTGCTGTCTGACACTGCGCCAGCAGGCCTGTGCCAAAGCCAAGTAACACCCTTCCTTCTTCGGGTTTTGGGATAGCAGGGGAGGGTTGCTAATTCCTTTTGTGACCACTGACTAAGAGCTGAGTGGCCAACAATTTGGTAAATTATATACACACCTAAAATGTCAGCTGCATCAGAGATTTTTGCTCTCTGTCTTTCCAGTAGCTGGGGGGAACCTTTAGGCTAAAGGCAATTCTAGAAGAGTTGGGTTTCCTAACCACATTCTGTGGGAGGGATGCTAGCAGAACTCCAAGCATGCAGGATCCCGAGCAGCAAAGAATCATCTTTGATAAGTGTATATGCCAATGATTCAAACCAATGGAAAGGGATGGGAATTAAAATTAGTCAGTTATGAAAACACACACACACACACACACACACACACACACACACACAGACACACACACAAGAGGAGAGAAACTCTACCACAAAAGTCCTTTTTGGAATCAGACTAGGTGTAAATACAAAAACACACATGGACATAGGTCAGCCATAGCTGTGAATGTAGAATGTGTTAACTCCAAACTTCTGAAACACAAAAAGCGAATTCATAGCGTCACAAATCCATATGTATTTAGCCTGCGTTCCTTTTTGGACTATAAGTTAATATATTCAGCGGGTTATCCAGTTCTTTATTCTAGAAATTTGCTGTTTTTGACAACTACAGGTCAACGGGTTGGATAGAACTGGAAATTCAGTTTCGACCACCATGCCAGTGGTCAAAACGGATCTGTAAAAATTTTAGGGGCTAGGGGCTTCCCTGGTGGCGCAGTGGTTGAGAGTCCGCCTGCCGATGCAGGGGACATGGGTTCGTGCCCCGGTCCGGGAAGATCCCACAGGCCGCGGAGCGGCTGGGCCAGTGAACCGTGGCCGCTGGGCCTGCGCGTCCGGAGCCTGTGCTCCGCAACGGGAGAGGCCACAACAGTGAGAGGCCCGCATACCGCAAAAAAAAAAAAAAAAAAAAAAATTTTAGGGGCTATAGCCTGTGTAGGGGAACTGGGTGGGGGGTTGGGCCTGACTGCTATGATCACACTGGCTACACCAAGTGTCCTGGGCTCTGGGATTCGTGCCACGTGGTGGCTCTCTGGCCAGCGATGGGTGCATGGGAACCTTGTTCTGGTGCCCTCTTTGCCATAGTATTCCCTCCCTCCACCCAGTGAAAGACTTGGTGGGGCTTTAGCAATGGTGAGGCTGGGCCTTGCTGCCAGGTGGATCTTGCTACCAGTTTGCCTCTAGAAATAGAGAACGTCAGTGCTGGAAGCAGATGGTACAGTGTAGCAGCTCGGAGTGCGTGCCCATTGGCGAAGGGAATACCTACAGTTACAGCGGTAATCAGGCAGTGGTTAGTAGTTGTTATTTATGTTTTGATAAGTCTGAAAAATTTCATACAAAACTGAAAAAGCAAAAGAGTATGTGCTAGAACAGGACAGCCTGGGTCCTGGCTCCTCCACTTTAGCTAGATGACTTTGGGCAAGTTCATCCCACTGGCAAAAGGTGGATGATAATCATCCCGTCTTATAGGGCTGTTGTGAGGATTAAATGAGATAATCCACGTAGATTTCAAACAAGATCTGGCCTAAAGTAAGCACTCAATAATACAAGTAACTAACATTTCTTGAGCATATAATAAAAAGTAGCCATTGTTAATCTAATTATTAGTACAACCTTCTCATCTTACAGACAAAGATTTTAAGTGCCAGAGATAAGATGTGACTTGGTAAGGGACAGACTGCTATTGTTACCTCGGGTAGTAGGTTTCCTGAATGTTCCTTTCTCTTTCTCCTTGACTAAGTGCTATGACATGAGAGTGGAGTGAGCAGGCCCCTGGCCTTCAGTGAGACTGTGCCTTAACCACTCCAGGGGTGAAGCCCGCAGGCTGAGAATCCTGGCCCTTTCTAGCCCCTTCTACCTGCCTGTAGGATGATGAGTCCCTACTCCCAGCAGGCAGTAGGCAGAGAAAGGAGAAAAGGGTGAAACTCCAATCAGCAGTTTTATTACCCACCATTTGCCTAGACTTTCTCTGCACCCTTGACCTCTCCTCCAGCCAAGAATCCATTCACAGTATCCTTCCCTGGATTTCCTTTTCTCATCAGGTCTACAACTTCCCTTATTAATGCCCCAACTTTCTTTTTTTTTAATATTTATTTATTTATTTGGTTGCGCTGGGTCTTAGTTGCGGCAGGTGGGCTCCTTAGTTGCAGCTCACCAGCTCCTCGGTTGCAGCATATGAACTCTTAGTTGCTGCATGCACGAGGGATCTAGTTCCCTGACCAGGGATCGAACCCGGGCCCCCTGCATTGGGAGCATGGAGTCTTAACCACTGCACCACCAGGGAAGCCCTGCTCTATCCTTTTATTGTCTGAGCTGCAGTGGGATCTCTGCTGTTAGCACCGAGAAAACCAACCCACTGTTCACCAGATAACCTGAGTGACGCTGCCCGTCTTAGTAACAAACCCACTAAATGGCATATTCTCTTCCGCATGTTTTTATTGGCCAACTTTTGTGTGCTGGGCATTGTTTCGAACTGCCACTGGAGTGTAAGGTATTACAAAGACAATTTGTGTTTAAGGAATATAGGAAATCAGTAATATTTGACTTGTTTTTGTAAGCTGTCTTTTAGGTTGTATTTGTGAAAACGTTTCAAACTTCTATTTAATGACAAGTTGAAATACCAGCTGACCTTTGGCAAATGGAAATCTTGCATTTGTCACTTAGAACCGAAGGGGCTAAGATCTGGCTCTCCTCCCAGGTTCCTGGCTGTGCCCAGAGCTTGGCTGCTTTATGCAAACTGGCTGGGAAACCTCAGAAAGTAGATACAGGTAGAGTGGCTTCCATAACTTAATCGCTTCTCAAGGATTCTATAATCACGGAACCAGAGTCCTAGAGCTAGAAAGGGCTTTAAAAATTGCTTAATTCAACCTTTTCACATCACAAATGAAGAAACTCAGGACCCAAGAAGTGAGGTGATAAAGGCAGTTTTTATCCAAATGCACCTGTGATTCTCCTCTTGGGAACAGAGGAGCCAAAGCCAGAGAAGAAAGTGGTCCAAAGTTGGATATACCGTATGAAATTGTCATTTAAAGATGCCATATAGGCTTCCCTGGTGGCTCAGTGGTAGAATCCACCTGCCAATGCAGGGGACACAGGTTCGAGCCCTGGTCCGGGAAGATCCCATGTGCTGTGGAGCAACTAAGCCCGTGCACCACAACTACGGAGCCTGCGCTCTAGAGCCTCGAGCCACAACTGCTGAGCCATGTACTGCAACTACTGAAGCCCCCGGCACTTAGAGCCGGTGCTCCACAACAAGAGAAGCCACCACAATGAGAAACCCGTGCACCACAAGGAAGAGTAGCCCCCGCTCGCTGCAAATAGAGAAAGCCCGCGCACGGCAACAAAGACCCAACGTAGCCAAAAACAAAATAAATTAAAAAAATAAAAAATAAAAAAATAAAGATGCCATATAGCTTTAACCACACGGGTTAAAAGGGTTGAGAACAATCCCTATGAGGGTTAAGTTAAAAATGCATTGTGTTTTGTTTAAAAAAAAAAAAAAAAGAAACTTGGCTTTTATAAGCTGTGAGAAGTGATAGGGATGGGATGTTTTCAGAGGTAAGCTGCGTTTCCACTCCTGACGAAGACTTAATGGAACACATGGATTCAGAGAGACGCGTGGGATTTTAACACAATTCAACATCAGTTAATTCTAAGAGTAAAGGCCCTTCAGTCCAGCTCCCTTCCACCTCAACGTTAAAGGAAGCTAGAAAGCCAATTACACTCGCAGCAGGGCCTCTCCCCAACTGCAAGGGAAGAATGTACTGCAAATCTGTGTGTGCTTTACAAGCTAGTAAAACTATAATTGCAGGTGGGAAGGAACATGGGCTCTCTTTGTTTCTGCCAACATTTCAGTCTGGGAAGCTCCTCCCTTCTATAGTTGCAGAAATAGCGTGGACTCAGTATTTTTTTTAGCACACAAAATAGGTATTCTATGGTTCTATAAAACTTACAGAATGCTTTTTGTTAAAACTGAAAAGACATCTGTGCGCAGCCCACCAAAAGGGCATGCATTCTTCAGAGACAGGTGCCAAATGTGCCTACCTTTACTTGGAAGCCAAAACCCACCTTCAGGTTCAAGCTCTGAAGGTCTCTCAGCAAGACTAACAAAGGTGGCGAGGCTGGCAGGGTAATACCTGACTTGCTCTAGCAGAGCCCTAGGGAGATCTTGTTGCCGGGAGAGAAGGTGTGGGGCAGGGGGCTCTCCAGGTGCAATTCCCCTGTGGGGTCACTGGGGACGTCTGGTCTAGGAGCACCCTGGAGGCAGGAGGAAGCTTTCCCTATCAAGGTGCTGTGCCATATGGTGACTGTGCAACTGTTGCTGCAGCAGGATCCTGTGGTCTAGACACCCTTGCAGAATCTGAGAGGCAGAACTGGGGTGTAGCCAGCATTACTTCTGTGGTGATAACTGCAGTCTAGTGTCCACAGATGCAGAGTCTTGGTGCCACTGAAGAAAGCTACAGGGAGCCATTTATAAAAGTCCACATCTCCTAGCAACACTATACCAGTACTTGTACCACTGGTGCAGCTCCTGTCTCCTAAGCCTTACGTGTTAAGCAGAGTTCTAAGTGTCATACATGTTAACTCCTCTAAGCCTCATAAACACATTTTGGGGTATCCCCACTTCAGAAATGAAGTGCTTCTCGAGGCACCAAGTGAAGTGACTTGCTGCCCAAGGTCACCTAGTGAGTCTAGGGTGAGCATCTGAATGTGGGCAGCCGGTCTCCAAGGCTCCAGTGCATAACCACTGCACCGTTCAGCCCCTCTGCAATGCCCAAGGTCGGGTGTCATCACCCCTTTGGAGACCTTTGCTCCAGCCAGAAACTTCATCCCATGCTGGCCTCACACTGGCCTGCTGGTCTCCTAAAAGCTCCTGACAGCCATCTTAGTTTTGATTTCGATTTAATTTTCCACCTCACAAAGCAGTGACAGGGAGGGAGAATCTGGTGATACCTTTTGAATATGATTTATTAACCAATAGCTTGAGGAAATGTAGGGCTTCCTTGCTGCCACCTGACCTTTGTTTTCAGCCTTCCGAATGTTTGCATTACTGCCCTGACCTTGCAAAGTGACCTGGAATAACTTGCCTGTTTCCTTGTGTGTGTCCACTTTCAGAGCCCAGCTGTCAGCCTGTGCAAGTCTGTCAGTTAGCATCTCAAGGGTTCGGAATGGGGTCTGCAGCCTTTTGAGGAGCACAATCTAACACTAACCTCCAAATTCCTTCCCGTAATTGAGCATTCATTAGTTTGGCGGAACAAAAGCAGGCATTCTCTTTTATAAAGCAGAGGTCAAAACCAGTAGCTGTGTTTTGTTTGGCCTGCAGAGTGTTTAAATATTGAGAAATTTCACATAAAAATACGAATTTCCGGCTTCTCTTGGAAAACGGGAAGGGAAGACAGCTCTGGGGCTCTGAGTACCAGCTGTCCCCTTCAGAGGCGGATGCTCTCACCAGCTTCTCATCATGGCCTGAAGTCTCACCTCAGGCCTGCTTCGGGCACAGGCGCCACTTTCCTGGCCTCTGCAGGAGTCGGAGTCAACAAAACCCTGTCCTGAAGCCGTATTTCCCTCCTCTAAAATGTGAACTGGCTTGGTTAGGCTGGTGTACCAGGACAGAACTTGGAGAGCTGGTGTTCCCAGAGGGCAGGTGCTGTGCCTTTTCTCTCCTGTCCCTGCACTTGGCATGGTAAGTGTCTGGTACATAACAGACATTTATCACTTTCTTCTTACGGATGAATAAGTGAGTGACTAGCTCTCTGGAACAGAGTGAGTTTCTGAGTGACAGAAACCAGCTCCCCAGCTACGGAAGTCCAGGCTTATTAATGCTTCAATAGCTTTTTGAATGACCGAGACACCCTACACCTTTTCTTTATTTATTGTGCTATAAAGATCTTTCCTGCTGTCACAAATGAGATTGAATCTTGTTTAAAATTCCAGAAGCAAGTATGTTGATGGTTTACTAGAATTTAGCCAGAAATTAAAATAAAAAACAACAAACAATGTGAAGAGCTGCCCCCGTCAACCTTAAAATTTTTCCTCAGAAAGATGGGGGTGATATGATTGAAAAGCAGCAAGTTCCAAATGTAGATGGAATTGCAGGCCAGTAACACATGCAGCCAACAGTTCTCGCTAAGACACACGAACTAATGCAGTCCTGTGAGGCTGCCATGCTTCCTGGCTCCATTTCTAGAGCATCAGGCGAATGAACTTTGTCTCTCTCTTTTTTTAATTTTATCGAAGTATAGTTGATTTACAATGTTGTGTTAATTTCTGCTGTACAGCAAAGTGACTCAGTTATACACATATATATATATATATATATATATATATATATTCTTTTTCATATTCGTTTCCATTATGGTTTATCACAGGATATTGAATATAGTTCCCTGTGCTCTACAGTAAGACCTTGTTGTTTACCCATTCTATATGTAATAGCTTGTGTCTGCTGATCCCAAATGCCCGATCCTTCCCACCCCTCCCCACTCCCGCTTGGCAACCACAAGTCTGTTCTCTATGTCTGTGAGTCTGTTTCTGTTTTGTAGCTATGTTCACTTGTGTCCTATTTTAGGTTCCACATGTCTTGACTATTGTAAATAGTGCTGCTATGTACATAGGGGTGCATGTATCTTTTCAAATTTTAGTTTTGTCTGGATATATGCTCAGGAGTGGGATTGCTGGATCATATGGTGATTCTATTTTTAGTTTTCTGAGGAAACTCCACACTGTTTTCCATAGTAGCTGCACCAATTTACATTCCCACCAACAGTGTAGGAGGCTTCTCCTTCCTCCACACTCCCTCCAGCATTTGTTATCTGTAGACTTTTTAATGATGGCCAAGCGAATGAATTTTGAAAGTGCTAGAAACCTCATCAGGCCTCGACACCTGACTAGACAGAGCCTTCTTATAATCCCTCTGGCCCCTTGTAGACCAACCACAAATGTGAGAATGGCTGGCATGAGACATCAAGGGGTAAAATCCCACCGGATGTCACTAGGTTGAAGCAGAATTACAGGTAGCCTCTACTAATTCTTGGCACCCAGGCAGAACACAGGGGTTTGACCATAACCATCAAGAAACGCTAGTCCTTTTCTGAGAAAATGAGCCCTCTCAAATTCAGGGCCGGCATGGCTCCGGGCATGTAGTATGTGCTAAATAAATATTTGCGGAATGAATAAATGAATAGAGAGAACACCTAGCCAGTTCTCTTGATAGAGAACTGGGCTCATGCTTCAGATGTGCAGGTGGGATGGAAAGATTATAAACTCTACACTCTTTGCTGCTTTAGGCACATCACAGACTCTTTCATTTCTGAGGAAAGTGATATGATACCATCATACTTATACCATGAATGTTTTGAGACAAGCTATCAAAATCTTGAAGCATGCAGACAGAATTGTCAAAATCAGTAATGAAAATTACTCTTCAGAAATGTCCAAGTCAGCAATGAGAATTTTCCCCTGCTTGCCTCCATTCCAGAAACACCACGGGTTAGGTCACTGAGGGGTCTGAAGCTGCCAAGTCCTGGAAGTCCTCATCCCATTGCCCTCTGCCTAGCTCATGCCTATAGAGCCTCACGTCTTAATCTAGAATCACAGCCACTCGGAAGCCTTCCCTGACAGCCAGGTTACTGGGCGTTCTAGTTACTATTGCTATAAAACAAATTACCCCCAAACCTAGTGGTGTAAAACAGTCAATATGTTCAGATTCTGTAGGTCAGGATTTCAGACAGGACACAGCAGAGACAACCTGTCTCTCCTCCTTGGTATCTTCAGTCTCATCGTAGCCTCTGCTGGAAAGACTTGAAGGCTAGGTGGGGAGTCATTTGGCGGTATCTTTACTCACATGTCTGGTGGTTGATGATGGCTGTCATCTGGAATGACTACATGTGGCCTCTCTCTGTGGGGTCTCTGCACGGGCTAGTATGGGCTTCCTTACAACATGGTGGCTGGTTTACAAGAGTGAGCATTCCCAAAGAGTAGCAGGTCGAAGCTGTATCACTTTTGATGACCTAGCCTTAGAAGTCACATAGCATCACTTCCATGGTCACAGGCCCACCCAAATTCAGGAAAAAAAAAGATGCCACTTCTCAATAGGAAGAATGTCAAAGTCTCAGTGTAAGAAGGGAATGTGGGATGGGAGATACTGTTGTGGATATCTTTGTGAAATATCATCTTCCACACTGGGTTGGATGTGTTTCCTGAGTACCCTGAGATCAACTCCCCCTGACTTAAAAAAAAAAATGCTTGTGTGCCTCCCTCCCTAGACTGTGAGCTCAGGGAGGGAAGGGACTGTGACTTACTCACCTTTGCGTCCTCTGTTGCACAGTGCCTGGCACAGAGGAGGCAGTCAACACGCATTTACTGAATTGAACCAAACAGAAAGGAAGAATCAGAAGGACTCCTGGGGCCCCTTTCATGCTGGCTGTTGGTGGCATGAGGGAAGTTTGACCAGGGCAATAAAAGAAATGTGAGAGAAAAGTACCTAAACACCTTTCTGGGGCCCAAGGCTATTCCCTGTGACTGTATCATGTATGATAAGGGAGTTTTTGCTTCCTTATGTTTCTCACACTGTATATAGGAAATAACTACAAGAATTGTAACTGACTTCATGTATTTCTCCTCTTGAGCTTTTTGGAAATATTTTTTTCCCCTTTATATCTCTGTGCCATAAAAATGGCAAGTATGAGATGCCATTACCCAAGAGGCTGCCTTTTTTTAATACACATACACTCAGGGTACAGCAGAAAGAACATTGGATAAGGAGTCAGAAAACCTCAGCTTCAGTCTTGGTTCAGTCACTGAGCAGAAGCTGTGTAGCTTTGGTATGCCGGCTAATTTTTCTAAATCTGTTTTCTTGCCTGTAAAGTGGGTATAAAAAAGGTAGTAACACAGTATACAAAAACAACATGCTATTACAAAATGTGGTGGTTTTAAAATATGTTCACACATTCTTTGACATGCCTCCTTTCAGAAAGTGGAGTCTATAATTCGCCCCAGAAACGTGGGCCTGACTTAGTGATTATTTCAAGTGAACAGAACATGGAAGTGATGCTGACTTTCAAGGAGAGGTCACGTGGCTTTGATTCTCCCAGGTCACTCACAAACCAGCCATCACCTCATGAGGACACTCATTAAGCAGCTCGTGGAAAGGCCCATGTGGGGAGGAGCAGAGGCCTCCCACCAGCAGTCAGCACCAACTTGCCAGCTGGGGGAGTAACCCACCTTGGAAGCAGATGCTCTAGCCAGTCAAGGCTTCTTCAGATGATGCAGTCCTGACCAACCAACATCAGGACTGCAGCCTCCTGATAGATTCTGCACCCACACTGCCCAACTAAACTGCTCCTGAAGTCCTGACCCACAGAAACCATGGGAGGCAGTAAATGTCTACTTTCGTTTTAGGCTACTAAGTTGTGGGGTAATTATTTGTTACGCAGCACTAGATAACTAATACACAGAACTATGCTCCACTAACCAACCAAAAGTATGGTAGGCATTTGTTTCTCTGATCACATGATGGGTTAGTTTTGAGTCACCAGGAGGGGGCAAGAAAGGGTTTGGATCAAAAGATATTTATGTGTGAGGTGGCAGGCTGAGGGGTCAGGCAGGGGGAAGAGTGCAATTCCACCTTTAGTAAGAGGGACACTAACCTTACTTTCTATCTTTAAGTAAACTGTCTTTGAAACCAGGCCCTCACCTAGTCAGTATTACAATGCTTTTTAATACATGGGAAACAACAACAACACAAACTCCAAATCAACAACAAAACCCAGATGGCTGGAAGCCAAAGTAGACGTGGGCGCCAGGAAAGTGGACTCCAGGAAAACGATCTCAGTGCTGACAGAGCACCATCCAGGGGTGTAGTTGCATCTTCATCTACTAGCAGGCTGTTTATACTCGAGGGGCTCACGGTTGGCTTCTGGAATCCTTATCTCTGAGCTCGTTCTCACCTGGACGACAAGCCTCTCCATCCAACACTCAGCACCCAAGGTCATCTTTCTGACCTCGTTTCCCAACAGGAGCAAGAACTGTGCCCTTGGCTAGCCACGTTTCCTGCCGCAGTCCCCGTCGGCCTTCCCCAGTCCTTCACCGCGTCTGTGGGCCGAGTGTGTGGCTGTAGTCAGGTGTGGAGCCTGGATCTGCAGGCAGGCAAAGTTTTCTCTGGGCAAAGGCTAACCAGCTGGCACAAGGAACAATCTGTGCTACCACCTTGTTAATCATCTGTATTAACCCACTCGGCTAATCGGCCCCATCACCAAAACGCCAGCAGTCATGATCGGCAGCCCTCCGAGGACTGAATGCCTCAGGGAAGGAGTCAGAAGACCCAGGCTCCAGTCCTGGTACTTGTCACTTCTCCCTCTCCCCTCCCCCCGGGATCTGAAACGCGAGGCAGGAACTGTTCTGCTGACAACGGTGACTTTCCACTTGCCCTGCTGCCAACCTGCCAGTCCTTCAAAGAGCAACTTTCGGTCCCTTCACTTCACCCTGAAACCCTCACATTCACGTTTAAACCCCCCCCCCCTTATTTAAAAGGAATGATTTGTTCCCCGAATGACTTACGGTCCTCTTTCCTAACTCATTCACTGGCTGCACCGACCCTGATGAAAGCTGCTAACAGAGATTTAGTGATGTTTTAATGGAGGCCTCATTCTGGTCTCGTCCCAGATTATGCTCAGGGGTTTCTGAAGGCTGTGACGGCTGCAGGGGACACAGGCTCTGGCCATGGAGCAACACAGATGAGCTGTCAAGCTTTGTTTTTCTGCTGGTTAAATCCAAATGCTCCTAATTAGTTATCCTGACCGCTAAGACCGAGGTGGACAATGGCGTGGGGATCAGGGGTGCTGAGAGGCTATGAATACAAGTTCCTCGGGCTCCTGAGGCCTGGGGACCAGTGACTTGGTTGTGGGCACTGAGGCACTGTGTCCCTGGGGGCTGCAGATTCAAAGACGTCAGCCCTCGTGTGAATAAAGGTCATCACCTGTTACTTCTTGGGTGAAAGGGCAGCTGTGCTGGGTGCCCACTTAGGCTCAGCCTTTGTCTGCTGACTCTGTGAAAAGCACCCACAGAGAATAACATTCTCTGATTCTGTGTTTGCTTGGTGGGGCAGAGCCACAGAAAATAACTCGCAAACTTCCTCGAAGAAGTATTCAGCCAAGTATGTTTTTAAAAAGTGGCCTCGAAATGCCTTAAATGTCACCTTTTGGTGACTGTACTCACTAGCTAGAACACACTAGAAAATCTTCGTGGTAGGGCCACCAATTTGCATTGTTTCTTCAGGAGCCAATTCTGACAAATGTTTTAGGTCACAAGGATGACAATTCCTGAACTCCATGGGTGTGGGGGACTAGAGAAAAAGCTAACTGAAAAGCCAGCTAAACAGTTCAGGAAGGTTTAATGTTCAGAAAGTATGCAACTTTGAACAACCCACTGTTCCTCCAATATGTAAAAAGCAGAGATTTTAGAATTCTGTGCCTTATTTTACAAAGTAGCATTTCTTTTGCTTGTTTGTTTTTTCATCTCCCTCTTTTTTTTTTTTTTTTTTTTTTTTTTTTTT
>NW_006790338.1:752651-760093 GCF_000442215.2 Lipotes vexillifer | reverse complement strand
TTTTTTTTTGCGGTACGCGGGCCTCTCACTTGTTGTGGCCTCTCCCGTTGCGGAGCACAGGCTCCGGACGCGCAGGCCCAGCGGCCATGGCTCACGGGCCCAGCCACTCTGCGGCATGTGGGATCTTCCCGGACCGGGGCACGAACCCATGTCCCCGGCATCGGCAGGAGGACTCTCAACCACTGCGCCACCAGGGAAGCCCCATCTCCCTCTTTTTTAAATTAAAAAAATTTTTTTTTTCATTGGGGTATAGCTGTTTTACAATGTTGTGTTAGTTTCTACTGTACGGCGAAGTGGAGTTCCCTGTGCTACACAGCAGGTTCTCATTAGTTATCTATTTTATACATATTAGCATATATATGTCAATTCCAGCATTACTAATATCATTTTGTTTAGGGGCTTATGTTAAATTAATTCGTTTGCTTTTCTTTTAAAGGAAGAGAGTGCGAATGAGTTCAGGATAGTGTATGTATGTGTGTGTATTTATCCATCCATCCATTGATTCATTGAACATTTACATGCCCAGTTGCTTAGTATAAATGTTCATTGCTTTAGCATAAAACAGACAATTCAGCCTGTTCTAGGCCCCTCTAGAAAGGCAGTATGCATCTGATTTACTCCTCGCTTTTCAAGGCTCTTGAGGGCTATGGGTCCTCTCCCCTGGCACCCTTCCCACTTCACATCTCTTAGTAAGTACTCCAAATTTCAGACTCCTCCATCATTTTTTCATAATTAAAACTTATCTATTGAAATCTATCTCCCCTCAGTTGATTATCCTGTGCTTTCAACTTATTAATAAGACAAAAGAATTTGCGCCAAAATAATAATTTACTCTTCTCAGGTAGTATACAGGCATACCTCAGACATACTGTGGGTTCAGCTCCAGAGCACTGAGATAAAGCAAATATCACCATAAAGCGAGTCATATGAATTTTTGGTTTCCCAGTACATATGAAAGTCGTTTACACTGTACTGCAGTCTATTAAGTGTACAAGCATTATGTCTAAAAAAAAAGTACATGCCTTGGGCTTCCCTGGTGGCACAGTGGTTGAGAGTCCGCCTGCCGATGCAGGGGACGAGGATTCGTGCCCCGGTCCGGGAAGATCCCACATGCCGCGGAGCGGCTCGGCCCGTGAGCCATGGCCGCTGAGCCTGCGCGTCCGGAGCCTGTGCTCCGCAACGGGAGAGGCCACAACAGTGAGAAGCCCGCGTACCGCAAAAACAAACAAACAAACAAAAAGTACATGCCTTAATTAAAAAATACTTTATTTCTAAAAGCTGCTGACCATTATCTGACAACGCAGCGTTGCCACGAACCTTCAATAGGTGAAAAACACAATATCTGCAAAGTGCAAAAAAGTGCAATAAAATGAGGTATGCCTCGGTTTCATATTAACTAGAATCGAATTGCCTTAACCTGGAGGCAGGGGCTAGTTTGAAAACTCAGGGCCCAGGGAAGGTGAACAATGGGGAAGCCAGCTCCTGAGATGGTCCCACAAGAGGTGTGTGTGTGTTGGTAGGTGAGGTGGTGAGCGGTGGAGGGAGCGGGTGAGGAGGGGGCCACCCTAACCCACCGCCCCACCCCTGGGATCATCCAGTACCCTTTCTCACGGATTGGGTACAAATAGAATCATTCACTGCTTAACTTACATACGTCCCAAAGGTGAGTAACACCAGAAGAGTTAGTCATTTATAGACATTTTAGGTTTTTGTCACAAGAGCATAGGTAGCCACAATTTAGAAGTCAAGTCTGACCGTTCCTTTCAGCAAGTAGAAGGAACTTCAGAAGAAGCCTCCTATCACTTACACGGTCCAAGGAATGACACAGTAAACCATGGCTCTGATTTGCTCCTTAATAGCAACCAGGATCTCTTGAACGCTAACTCACATACACTAATGTATTCTGCTGATAAAATGTGGGACGTTCTTGTCAGTGTTAAAAGAGCCAAAGGGATCTGAGTAAGGAGAAGGTTTGTCGCACACTTAACAGGGAAAGGGGAGAACCAAATACAAAAAGCTAACGCATTGAGGGTTACGGTATTGTTTCTGCTGTCCCACTGGAGCATATCTTTTTATTGTATTCCTGTTGTAAAGTCTTCCCTTGAATTTCTGATAATTTCAGCTGGGTAGTCTGAAAATAACGAAACATAAATTCGATTCTACTTTCCCTTCTCAAAGTATCCAAGTGGGAAAAAAGCTCTTAAAAAGCAGCCCCATTTCCCCATTAAAAACACACACCAACACTAGTCCATTCATTCACATATGCTTAGCCATTGCCTGCCAAATCCTTTCTGAGGAATTGTTCTATCATTTTAGAACACCACCATGCATTCAAACCTCCTGAAAGTTTGTTTATAAGATTTTACTTTTAAAAAACCGGTATATTCTGTCAGATTTACATTCAAAGAGCATAGGTTGAATGTTCTTCTAACAATATCTACTTTGCTGAACAGAAGTTCATCTGAAATTCCAAACTTAAATGAATAACTCAAATGGGTGTGCCCTCCTCAACCCCCCACCCAGATCCCGGGATTTGGAGAGTCTCTGCCCCCATCTTCTTTGCCCTTCCTTGGTCCTGCTACTAGGACAGGAGAAGTATTGATACTTGCTCTGTCTTACATGTTAAAATGCCGCCACTGATTAGGTAATGACTATGTGGGGGTCGACTACTACCTTTGCCTGTGCTAGGAAAACCCAGTGAGCAACTTATTTACTGGTGAAATAAAAAGACAGTTAGGGGGCTTTCCTGGGGGCGCAGTGGTTAAGAATCCGCCTGCCAATGCAGGGGACACGGGTTCGAGCCCTGGTCCGGGAAGATCCCACATGCCGCGGAGCAACTAAGCCTGTGTGCCACAACTACTGAGCCTACACTCTAGAGCCCGCGAGCCACAACTACTGAGCCCATGAGCCACAACTACTGAAGCCCGCACGCCTAGAGCCTGTGCTCCACAACAAGAGAAGCCACTGCAATGAGAAGCCCCTGCAGCGCAACGAAGAGTAGCCCCCGCTCGCGGCAACTAGAGAAAGACCACATGCAGCAACGAAGACCTAACACAGCCGAAAGAAAAAAAGACAATTAGGGACTCTGCACTGGCATAAGCTACAAATGTTGCCAATAACTGGCAACGCTGAGCGCTCACTGGCCAGTGGGCAGGTGACTACAGCTCCCAGAACACCTAGAGGGAGTCCCCTTTGCTAAGCAGTGTCAGTGAGTGCTATTTATTTCCCAGGTCCAAGAGTACAGAAGTAGAGAGAGTGCATGCAAAGAGGCCAGTGAATTCAAATACTAAGAAGAGGAGAAAAAACTGTCTTGAATGTCATTTCAGAGGCATTAAGGGAGTTTGAAATCTTCTGCCAATTTGTTGAATTAAGTCTACCTGCTAAAACTTTTGGGATTGTTACTTATAAAAATTAAATTTTTACCTTTTTTTTCTTTCTGGAGAGGAAGATATCTACATTTTGTTTTTTAAATAAAAGCTAATGGGAAAATTCAAATTCACTTGAGAGAAACTTGTAGAAAGGAATCTAGGCCTTTAGGAAGGATATTTATATTGCCATTATTTGAGATTAATTCTTCAGTTACTTGGTTGAGTTTCTTCCTCTTCCCTGCAAAAGTTATAAACTGAAATTCATTCTGCTATAGTTATTTCATATGATAGAAGAGATGCTTTTATAGAGACCTTTATTTTAGGAGCGAGGATGGGAATCAAATGGGAGAAATAACTTGCTCTAAAACTCCTGAAGCTGACTTGAAACAGGGTGACGTAGAACCCAGACAGAGGCTGAAATGGTACAGGCCGAGCTGGGGCTGGGAGCTGGGTCAGTCAGGCTGGGTTTCCTGCTACCCCTGACACGCTCTGTCACAAAGCAATAGTATTTTTTCCCCCTTCTTGTGTTACCTTTTCTTACCTATTTGCAAGAACAGTTCCGATCCAGAAAACACGCCAGAAATTTACTCTGAAACCAAGGGAAGACGGGGCGGAGGTGCCCTTCAGTACTGATAGCCTAGATGTAGGCAGATCAAAAGCTAAATCCAATTTAACCCACCTCAGGCAGAAAAAAATAATTGAATTAAACTTCCTCTAAATATGATAGGTTTGGGGATCTTAAATCCAGGCACAAAGAACCAGGTTAGAGTGAACTGTGGAGTAAATGGATGAAGGGAGCTCTGGTTGCCCCCGCCCACAGGGAGTTTGATAAGCTGTTGATTGCCTCTATCTCTTTACTATGGAGGCTGAAAACTGATTAAGCTGCTTATGGGGCTCCGAGGCTAACGGCCCACCAAGAATACTGGTGCCACTGATTTAGGTAAGCTGCTTGGCATGTATGGTTTGATTATTACAATGGGGAAAAAAAAAGAAAAGAAAAAAAGCAGGGTATAGGAAAGCTTTAAAAAAGAAGGCTTTATTATGCCAAATAGATACACTATTTTGACTATTCCTAAAAGGAATATGGAATTACTGATTCTTTCTCTTCATCTGGTATCAAAACTCATTTTTGAAAGGCTTCCTCAAAAAGTACTCACTTTGGGGCCCACCCATTCTATTTTAAACCACCTTTACAAGAAGATGTCACTGGTGCCTTTAAACATACTTCCCCAGTGATAAGAGTCTCGGTCCTCAGACACTAAGATCAGGTAGAGTCCTAGAAAATATATAAATGTAAACTGGGTCTGTATCCGATTCTTCCCCTTGAACACCACTGGGCAATCACAATTAAAACTGTATCTCTTTCCACTCCAGCCAGCAGATCACTGGTGCCTGATTACGTAGTAAAGGACAGCAGGACTGAAGGAGGGGAAGGAGCTGATATGTGCAAATAGGTTTCAACTGGATGTACAAGTGGAAATTAAAACCCTAGTGTTCTCTCATCCTCTCCAACTAAAATGCTCTAAAACTATTTCTACCTTTTAAAACAACCTGCCCACTTCTGGTGGGATAAAGAGAACACAAAACTCTCAGTTTAAATTACTTTTCAAGGTTTTACTTATTTTTTAAGTCTTGAAAAATGAGTGAAGGATCTGAACACAGATTAAGTTGACCTCATTTCTTCTGGACAAAACAGCAAGAAACAAAAGAACCGAATCACAGCAGTTTGAGACGTTCTGAAAGTTGTCACAATTTTTTTTTTTTTGGTCATTGACTCTTGAAAGAATCCACAATATATGGAAAAGAAAGCAATGCTTTCATGTAGTGTCTGAAAGCTTCTTAGGGAGTGAGCTGTTGATTTAAATGATTAACCAAAGCTTAACATATTCAGAATTTTGGGTTGAACAGACAAAATGTTGGTTTTCTTTCCGGCTGCTAACCTGGTCAGTCATTAAAAGGAGATACGTACACAAATAAGAGTATAAGAAGATGATTTTGACTCTTACATGCTCTGTTGTGTTCTACTAAAATTTAGTGTCATCCAACTGTTTGATGTGAGCACAAGTCAAAGAGTTTAATATATTCATTGCCTTTTATGTCTTTTTTTTCCCTTGTACAACTTTTTTTGTTGATATAATTCACATACCATAAAATTCACTCTTTTAAAGTATACAATTCACTGGCTGCTTTTAGTATAGTTTCAAAGTTGTGCAACCATCACCACTAATTCCAGAACATCTTCATCAGCCCCAAAGGAAACTGCACACCATTAGCAGCCACTCCTCACCCCCGGCTCTCCCCAGGCCCTGGCAACCACTCACCTACTTTGTCTCTATGGATTGGCCTATTTGGGACATCCTAAGAGAAGTCCACATAAAAAAAAGAATCATGAAATAGGTATTTGTTTCTGTCTGGCTTCTTTCAACGTGCTGTTCTCAAGGTTCATCCGTGCTGTAGCGTGTATCAGCACTTCACTCCTTTTTTATGGCTGAATACTATTCCATTGCGTGGCTATACAACATTTTGTTTATTCATTCATCAGCTGATGAACATTTGGGTTGTTGCCACTCTTTAGCTATTATGAATAATGCTGCTTTGAACATTCCTGTACAAGTTTTTATGTGGACATATGTTTTCAACCCTCTAGGGTATATGCCTAGCAGTGGAATTGCCGGGTCACACGGTAACTCTACGTTTAACTTTTTGAGGGGCTGCCAAACTATTTCCCTAAGTGGCCGCACCACTTTCCATTCCCAGCAGCGTATGGGAGCTCCAGTTTCTCTATATCCTTGCCAGCATTTCTTATTGTCCTAGAATATCTTTTTATACTAAGTTTTCTTTTCTCATTCTGAACAGAAAATAATTGATTATTAGGGCTTGTGAATAAAACTACTCCAATCATGGCAGAATTCAGTGCCAAAGCCATAATCAACAAAAACATTTTCCCAGGGAGAAAACAGAAATGAAATGGCCCCTCTAAGTGCTTACCTGCTGCAGATCAGCGAGGGAATACAGGTGGATCTGTTGAAGGAGGTATTCTCTGGGGAAAATTCTGAAAACGGACAGAAACACATAAATTGTGGTGCTGCCACAAAACACACTTTTTCTGAGAAGTTTCCAAGTCTCATTCAAGAATCCCTTTCCACCTAATACTCTTCCTCCCCACATCCTCTGAGAAACCTGTAATAATACCTTTTTCCAGATACTTTTCTTTCTAACACAAATACCAAAAACGGAGTAAGGGTGTGATCTCTGATTTCTGATGTAGTCCAAGGTGCTAGGAGCACAGTGCAATGGTCCAGGCCTGAGGACCAGAGTGCCAGGTTTCTTGTACCAGCTGCTTCCCTAACAAGCTGTGTCATCTCAGGGAAGTCTTAAAACCCACCTAGCTTCAGATCCTTCATTGGTTAATGAAGGTGACTGAACTTGGTGTCTTTAATCTCTTTCCAGCTCTATTAGTCTATGTCTAGATGAATAGATTTTAGAGTTGAGAAAATCAGTTGGAGGGGCAACCTGTGTGTCTTTGCCTAGAGGCTCCTACGGCTTTCATTAAGGGAGATGGCAGTGCCAAACACCACTTAGTGAGCTATCCTCTTACGTGCACAGTGACGAGTTTTGGAACCTAGGTACAGATGGGAATAATGGGACAAAATATTTCAAATTGAGACTCCCTGACAAAGTCCAGTATCTTTGGTTACTGTCAATTCATAGCATCTGGATAAATGACGGTGATTGAACAGGAAGTCAGTTAGGGACAAGCAAACAGGTACCAAAGCATAGATGGTCAGAAAACACCACACACACACACACACACACACACACACACACACACATACACACACACACACACGTATACACAAAACAAAACTCATGGTGCTAGCATTTTCTCTCTGTCTTAGGATACAAGAAAATTGCATAGTACCACCTAAATGAAAGAAGCCACCATCTCAATTAACATTTATGACTATCTGCTACACGCCAAGCACTGTGCCAGGCACTAGGAATTATGAATTATGAATGAGACAGTCACAGTACCTGAGCATATCAGAGCATATCAAGGAGAATAAAGTCAAG